>NC_056730.1:356409622-356749622 GCF_019279795.1 Protopterus annectens | reverse complement strand
AGTCCTCCTTGCTCAACTTGAACACAGGCTCCCCACCATAGCCACAACCCTTGGAAAAAAATATCCATTCTACAGCTCATTGAAAACAAAATCTGCCAATTTATTTCCAATCCACCTCAGGAATACCACTGCATCACCGTCTACAAAGCCAAATGGCTACCAGTCTCCTACAGAGCTGGGATACTATTAGGGTCTCTTATTTTCAAACTACTTCAACCAGATGCCTTCCCACCTCTTCCAGACAATCTCTATAATAAAACCATTCCTTACAACCTCTGTAACCACTCTCAATTAACTCCCTCACTCCAGACGCCCCAAACCAAACTGCACTGTATCAACCATTCCTTCTCCCTTCTTGCACCTAAATTCTGGCATTCTCTCCCCTTCACTTAAAATAAGTCTCCTCTTTCTCCACATTCACAGCTCAGTTCAAAAGACACCTCCATCAAAAATCTGACTACATGTGCTTTTTCAGTTGACATATAACCTAACTTCCTCTTCACCTACTTCACTCCTACATTGACTCCCTGTTCTCATCTGCTCCTCTCCTCTCTTACTTATTACTGAAATTAATTCACATTTGTTGTTCTACTTTGTTAGTATTTACATATTGCATCAGTTGTGTATGGTATTATCTACCTTTTGTTAGAGTATTCCGTGAATTTTTTCACCTGCTATTGCAATCAGTGTATTACCCCAGTAAACAAAGAAAATAAAAAATTAAAAATAAATAAATAAAACCGTGTGTGTGTGTGTGTGTGTGTGTGTGTGTGTGTGTGTGTGTGTGTGTGTGTGTGTTTGTATGGGTCAGTCTCTGAATGTTGAATGCTCAAAATATGTCATTTATAACAGTGAACCTAGAAGCTAAAAATGGCAGAAAACCAAACTGCTGTAATACTGAAAAATGGAACGGCAAATGTACTTCGTTTTGTTGCACCCCCACACCCCTTGCTAATTATATATAGTAACTCTGAGATCATACTGCAGCTGTGAATGGGCAAAACCCCAAATCCAACTGTACTGCGATCTTGCACAATCACACACTTCCACTTTGCAATGTTCCTTTCTTCGGTGTTACAGCAGTTTCTACTTTGTGCCATTTCAAGCTTCTGGTTTCACTGTTCTGAATGTTAGTGTTTTGAAAAGTCAACATTTTCACAGCGATCCAGATCTCTCTCTCTCTCTCTCTCTCTCTCTATATATATATATATATATATATATATATATATATATATATATATATATATATATGTATAGATAGATATAGATATATGTCTGTAAATATTATATGTGCATGTGTGTTTGTGAGATGTATCTGTCTCATTAAATCTGACACATTTTCCTCAACGTAACTTTTGTTGTGGTGAAAATAAACAAGATAGTTGTAAAATGTTTAGTTTTAATTTTTTTTTTTTGCTGAAAACTGCCATTCAGTTTATGCATATTTTTGTATCAACTTACCTTAGAAAGGTTTTCAATGTTTTAGCATTGTTTAAACTGCATTCACAGTCCTACTTCAATATTTTATGGATATCAATTCTAGAAACATCTGTAAATATGGAGCAAAACAAAATTTTGATATAGGTTACTTGGTCCTAGCACATTTTCATAGTTGAGAAAATATACAGTTTGTTTCAACAAATAAGAAGATTGTGGAGTCAAAGACCCACACGGGAGGGGTGCAGGAAACATTTTTTTTGAAACTCTTCATTTGTATTGCAAAGTTCACAGAGACAGTGGATGCAGAAGCACAGATTTTTTACAGAGTCATAGGAAAATCAAAATAGTAACCTCCTCAACTTGAAACAAAGCAGAATAGTACATGTAGTTTCTTAAATAGCAGTACAGTCTTTTATAGCCCTGTCATGAACAGACTATCTTTAAAGGAAAACTCTGCCATCTCCTACAGTTTAACTCAACTGTTAGGTTGCTTTTATTGCTATGGTATGGTTCCAATAGGTACCAGAAACCTGCTTGTACTTTATAAAACTTTCATTTCCTTGTCTTAGAATAAAAGGAAGGAAAAGACCACCCACTTTTTAAGCTTAACTTCTCACATAATTTGCAGAGGAATTTGTCTATGCCTGCATGACATACCTCAGACACAGTGAAATTTGTAGTCAGGTACTTCTGAAAATCGTCTATGGATAATTAGTACTGCTGATGTCAGGAGCACAGTACCTGCTGTAAAAAAAGGCAGAGAGGTGTGAAACTGTTTCCACTGTGTTTATTGTAGAAAGGAAGAAAACTTTGACTGACAGCTACTTCCAATGTAGCTATGCCTATCATAGTAAAACAGAGCAATTAGATCAGTCATTGGTTCAAAGACAGTGGTCACTCTTAACAGTTTTACATAAGCAGCATCCCAGTACTGAAATGCTAAGCTTTAAATTTTAAATGTTTGTGGTTTATTCTGTTTTGCACTTTAATATGACTTAAATGTAGTATCAGAGATGTCTGTGACATTTTGAGAAATGTGAGAAATTTTTTTTCTTGTAATTCTTGTGTAAAATAACAGCACATTTACCAAAGTGAGTGGAGAGGGGACTGTCAATTCAACTTGGACTACAAAAAGATACTTTGAACAAAGACCTGCAATTTAGCTCCTTTTTGGCTGCAGCTATACTGTGTCTTAGTATACAGTAAAAACAGCTCTGAGACGCACAGAAATGAGGACCATTCAAGAAAAAAAAAGTAGCAGTCCTGTTACAGAAGGTATACAAGATGACCAGTGACTGACACTAGACTAGTCCCATTATATGGCAAAGGCATGGGAATACAGCAGTACTTCCTTATGTCTAGCATGACTCATATAAAGCAGACTTGCAAAGGATTATGGGAAAGAAAAAGGATTGAAGGCAAATAAGATTATGTTTACATGTCAAGCCCCACTGGTAGCCATTTTGTGGAAACAAAATAAAATTCTATAAGAAAAAGTTAGAGTGATTCTGTGGTATTAAAATGGCTCAAAAAACAAAGACAGAGTGAAAAAAATGATTTTTGAGCAGTTGTAAGGTGAAGTTTCCTTTAACTATCTCAAGCTGTAGATCTCAACCAGGCCCCATTTATTGTTCTGCACTTCAGAAGATTCTCCCAAGTTTAATCCACAAGATGTTCAGTCCACCATTGAGCCCCAACTGTGTTTCAGATTTCACACCTCTTAGGTCTTTCAGCAGAGCTCCAGATGAGCTCTTCTGAACCTCTTCTGAGGATTGAGCTTCCTGATTTTTAGCTCTCCAACATACATCTTTATATACAGTGTTAATTTGTAACCAACGTTAGGCTATCACATGAGATTTACTTATCCAACTGTTATTACACACCATATTGCAGCTCACATTTTAAAAATACATCAACCCCTTACTAGAACAGGCATATTATAACTACTTCCTGCTGGCAAAACTAGGTGTTTGCAGACCCAAAACAACGTCTCACTTTTTTTGATGGCCAGGCTGAGCCTGTGAGTCAAAGGTTGTAGAACTACTGCCTACTGACACAATTTTGTATTTCCATCAGTTTAGCTATGCAACTATTGCTATGACGTGATCCATTACCAAATGGTAATACCTGCCTAACAAAGTAATTCAGGGCATAGAAGGCCCATGTTATAGCTAGCCAATCTTTCTTTCAGTGGCAGAATAGTACCACCACAAAAATGCAGATAAATAGACAAACATATGCGCACATGCACACACACATACACACACACACACACACACACACACACACACACACACACACACACACACACACACACACACACACATGCACGCAAACACAGGAAATTTAATTCTCTGTTTTTTATGCCTTTCCACAGCTTGTCAGGTGAACACATAAAAATAATCAATCAAATCAAGATTCAAAACTGTAAGACACTCCCACAGATGTAGATGAACATTCTGTAACTTATAATTTCAAAAGTTCTCCAAAATAATCCAAAAAACAAAGGGCAATTTTCACGTGTATTTAATGTAGAGATGTAAGAACATGATACAGTCTTATAAGCCTTTAATGGTATATGAAAATAAAATGCAGCATAAATAGCAACTAATCAAATAAACAATTGTTGACACACAGATTTATACCTGTTACTTCATTCATTTACTCATTTTATCATGCCTTCTTTTCCTAGTCAGTGTCATGAAGGCCTATAGACTCTGTCCTGTAGTTAATCAGCATAAATGGTTACCTGTCTATCATTAGTAGTGCGCACGCGCACACACACACACACACACACACACACACACACACACACACACACATGACAGCATGCACACACAAATAGACACATACTTCAGTGCACATGCAGAGGTTCTGAAGAGTGCAATAAAAAGTCAAACCTGTATGCCAAGGGAACATAAGTTAAATAAAACCTGAAGTTCATCTGTTCAATATAGTACACAGACGTTTAACTGACAGCAGTAATTCAAACATTGTTAGAATGCTACAACAGTGGGAAGAGTCATTAACAAAATATGTGGAGGTTAACATTACATCACCTTAAATGATATAGATCATCATACACTTAGTATTGAGAAATATATAATTTTAGAGAATAGTCACCTATCTGGCCTAATAAAATAAGTGTCAAATATTATTCTTATGACTGGAAATGCTACAACAATTCATTACATCATGTTAAAGTCTCAAAGGAAGCCAAACACCTGAAAAACACAAAAAACATTTGTGCAGTCCTCACAAAATTCACCCAAGTCAACATCAGCTGTCATTTCAGATCTTCATGTAAATGCATCAAAGTTGTAACTAGGTATCTGACTCATCTCCTTTAACAACTGCAGGAAACTGTTTGCTACAAATATAGCAAATGGCTTACTATGGATAAATATCACCATGATGTACTGATGCACTTCAGCCTGACTGGAAATGCAATATGGGCATTAATTTCAAAATACTAGTACAGCACCACTGCCCATTTGGCACCTGTCAGCTGTTCCCTCTGATATCTTGCACTCACATTAGCTGCCCACTTTGCTCCACCCTAGCTGTGATTTTGAAAAGAACAGGTAAGCTTCCTGTAACTCATTCACATCTATGCCAAACTTACCAGCCTAAAATTATAAATGTATTTGTAATAAATCAAATGGCAAAACAATGGAACATCCAAAAGGCCAGGAAGCCTACTGCTGTTGCCTAGGAATAAGGTCCATATGTCTCAAACTGTCTGAATTTTTTTTATAAGCTTCCCAGAAAACTATGCCATGCTACAACATGAACAAGCATGCACCAATATAATGACTATGAGCAAATAAATATATCTGTAATGTATTTCTGCTGGCCAAAAGTAGCCTATAACTGGAAAATTAAAATAACAAAACTGAGAAGCAGTATCCATTATTAGTACAAAACCAAATATGAGAATAATGTGTTTTCAAAATTATTAGCAGAAGCAATAGTTGCCCAGATGAACAGATGTACTCACAAGATACTAATATTGCCATCTTTTAAAATGAAAACAACAGTTAAATACTCTGTGTGACTGGAATTTCATAGTCACAGTGTCACTTAAACATGCTACTACATACCTGTCTCTGCCCTAATACTTTAACTTTATAAACAGCCGGAAAACAGGAACTATTTCAGGACTGGATTTATACAATTATAGCCCTTGCCCAAACAATACTTCTTTTGATGATGGGGTAACATGAATTTGGATGAGAATGTTTTACATTTGCAAATACTGCACTAATAAAAGGTCAAACCTTAAAAATCATCTGCTTGATAAAAAATGAATAATTTAAGGTATGATTCATTTCACTTCAATAGAAAAATCAGTCAGTGGAAGGTTTCAGTCCCAGTAAAGGAAATATTCATTGATGTCAATGACATTTCTTACAGACATTAAGCAAACTTTTTGAAACTATTTTATTTATTTTGTGAAGGGAAGCAGTTTCTTTCTTTCTATCTCTCACTCTCTTTTTGATTTATTTAACACAGCAGTTGTAGAATTTTTTTCTCTCTAGTAGTTAAAATAAAAATGCAGTGTCTAAGACTGGGGAATACATTCTGGAAGTTGGCATACAGTTCCAAAAATTCTGGTTATTACCCCTGTTTATCAATGACCATATAGGCATGAATGAAACTTTTTTCTGCCTTGAACAGATTAATAGTTACTTAACAATAAATACTAAATTGAAATTTAAGGATCATAAAACAAAAGCCACACACTCCTTTGCAGGAGCAGATCAATAAATGCAGCAATAGTTATCATAGTCAAGGCATTATGAGTTACTACAATGAATCTTGGGTATTGTGAAATGATTCATGCATTAGACTGATTATAACATTTTATTTTCAACAAATCCTAATAAATTTCCCACAACCATCAGTTTAAATATAGATCATCAATATAACATCTCTGGAGCACCAATCTCTGAAATATAACATGATGTGAGCAACTCAGAGCTAGAATGTGATTTGCAAAAAAAAAAAAAAATATGAATGTATATATATATATATATATATATATATATATATATAAGAGAGAGAGCGAGAGATGATATATCTATCCCTCTCTCTCTCTCTCTCTCTATATATATATATATATATATATATATGCAACCAGAATTCTGCAACTGCATGTAACAGTTAGACAAAAGGGTCTCTAAAAGAAGTATTTTTAACATTTTATACCAAAGTGCCATGCAGTCTTATAATAATTACTTAATACTGATCATGTATGTCATGTGCTTTCAGATACAGCCTATCCTATTGCGACCCTAAAAAAACATAACCACTTCAGTACCACTCTGATGATACTTCAAGATGAAAATGAAAGAACAAATAGCTATTGTAATATATCTCAGCTTGGTGTTGCCTGATATTTATACACAGTATATATTTTGACTCCTGCAGTGTGCCACTGTGATGCCAGATCTGGAAGAAAGTGAAAGAAAAACTGCTATAATAATATATTACAGTGTTGTCATGAGACATGTATAATGCATGTCTCCTCACCCCAGTCCTTAAAGATAGCCACCTCCTGTTCTACATACATGTCCAATGTTTGATTGTGAAGAAAGGGAAAAAAATAATGACCATGATGACATTTTTCAACTTGTCGCTCATACACTACCACTGTGCAAGCTATATTATTATTAATCTCATCTTTCTGTGGTTAAATATAGCTTGTATCCAAAACATATTCCCATAAAAATAGAACCACCTTCTGTTATGTGTACCCTTGTGATGTTAGATTGAGATGAAGGTGAAATATCAGATGGTCACAGTAATAAATTTCAGCTTGTCTTTCTCCATTGTATATACACTTCATGCCTCCTCATTCTGTCCCCCAAAAGCTAGTCCTCTTCTGTCCTGCATACACCTCCAATGACAAGTTGTGCAGAAATAAAATAAATAACTGCAATGATATATTTTAAAGTGTTGCTCATACATTGCTGTTACAGTATTCAGACAATGATCATTCAGCAATGTGCCTGTCTTCTTGAACTTTCACAAAGCCTGCCTCTCAGTTTCCAGTATTAAGTATAGTTATCTTCTACTGTGTACTCTTGTGATGCTAGATTATGATGAAAGAGAAAGAAACAACAATATATTTCAGCCTGTGGCTGTTAGACTTATGGCTTGTATATCTCCTTATAACACTTCCCCAAGAGTGGGTGTGAGGAGACATTGTTTAGTTGCGAATACAATGAAAGAATTAATGACCATAGTAATATATTTCAACATGTTGCTTATACACTCTTTCTAGACATTCTATATAAGGATCATTCTTCATCAGTGATGTCTCTCTCAGCTTTCACAAGACCTGATTCTTGCAGCCCTAAAAATGATGATAGCTTCCTGTCTTATTTACCCCTCGATGTTATATTGAGATTACAATGGAAGAACAAATGGCCACAGTAATATATTTAATCTTGTTGCTGTCAGACTTATTATACATGATACGCCTCCTTACCTGTACTTCAAAGACTTCTGTTATCTCACTTAGAAATTAACTAAAATTATTTTCCATTCCATAAAAAAATCAGAACACAATAACCACCAAGAAAATAAGCCAGAAAGGACTTTACAACAGGTAAGTGCATGAAAATGTTTGCTCTTTTGTGGTCTCGGGATGGGAATGACATCACAAATCATACTCATCCTTATCAGCAAGCCAAATAACAAAAGCCTTTTTTACTTGCAATGCTTTAGTGATCCAGATCTACTACAATGTTTGCCACATCACTATTCTATTTCTCAATACTCACTCCCTCCTAACTAATCTTAACCTTCACATTGATAGTATGATGTATTTACAGAAGTGTAGTCTGCTTCACTCTGCTACTGCTATTAAGGGTTGAGAGTAGGACTACAGCTTTTAAAATGCACTGTGATAGCCATTGCCAAAGTTGCAATAAAAAGTATAACTTTACCTCAAAGATCAGCTATTCCAAACCATATAATGGTCATTAATCTGTAAATTACTACAACACTACTTTCTCAGACTTAACATCCTACCAATCTCTCCTTCATCATAACCTCCCCTTAACCTACCTCCTCCTTTACATTTACACAAAACACTCATGACTGCACAGTAACAATTCCCCCACCCTATACAAGTACATGTTTTTAGTGTCACCTACCTGAAGCTGCTTCAAACTCAAGCAACACTGCCCACACGCCCACAAACTAAATGCAATTATTTTTCTTCCACCTACATCTAGGCATGCTCCATACTTCATTATGGAGACATTCATCCTATCCCTGGTCCACAAAATAACTTAACCTACTCACATTCTAAACTATACAGTAAAACCCCTCTAAAATGTTTTACTATCACTCTAAGACGTATGCTGGATAAAGTCACAGATCTGTGTGCATAGGTTTTTGACCACTCCCCAGACATCCTTTCCATAACAAAAACTTTGCTCAGACCAGAAACCAAAAATAAGGAAATACTTCCTCCAGGCTATAGTGTAGTATGTACTAATAGGAAAGCAAAAAAAAGTAGGGTGGGGTATCAATTCCTTATCCTAATGCACTACAGCTTAGCCCCTACCAATCCACTTTTCCCAGTTCAGTAATGCTGAACTAATTGTCTCATTCCTCAGACTTAACAACCATACAAACAGCTGCTTAATTGCCCTTTACACCCACAGGCAATAACACCCTAACAGTTGAAGATATAATTTTCTGGGTAGTTAGTAATATCCTCAGGAAACAATTATTTTAGGTGACTTTAATACAGACTGGAATTCCATCACCATGAAAAATCTCAATACTTAAAAATTAATATGGATTCACACAATCAGTCACTAAGCCCGCCAGGTATAATTAATCAGACAAATAACTATATGTCTAACAGCACTGTCTTAGACATACTTAGTGACCATTTACCAACTTATGCCTATAGGCACGTGCATTTATCTCAAAACAACACAGCTATCACATAGTTCACTATATCACAAAATTTGATAAACAAGCATTCACATTTACCCTAAAATCATATGACTGGAACACATTAAAATACCTACCATTAGACAATGCAATGTTGAAATTTAATCAGATCTTTCTCAATATACCCAAAAAATGGTCCCCATCATAAAAAAGAGAGAATAAAAATAAGTCATGTTCCCATGGCTAATTCAATCACCTAAATAATTGGTCTATAAATGAGTTAAAACCTGAATGGCTAAAACGGAAAACATAAGAGTCACAAGACATTCAGGCAACTCCATATTCTTCGCAAAGTAAAGTCATCACAGACAAAACAACTATTACCTTACACTCCAAAAATCTAATCAAAACAACAATACATTTTTGGAGACTGTGTGAATAAGTTACTTCACCCTGGCAGAGCCAAGCAACCAGTTCCTACCTCCAACATTTGTGCAGAAGCTACCACCACCCATTTTAACACTCATCTCATCTAAACTATTGCCAAAGTCATTAATTCCAACAGCAGTATTAACCCTCCTAGCTATCTGTACACTGACATATACAATAATTACTTCACTCTAAAACCAATCCCCCCACCCACAGTCATAAAATTAATACTCCTGTTGAAACATACCATCTTAGCCATAGACCGCCTCTAAGATGAGTACCTTAAAATCTCTGCAGATGTAGTAGCCTACCCAGTATCTATTAGTCAGGAGACCAATTCAAGAAAACTATGTTCTGGCTGTCTGGGAAACATTTTACATTTTGCACTTACATGGTGGAGGGCACTCTGTAGAGCCGTCTAACTACAGTTATTGCTGCCTTCCTCCCCTCTCAAAAGTCTTGAAAAATGCATTAATGCTTAATTACTTCAACACCTGACAATTAACAGTATTTTCTCTCCTATCCGAAATAGAGTTAGATCAAATCACAGCACAACTGCCCTTTGAACTTTGTCAGTATCATCAACCTTAATGGAAACAATGGCAAAATAATTTCCTCATTGTTACTGGATATGTCAAAGGTTTTTGACACTTTCTCACATGACAAACTGGTTCAAAAAATATCATATAGGCCACTCACACTCCATCTTATTTATTTGTTTCATTTTGTTCACCAAAAAAGTCTGACTGTTTTTTTTTTTCCATTTTCAGCAGAGGCCCAGGGAGAAAAGCCCCACAGAAGAAGTATACAATGCATAATAAGCCACATGAAATAGAGATCAGATAGTACAGTGATTTTATAGGGTGATGTGCAGTATATGCATACCTTTGTACATTCATAATAGCATACTACATTTGTAAAGATTTGTGTTTTTGCAACAGATTTGCATAGCATCTTTGTACATCCATACATCACAGAGTAGTACAACCGTGGCCATTTTAGTTATTTCAACAGTATAGTGCAAACAAATGAGAAAAAAGAGGATGTTAATGTTCAAAATAATACAAATTCATATGTATAAGAGTAAGTGCGTTCATATTCATGAGTTAGTGAAACAATTTAGAGCATCTTTGGAAGAGCAGAAAATAGAACAGTTATATACGTTTGAGTTATTGCAAACATAAGAGGCTATTTACAGTAGAGTACTATAGGCCAGAAAGTATATAGATATTACTGGAGGATGTTTTACTGAAAGGGGGAGAATAAGGTTGGGTGCTTTATCTGGAGAATGAGGTTGTTGGTGGGGATAGTGTGAGTGATGGACTGATGAAGTGAAGTGAAGTCAACAAAAAAATTGAAGTCAGTGTAGTATGCTGCAGTCATATTGCAATAGGAAAGGAGATTGGTGTGCAGGTTATAATAAGGAAGAATGTATTATCATACTGTGGTTTAAGGGAGGAGAAGTAACTAAGTCCAAGGAGTTTAGCCTGGTGTAGTGCAGGAGCACAGCTGATTGTTTAGTAGGTGTGTTCTGAGTGATGACATAAACTCTCTATTTTGTGTGTCTATCTTATTCCATGGGGGATTTGGTTCCAGGCTTTTGCTACATGGTTAGAGTATAACAAGTCCCCTGTGATGTTATTAGATTTTGAGATGGTTAGTATGGCAAGGATGACTTTGTTGTTGGACCATAATACTCGATTAGAGGTGTGAGGCAAATGTATTTCTTTTAAGGCTGAACATTTTTCTGGCCAGTTTATTAGTTTGTGGACTATAGTCAGTTGAGAGTAGTGGAGGTGGTTTGTAAGTTCTAGCCAGTTCAGATTTTTTAGAGCTATACAATGGTGAGTTTTGTTGGGGTGTTATTTGCAAATTGTGCAATGTTGTAGGCTGTCTCTAGCTTGTTTTTGGTGGTTATGTTAAAGTTTGTAAAGATGGGTGAGGTGTAGAGAAGTGACAGGAGTAAGTATGTTTGTGCTGTGGTCTCCCTGATGTGATCAGTAAGGAGTATTTTTAACTCTGTAGAGGTAATCTAGTTTCACGTTTGTCTATTTGATGGTTAGTTAAAGGTGTTGTTCATACATGAGACCATCACAGAGTAATATTTGTAAGAGTTTGTCTTGTCACACACATTCTGTTTTGGTTCTATTTGAGGACAGGATGACTGTTTCTGACTGAAGTAATTTTGGGGAGTAAAAAGCATTAATTGTATATATTTTTTTTTGGCATTGAGGAGCAAGTCAGAACTGACTACCCATGATTCAATAGCTAGGAATGTTTGATGGGTGGTGCCCTCAAAGGAAGTTAGTGTTTGGCCCCAGCAAATGAGTGCAGCGTCATCTGTTTACTGTACCAAGGTAGCTTGTCCGGTGGTGGACTGGAGATTGTTGACAAAGATGTTAAAAGAGTTTTAAGAGAAACAACACTGATCCATGGAGGATGCCAACTGTTACTGGGAGGAAATCAGAACATTGTTGCCATTTCATAGCTTGCATACTATCAGATAAGTAGCTGTGGAACCAGGTTAATGATGGGGTATTGAAGTCTATGAAGAAGTAGTTCCAGTAGGAGCTTTTGATGAGCTACAGTATCAAATTATTTAAATAGTTTTAGGAAAACTGTTGATACTAGCTTTCCACTGTTTCTGACTTGTTTAACTGCATTGTATAGTTTAGGAGGGCAGTGGCTCACTGTAGTTAGGTGGAAAGCCATGTTTGTAGGGGATAGTAAATTGTTGTTGGTGAGGTGCTTGAGTAGATAGGTGTGAATGCATTTTTCTATTATCTTGGACAGGGGTGATAGAAAAGCAATTAGGTGGTCATTGGTGAGTTCAGTAGAACTTCAGTCTTTATGTAGGGTTATTGTATGTGATGCTTTCCAGATTTGGGGGACATGGTTCTTTTTTATGGATCTGTTAATTAGATTAGAGACAGAGAGTGCTATGGCTTCTGTTGCTGTTTTAGGTACTCAGACAGTAGCATGTCTACAGCTAAGGTGGTTACTTTTAGTTTTAGCAGATTTTTATTGTTGATGTGGGAGCTATGTCAAATTAAAAGAAAGTTTCATTAGTGGTATAGGGTTGTGGAATGGTGGTGTATTCTAACTGATTTTTACAGGTTATTGCTAGGATAGAGTTTATAAAGTGGGTATTAAATATCCTTGCTACTATATATTAGCTGAGTCATTATTGGTTGTTGAGGGGGTCAAGGTGGTGGATTATCCAGGGTGGAGTAGTGATTTTTGAGATTGCAAGAATAGTTTGGGATTATTTTTCTGGGATTTTTGGGGGGGGCAATAAAATATTCTTTTTTGTCAGTAAGTGTTATTTGTTAGTTTCCTAAAATTTCTGTATTCCTGTAGGGCTGCCAGTGTTTTATTTTTTCTTAAAAGTTTTCCAAGCATGTTCACTTTTTGACAGTTGTTTGGCAGCCTTTGAGAGCCAAGGTGCATGGATGAACTTAACTCTTTTGTTTCTGAGTGGGGCCTGATTTTTTAGTATGGTAAGGAAGATTTGGTTGAAGTGATTAACAACTTTGTCAAGTGGAAGGGTTTTTAGGCAGGTACAATTGTATTGTTTTAGGGTTGCTATGAAGAGTTGCTGGTTGAAACTGTGTAAGTTTCAGGCCTGTTTGTAAGTTACTGTTTTCTGTATATTTAGCCATATTTTAATACTGTAGGTGTATAGGTGATCACTTATAATCTGATTTTTACAGGTTATTGCTAGGATAGAGTTTATAAAGTGGGTATTAAATATCCTTGCTACTATATATTAGCTGAGTCATTATTGGCTGTTGAGGGGGTCAAGGTGGTGGATTATCTATTATTATTTATGACATACTATGTCATAAAGTTCCACTATCTAGGACATTATGGAGTTGATTTGCAAACTATCCAGTCCAGAGTATTCTTTGCACCATTTTTATTTATTTGAGCAGTAACATTTATTGATTGGGAGGACACAAACACGTTTAAATCAGTAGTGAAATTGGTTAATTTCACCTAGAATGAATGTTTCTTTTTTATATTATGGTTATCCTTTGTAGAAAGTCTTTAGCAGTACCTAGATTATTTCATATTATTATGTAGAGTCCTACAAAGCAGATAGATTTGTTGTTGTTGAGTCTGTGACTGGTAATGAGGATTTCTGCAGTTTGAAATTGTGGGATGTTTTGAGTATGTTGAGTTAGCTCTAGGGCATTTTTATATATTATTGCAACACTGTCACCTCATTTTATTTACCTGTCTAACTTGAATATGTTGTACCCTATGAACAGTATCTCATTATTAGCCATTTCTGCCATAGTCATGTTTTAGTTGCTATAACTATGTTGGGGTTATAGTATGTGACAGATGTGAGGAGGTTGTGGATCTTAGTGTATTTACTTTGAAAGTTTATGTTTCGGATTAACATATTTTGTTCTGGATTATGCAGTGGGAGAGGGGTTGTGTTACTGTTGGATGGAAGGGATGGTTGCTGTTGTGTGTTAGTTTATGGGCCAGGTTAAGTGTAGATGTCACCAATTTGGATAAGTTTAGTTGTAATAAATAAATATATGCAGTAGTATTGCATGTAGGTAGGTGGGTTTTGATATCTTATACGTTTTGATGAGTTTAAGGGTGATTGTGTTTTGTACAGAGTGTGAGATATTGTCAAAAATGTGTAGTGTTAATGGATTGGTATGTGTCAGAGTTAGTGGGTGTGATGTTTTCAGAATGTATGTGGGACCCTAGGGTTGTGATATGTGTAAGTAGAAATATGGTGGTTATGGAGGCTATGTAAAGAAGTTGTCCTCTAGACTGATGCAGTAGATGTGATAGGTAGTTCATGATCATTAAAATAACTGGGTTGTGTGGTATGGTTAGGGAACTACATAGGTGGCTTATGTAATATGGCTTAGTGTAGCTAGAGGGCAGGAAGTGATAGGTTACTTATCTGAGACAGAGATAGTGTTAGGTGTTTGTGGTGATTGCTTATGTTGAGAAGTTACAGGTGATTGATGATTGTGTGACTGGCTTGGTGAGGAATGCTGGGTGTAGCTAGATAGGTATTAATGTGGGTGTAGTAGGGATGGGTGGGAATTGGGGGTAGGGCAGGAAAGTGGAGTGGAGTGGATACCATTGATGTGAGAACAAAATAGTGGGCTGGAACCCAACTGAAATTATATGTAGAAGATACAGGAATAAAATACCAGGAAAAGATTAATAAAGGTAGTTTAAAACCTTGTTGATTGTGGTTGTACAAATAAGTTTGATTTCTAAGAGTCAACCAGATATGCTAAGAACATTAGAAAAACACTGATGAGATAGAATTCACCACTGACTCTTTATTAACAAATAAAATTAGTTGATTGAGCGCTTTCTTCCCTTTACATAGGGATTTCATCAGAATCAAAAAAAAATCCCATTGACCTTTTATACCATATGACTATGACATCATAATGACTTAATTAGTGTTTTTAAACTTCTTGACCAATAATGTGAGACATTTTGACTCTATTAAATGTCTATAAAAACACAAAATACATAGGTTGGTTAAAAACTTCCTAAAAATGTTACAACAAACATGTTTACTACCTCTAAGTTCATTTTACATTTAAAACCTTTTTATTTAAAATAGTTTTGATTTAAATCACTTCATTCAACCCAGGCAGTTGACCAAAAGTCAATTGCAACCCCAAAGGGGTGGGTTTTGGAACCTCTTCCATCAATTATGGGTCTAAAAAATATATATTTACACCAATGAAAACATAATAATAAACAACATTTTATCATCCAAAGTCAATTTGGTCAAGGGTAATTGTCAAACTAAAGGAATAGTTTACCTGGCTATTTGTAAATCCTGCACTTATTTTTAATAATCAGTTTTCAGCAGGCAATATTACTTATAGGTGATGACTGGAATTTGATTTGTAACAATGAGGATGTATCTGGGGGGGGCATATAAGGGAAATATAACACACAAGAGTAGATTTCTGAAGAAATGTATGAAAATATTTAGTATGGAAGATGTGAATTCAGTAGTAGGAACTTACAAGATAATTTACATATAAGGTATTAATAAATAAATGTGAGATTGCAAAACATCAATTGCATTGCAATAACTGGGCTACACTAGACATAAATTATATTTCACAGGAACATACGCATTTAATTGAGAACACTGAAACACATCCAATAACTATTTCAGATTATATACCATTAATTACTAAGATAAAAATGCAGGTTAATGAAATACAGACAAGAAACTGGTGCTCCCCCACCTACCTGTTAAAATGGAGGAATTTAAGGAAAGAGTAATGGAAATTATTAAGGAGTCATTAGAGAAGATAAAAAATACTCCAGAAAAGAGCTAGTGAGTGAGATAAAATGAAAGTGGATTTTAAAAATAAGGTAGCATAAAAGAAGAAGAGATATGGTTAAGAAGTAAAAATAATTATTTAGAGGGGCTGACAAAGGTTAAAGTATTACAGTAAGAAGAATCTCACAAAACAAGAAGCAGCACAATTGTAGAGTGCTAATGGGATAATAAGGGAGTACATGGATAATATGCATGAGCTTAACAAGATTACTGTTAAGCAACAAAAACTCTTGCCACAGTGAATTTGGCAAAATAAAGTAGAAAAGATTGTTGCCAAACTTAGGGAACCTTTAACAAAAAAAAAAATAAACAGAGATCCTGCAGAGGTATTAGAGATATTTTGGAAATTTTATGAAAATTTGTATAAAGCAGAGAAGTTGGGAAATCAAGAAAAAAACACCATTCAAATATTTATGAAAGACCCAAATGTGCCAAGGTTAGATGCAGATGAGACTCAACAGTTAACAGTTAAGATAGGATGAGATGAGATAAAAATGGTGATGTATAACCAATCTGCAGGAAAATCTCTAGGAATACACTGCATTCCATTAGAAGTCTGGAAGTTAGGAGAAAAGGAAGTGCTAAAGAGCTGTAATGCTTTGTTTAACAGTATTTTCAAAGGAGAGGAAGTACCAATATCCTGGTAAAAAGTTGTGGTAGCTGTAATACCTAAAGATGGTAAAGACCTTCCCAATCAAGCTTCATATAAGCCCATTTTGATTAAGCATTATTATTAATGCATTATCATGCCTTTTGGCAAACAGGAAGTCCCTGCAAATTGCAGTATTAACAGTGCCCCTCCTTAGCTCAAACCCTGTGGTGAGAGATTTGGGAACACAGGTTGATAGCAACCTTAACTTTGATCACCATGTGTCCACAATGGTAAGGAAGGCCTTCTATGTTGCACATCACATAAGTAATGGCATTGCATCCAGAGCTAAGGGTGTTATAACTCCCCTGTACTCATCCCTCATCAGACCACTAATAGAGTACAATGCTCTCTTCTGTATGTACCTCAACAGACACCTGCAGCAGCTAAAGAGACCTCAGAGGTATCTCACCAAGAAAATTCAGGTCTTTCAACACATGACCTACATGGACAGACTGAAGGTCCTGTCACCGTACTCTGTATCTTATAGGCTGCTGAGAGGCACTTGTGCCTTGCCTATAGAGCAGCCTTCAACCCTGCTGTAATGGAAATTTGCACTTCTGCAAGTCGAATAGGACAGGATTCACTCACTATAGGGATCTTAACCTAGCTTGCGACATTAACAGGACATGCTGTAGAGACAAATATGTCTCACAGAGATTGCCACTGCTCTGGAACAAACTCCCAATTAACATAAAACAGAGCTCCTCAATGACCCTATTTAAGCGTAACATAGATAACTGGATGGAAGATCACAAATTTACCCCACGGGTGTCACCTTTGACCTTTTTGGATAAGGGCATTTGGTGCTAATCATAGGTTAGCACTGCAAATATAGACCATCCAACTTGGTCAATAAGGGAACAAGGGCACAATATGGCTAGGCTTATAAAGGCCCTAGGGCTAATAACCTATTAACCTCCTATGAATCTATTTCAATTTTAAACCATGATTATACAGTGTTTATGTCTATAATGGCTACAAGAATGGTGAAGGTGTTGCCAAAAGTGATTGGTATGGATTGATGTGGTTTTGAAGGGGAGAAAAACATTTGACATTAGTAGAGCAATGATGATCTAGAGGGAAGTAAACTATAAACATAATACTGTTGTTGTTTGTGGAGCTTGATGCAAAGGAAGGATTTGACAGAGTAAGCTGGGATTTTTATAAGTAGGGCAGTTGAAGCTGAGATGTTCCCTCTCTCAGCCAGTAATCAAGGAGCCTAAATCCTCACCACTGACACCGGAAAGAGACATTCACTTGGAACAAAAATAGATATACACAGTATTTCTAGACACAGGTCCCAGCATCAAGCACAATTTCCCTTAAAAGTACCAGGGAACACACTCAGTCTGTGGTTCAGGTTTCCCTTTCTATCTCTCCACAGCCAGTAAGACTCCCCACTGGCACAGCTGTAGAGTTGAGTGCTCAGTCAAGTGTCCATGCCAAATCCTCCAACACTCTCTCTGTAAAACCATTGATCTGTTTCCCTGCTCCAAGTAGCTGACACACTCTTTGAGATTTGATTTTTACAACTACACACACACGCACACACGCACACACACACACACACACACACACACACACACACACACACACACACACACACACACACACACACGCACACACACACACACCTGGTAATGTCTGGCACAGATTTCCTAGGTATGCCCCCTTCTGCCCAGACTATACGGTAGTTACACTGCCACCAAACACTCCAAAGCTAGCTACTCTAAAGCTCTTACAAGGGTAACCAATTATAGTTAGTGAAATTAATATTAATACAAATTATAGTGTTTGTCCAATGCAGTAAGGCTTTCAGAAGTGGCCCTAGAGTCAACAAATAGATATAAGTACTCTCAAATGTTAAAATATTCTCTAAAGGACCAGCCATAATGAAAAGTTTAAATATAGACAGGGAGTGTGGCCAAGATGCCAAACAGCTAAAAGCATAGAAATTCAGCTTTGCCTGTATTTTATTATTCTGACATATCAGAAGAAGGACCTGATTAGTTCGATGTCATTTTTTAAGGAAGATTTTTTGTTTTTCCTGTCAGAAATTCCTACACAAGTATTACAACTATGAGTAGCTCAAATAATTCACATCAGGAGAGTTGGTTGAGAAAGGAACTATAATCTATAATAGCAAATATACAGGAACTTTCTATCAAAATGGACAAGCTGGAGAACAAAATAGATAACATAAAACAAGACAGCAAAAAACAAATACAGTGGCTTAATGAGGTAATTAAAAACATTCTGAACAAATTACCTCTGTTGAAGTAGCAATGAATAACATGGATGGTAGACTGACTGAGTATGAAAGTCATAATGAATTTCTACTAAAGCAGTATACAAAGCTATTGGAAAAACAGAAACAATTGGAGAGTAGGTCAAGGATGAATGATAGAAGAATGTATGGGGTGCCAAAAAAGGAGGGGGGCAGTGACCTGATACAATTCTTTAACAACTGGTTACCAAAAGAATTAAACCTGCCTGAAGCTCTCTCACTTGGAATTAAGAGAGCCCACTGGTCTTTGTCAAAACCAGCATCTCTTAATAACTACTCTACTCCTAGCTCTATTATAGTTAGATATTTGTCTACCCAAGACAAAGACTTGGTATTAAAATCATCTTGGGCTAATCCTCCTGTCAAAATAAATGGAGTGAACATTCAATATGATAATAACATCCCTCACAAAGTCCAATCAGAGGACAAAGATTGTTCCCGGACAGAATAAAAATATAGTTGGCAGATGGAGAGAAGATATTCAATTCCATACAAGAAGCTATGGACTTTATTCAGAAGAAGAATATATTAACTGATATAGAAGAAATGGACTGGTCTACATAAAGTTTGAAGAGACATGCTACAAAAATCGGATGGACTGTTAAAGAAGTAGCTAACAAAAAATTAAAATTTAATTGAATATGACTTTAAACCTAATCTTCATGGACATTATATATATATATATATATATATATATATATATATATATATATATATATATATATATATATATATATATATATGTATATATATAGTCTCCAGGTTTTACTTTAATTGATATTATCAAGGTAAATGATATTGTTCTTTTCTCTCTTCCTTTCTTTTAAATTGCTTATTTCTTTCTGTCACTTCTCTCCTCCTTCTTGTTATTACATCATTTTTTTCTATGTCATTTCACTACTTCCTTCTAATTAATCTTATCTAGTTTCCTTTCTATTAAGTGCTGTAAATACAAAAGTATATACAATTAATAGCACTGTATTTAATATGATATAGAAATGCTTGAGAATATCTAGTTAGAACTGAAATATACATAGATTGTTTTGTTGGGTGTATGTATACTGGTGGGATACATCTTTATAATGTGGTATGGTTGTTTGAAAGAGGTGGCATTTAGGGTTCACTTGCTAGTTTTTTTGAGCTCATAAACAGCTATGGAATGCTCCCTGACAATTTTTCCACATTTAACATGAGCTGTAAGCTGTAGAAGCTGCTGATGACCTTTAATCTGATTCTGAGTAGCTAGAATCCTGAAATGAAGCCATATAGTTAAAAAAGGCAGTTATCCACAATTGTCAGGTGCAGAAAAGCATTGACACCTTTGTCTTATTTATATAAAGATTTTTATTATGATGAAATGCTAAAACCAGCTGGTAAAAGCTCTTTTTACTAAATATTAATAACTTAAGTAAAGCTTGTGAGTTAACTGGTTATTATTCCATGTTCCAACTGGTTCAATGCAGGGTACAGAAATTCTCAAACCTAAAAAGTATTTTGCATTATATGGGGAACATATTTCTTATTGTACATGATTTGACTAGAGTTTCAGATGTGATTGATTGGAAGATGGCAGAATGCACTGACCCCTGCTTGGGGTGTTTGATGTATAGTAACAAAAAAATGGAATTACTGTATGGTGAACAATGTTTTGTGTTTGATGGCTTCCAAATGGGGAGGGGAGCACATCACCACACGTTCTAATATAATATATAATCATTATAACATACTATTTGAATGTTATAGGCAGGAGTATAGGTCAAATTATCTGAATAAAATGCATAATAGCCTGGTAATATGAGAACACTGGCTATTCCTCATTTGGCCTGAGTAGGATTAAAGGCTAGTTGCCTCTTCAAACAAGAGTAGGCTCATAGTGTACTAGTTCTCTGCAGTAGAAAATGAAATGTAACAGATTCATTATGTAAGGTAATCAGTACCAGAGCTGTTGGACATGCTCCACTTAAAAAAATCGCAATCCTTCCGAGCTACACGCTCTAGGGACCTAAACTTTGTCACCACAATAAACAGAACATGCTGGAGGGATAGATTCCTGTCCCAGAGACTTCCCATACTCTGGAACAGACTACCTATCTATGTCAAACAGAGCACCTCATTAGCACTCTTCAAGAAAAATCTTGATGATTGGATGGAAAATATGAAATTCACCCCAGGGATCACTTCTGTGGCTCTGCTCAACAGGGGCACAGGAAAATAATTTTCTTGGGTGGCAAAAGCCAGGGTACCTTTTTGGCTAGGCTTATATAGGCCCCAGGGCTGATAGCCTAGTACCTACCTATGAACCTATAAAGAACTTTTGAGCTGCATTTTCTTATACTTTTTAGCGCAACATATAATACATTTGTAGTGGGCTTTTCATCACATAATGTTTTGGATTCACAATATGAGACTTTGGTACAATGCTGCAGGCGAGTTGTAGAACAAAATGATTACAGTCTTTGACGTGCAGTTGGATACAGATGTTTAGTCACTGATTTCTACATTTTGAAGTGTACAGGGTCATATATCTATTGCTGCAGATTAGATTCACATTAATTATATTAACCAAAGACTCCTAAGGTTTTATCCATGGCTGGCCTTATTTTTGTAATTCTTTATGTCACACAATTTGCCACATAATTAAATATAATTAATTATATTTATAACATGATAGTGGGCTTTAGAATTGGATCATTATAGCAAGGTTATTTTTCTCATGTAAAGTAAAGGGGAAGAAAATGAGAGGGAGAGGAGAGGAGAGAAGAGGGGGAAGGGGGAAGGGGAGAGAGGGGAGGAAAGAGAGAAAAAATAATATGCTTTGATTATTCAGATTCTGTTTTCATAGTACATTGTTGATTGTGCTAAATATAAATTATCCTGAGCCATAACACATCATTTCATGTTTGAAAGGTTATATTTTAGAAAAAATATTATAAGGAAATAACATTTCTCACAAATAATAATTGTTACATTCCATACACGAATATTTGTTTTTAAACTAAAAAAGAAGAATTAATTGACTTATTTTATATTTGGTCTGTGAGAAATAACAGATGACAGCATTCTAACATTTTAACACACTTAGCATACCCCGTGTTTCATGTGGAAACAACTCAGGTCTCAAGTGTCTGGCAGGAGGGGGGGAGGGAGAAAAAATGTAATGCAAGAAACTGTCAAATGATATAATTTGTTGTCTGACAACCTAGTCAAACCTTGTTATATATGTAGTCATATTGTACTAGAACAAGCTGAAGTTCCATCTAGCACATACAGTAGACCTTTATATTTAGTGATTTTTTTTTTTTATTTATTAACCACATAGAAAGGAATGGGCATATGGCTTGTATATTATAAAGCAATTAATGCTGCAGTTATGGTAAATATTATGTTAAATATGTATAAAGGTTAAGCCTTCATTGTTTTCATTTTCTAAATAAAGTTGAATGGTCATTAGATGACTCCCACTTAATTAAATAGTACTGCCTCTTTCTTCTTTACATGAGACTAAAGGAGTATATAAGTATTTACTATATGATTCATACCATTACACTCAATTATATTTCTCACATGAATTGATAGGAATACATATTTGAATAAGAATTTAAGTTTAGTTTGGCAATAGATTGAGTTACTGCATTTTAAAATTTAATGTTGAAATTACATTTTCATAAGGCAGAAGCTGAAGATAATGCTTTTGGTGGTTGAAATGTGGTTAGTAGGTGTTTTGATTAAACATTTAATAAAGCCAGGAACATATTATACCATGTATATATTTGTATATAGAAATTTGTTTCAAACATCTAAAGTTAAACATTTTGTTTCACCCATAATTAGCTGTTCTAAAAATTATTGTAATTCAATGTATATTAAACCAAGTTACAGATGTTCTAATGTTACCTTATACACATGCTAGCATATAAGCATCTTTTGCTTAATGTCAATGGTCTTAATAATAACATTAAAAAAGACAGCCTACTTAAATTTATAAAAATGCACAAGACAAATACATTTTTACAAGAGACACATTTACTAAAAAAGATTTAGATAAATTATCATTTAATGGTTTTTTGAATGTTGCTGACTCTTGTTATAAAAGTAAAAGGAGGGGTACTCATATTGTGGGAAAATTATTTTACCATGCCTAAAATACTTAGCACTTATTCTGATAAAGATGGAATGTTATGTATGGTAGCATGGTAGTATTAGAAATCAATAAGAAATATTATACTTTAATTAATTCTTATTGGATACCTGGTCTGTGTACTAGATATATAAAAAAATATATGTGCTATAAAATTACATACCAGAGCTAAAATTATTCTAGCAGGAGATTTGAATTGCTTATTATCAGATAGTGACACATCTAGAGGTAATAAGCTTAGAATCACAGCTTAATCCAAAAAATTGAACCATTTTATAGTCTCAATGAATCTTAGAGAAATTTATGATCAGAGGAGGACAAATTCCCTTAATTTCACATATTACTCATTTAGATTTGGTACCCAAACATTGATAAGATATTTGTTTCAAATAACCTATATTCTAAACTACATGAAGTCTTGATAATTTCTTTCCCACTTTCTGATCATAATGCCCTTATTTTTAATGTCAATTTAAGAAACAACAATTTGATTATTTGCAAAGAATTCCAGCTTATATAATTAAAATCAAAGGATTCGATGACTGGGTCTTAAATGAAATAAACACTTTTGTGGAGTTTAATAACAATGGTGAAGTAGCTGACATCATATTATGGGATTCATTAAAAGTTTACTTCTATGGTAGAATAACAAACTGGTATCTTCTCAATGAAAAGAAAAGAATGGGATAGGGATTTATCAGAGCTGCAAACCAAAATAGATAAATTAAAATCAAATTTAAAACTTAATGATAAGGCAACATATTTAGAATTATCAAGTTTAAATAAAAAATATGTAGACATTTTAAATCACAAAGTATCAATTAACCTAGAAAGACTGAAGTTACAGTCTTACTATTATGACTAAATATATTAATAACTTAAACTGTATTAAAGAAATTAAGTGCACAGATAATAAATAGAAAACACATTTGAAAGGTATATTAGAAGCATTTAGAATATAGTATAAATCAATTAACGATAAAAAATATTCTGTTAGAGAATGAAGATATAATTGCTAGATTTATTCAAAACAATGCCATAAACAAAATATCAAAACAATAAATCAAGATGCTAGATAAGACAATTATATTACTGGAATCAAAAGATCAAATTAAAAATTTGAAAAACAGTAAAGCCCCAGGTTTATATGGCATTAGTCTAGAAATATATAAAATTATCACAAACTCAACTTTAAAAAAATATTATTAAATGCATTTTCTATGAAAAGAACTGAAAACTCACCCTTCTTGGGAATTTTCAATAATTTCCCCTATTTTAAAACAAGGCAAAAATTTGCAATTTTTTTCCTCCTATAGACCCATTTTTTGTTAAATATAGATTATAAAGTCATGCTGTCCATATTGACCAAGATATTAAATAACATTCTACCAAATATAATACATTATGATCAAGCAGGTTTTATACCACACATAAAAGTTCAAGATATTATTAAACTATTATCATTGATTGATATTGCTAATAATACTAAAAAAACTATTAGCCTAGATATTGATAAACCCTTTGATTCTATTAGCTGGATTTATCTGAGCAAAATACTTAAAGGATATCATTTTTCTCTGGACTTTATAATCATAATATTAAGATTATACAAAGATTCCCAGGCTTATATTAAAATTGGGTCATACTTATCGTCTTCATTAAAAATTACAAAAGGCACAAAACAAGGTTGTCCATTATCACCCTTATTGTTTGCACTGTTGATAGAGCCATTTGCCAGTTATATAAGAAACAACATTAATATAACGGAATTTTCACTAAATAGTGAACACTGCTCCAAAATCCAAATGTTTGTGGATGATATTTTGTTAACAAGTGAAGATATATATTTTTCTTTACGGTATATTATTGACTCAATATATTTTTGAAAAGATTTCAGGTCTAAAATGCTATCAAAGCAAAACTGAAACATTCCTAATCAATAAGAAAATTGACAATAATCTAAGAGATTATAATAATTTTAACTGGGAAAATAAAACAATACAATATTTGGGGATCAGTATAAAATCCATTTGGAAAGAGACAGTCTTCTCAAATTATACTATTTTATTAGACACTTTTACCAAGCTAACTAACAACTGGAATAAAAAAAGATAGACTCACATTGATAAAAATGATTATTCTACCAAAAGTTTTATTCTACATATAATTCTTGATTTTAATTCCCCCCAAAAAATCTTCAAACAAATAAATAATTTATTCCTTATGTTTCTTTGAGTCCCTCAAAAACCAAGGATGGCCTATACTTGGCATGTAACAAGCTGCAACAACAATGGAATTGGCTTTCCTAATATAGATCTATATGCAAAGTTGACTATTATAAACATAGTAGTGCACTGGTTAAATAATACATGCACTTCAAGCTGGAAACAACTACATGAAGCATATATAATTTCTAATAGTATTTATAAAGTGCAAATAAACTCATTGTTAGATATCAGTAAAATATATTGGGTATTATGGGATTATTATTTATATAATAAGAACTTCAATCATTTTACCTATGGGATGAATCAAATTTTTGGTACTTTTAAAAATGTAATAGATTGTAAATGTAATATTAAACAGCTATTTTTTCTTGTATTTCCCATTACATACACCCCCATTTGTTTAGAGTCCTTTAACCTAAAAAAAAGATGAATCTTAAAGATAATAACCTAAAATTTTGGTATCAGTTTTTAGATAACAATAAGATTCACACAATAAACTTTCTTCTAGCAAGATATAATGTCAATTAAGATAACTGGCTATCCCTACTAAAATTATAACAGTTCATTGAGAACAAAATGAAAGTATCAATATGTCCAGAAACAGACACATTGCTTAAGTTATTACAACTTTTAATGAGTAGTAACTTGATAAATACCAATAATAAACATTGTATTTCATATATATATATATATATATATATATATATATATATATATATAATTTTGCGTGATGAATTTTCACCATTTGACCAAACCTTTTGGGATTTTTCTACAAATGTCAATAAAGAATCCTTTTCAGAAGAAAATAAAAAATTAAATGTTAATTTGAAATTTAACATGTTATTAAATCAGTAAGCAATACCACATCTTCTCTTTACTGGATGTTATTTATGTGGAAATTTTTACATATTAGTTTATTTACTCATTATAAAATTGTCATTATTTCTAAGTGTAGTGAAACAAAATGTTGGAGGTGTGATGAAATTTTAAATGCTAATTGGGTTCGTATGATAATTGAGTGCAAGGTTGGTTTACAATTTTGGATTGATTTTAGAAATTTTGTAAAGGTGTTGTGGTCAGATAATTGTGATATATCTGATTCATTGTTGTTATTTAATGTTCTTATACCAAATGTAATCCCAAAATATCAAGTACCACTCCTTTGGTCAATTTTGGCCATTGCTAGAAAAATAATCACAATGAATTAGAAGAACAAACAAGATTTATCAATCAATGATTTTATTAGTCTAGCTAAAAGTGTGTGTAAAAAAAACAAATGCAAACTATTCAAGTAGAACATCTAATATAACTCATAAAAGAATAACTTGGCAAAAATTGCAAGATTTATTGGAGAAACATTAATGGTATTTATACTTCATATTGAATTTTGTCATGGATAACTGTATATAGTTTCTTATTGTTGATTGTATTGTTGTTTTTCTTCATATTTTAATTGCCTTGATTGTTAATGGTGGTTGTAAAATCAAATAAAAAACAGTTTTTTAAAAAAGTTTAAATATAGTTAATAATAAAATAATAAAAGAACATGAAAATACAGAATATCTATTTACAATGAACACCAGAATTTCAATCATAAGAAATATTGAAATAACGCAGATGAATAGATTCATACAGATACAGAAAATCAGTACTTAACTAATCTCACTATATTTTCCTGATTGATCTAAAGAATTACTATTCCCTGGTCACTTACTAGAGCAAGGTAAGATGAAGTATATGAGTGGCTTTTCTTCATTGTCAGGTTCCAAAAACAAATTGCCTTAAGACTTCAATCTAATGTAGTATTAAAATATCATTACAGAGCTGGTTTACAGACTGATATCGCACATATCTGGTCATATGACTTCTGGTTCCCATACTATCCCCTGGTCTGGAGGCTGCCAGGATTTAGCACATATGTGTCAATGATACACACACATAGAGCATTGCTAAGATCTGTTGCAGCTCTTGGAAGTCATACAACAATGCAGCACTTCCACTCTTCCTACAGGAGCTAATAAACCATTCTCTAGCACAGACATTTTGTCTCTGGCTGCAGTTAGATCAGTAAGATACAATCTTTATGGCCTAAATTAAGTAATTTAATTTCTTACTATTTTCCAAAGTTAGCTGGACTGAGTGTAATGGCTTATCTTCCAATATAATCATTTAACATGTCTACATTTCCTCAGTTACAACAGTACAGTCTTATATACATTTAGATTTGTTTTCTGGCCAGCAGGATACACTGTTGGTACATCTATAACACAAGCAGCTTTACAAATCCATTTTTCAACAAAAGCATCTGTACAAATTAGTTTGATATACAAAGAACATATAACACTTTACAAAATTCCACCTAGCTGTACTGGCATATGTTACACATCCACTGCCCTACTTCTGCTTGGATAACTGGCAATACCTCACATCATCACAGAAACATCTGCATTTCCTGATACACTAATAAGGTTAATTATGAGGACATATGTCGTCCGTCTAGTCAGGATACCATAGACAAGACTTTGTGGGTTCTGTTCAAGCAGCTTTATTATGTACAAACACATCACAACTGAAGTTTATTAACTTTAACTTGGGTAAACCTATATACAAACTAGCTATTATGTTCATACATGCTCACTCTCTGGCTGCAGTCTCAAAATGGCACTGGATATAGCATATGCCTACTATTTATACATGCATGTTCATCACTTGCTATGCTTCTTAAAGACACATCACACACTCTGCTCTACATGCACCCTCTTTGAGAAATAGACCATGCAATGCAATCTGTTGACATGCAAACAATACAAATAGCTTTTGTCATGCTTGTATACAGAACTATATACATATATACAGTTATGTCCAAGTCACTGTGTAGTCACACTAGGTCTGGAAGTGTGACCAAATCATGTGACATAAAACTGAGAATTAAACTTAGCAACTAGAACTGTCTCTGCTGAATGTTTACCCTTAGGAATATCAGGAACATCATTAGAGTTGGAATCAGAAGGAAAGACATGTTCTGGAACAGGAACATTGTCTGGACTGCTCTGAGATCTAGTGTTTGTATCACAGGAACAATGCTTAGATATCGATTCTGGTACAGGAAGAGGATGTCTACAATTTGTCATGTACTCCACACCCTCAGATTCTACAAAGTAGGATCTTGGCTCAATACATATACCTGTTACTTGACCAATCCGATCAAAACCTTTTCCCATTTGTATCCTCACTGTCTCTTCTTCTTTCAATGAATGTAGAGATCTGCTTGATTTATCATAAGTGGACTTCTGGATAGAATGCTTCCTGAATAACTGGACTCTGATGGTTCTGTTGTTTTCAGCTTTAGACCTCTTTAAGCCTCAATAAACTGGAACTAATAGGCAGTGTTGTTCTAGTTTGTCTGCATAGAAGTCTCTGAGCAGAAAGCCAAGTATATCATCATGGGGTAGGTTTCTGAGATTAAGCAAATTAAAAAAGACATCAGTATTATCATGCTTTGGCCTTTCAGGTAATTGTTTTGCACTCTGCACTGCATGTTCAGCTATCCATTTGACTGTGGATATTCTGGATTACTAGTAACATGTGCAAAGTCCCATTCTCTTGCAAATTTCTGAAATAACAAACTAGTAAATTGAGTACCATTGTCAGAAATAACTTTGTGTGGACTACCATGGACTGAGAAATGATGTTTCAACTTAGTGATAACAGTAGGGGATGTTAGATTAGGAAGTAAGTCAATAAGAGTCTATCAATACTAAGTAATGCTGGTTGTTTCACTTAAATATGTCAGTGGTTACTGTTGACCAAGGTAGTTCAGGAACTTTACTTAGCTGAAGTGGTTCTATTTGCAAATGTGGTTTAGTACTATTGGAACCTGAGTGACCACAATGTAAAATCTGAATATATTCATGTTGTAAGGAAGCAGAAACAATTTTAGGACCTTTGAAAATAATGCTATCTTCTAATAACATCTCATCTCTGTAAGGGAAATAAGTTTTCATTTCAGGTGGTACACTAGATTGCTTTGTTGGCCATCCAACATTAATGTAGTCGTTTAACTTTTGCAAAATTGGATCAGTCTTTGTATGATCTCTCAGTTCATCAAGTCTTGTGGTAGAACAAATTATGCACTTTCATTACGTCAACGTCAAAATTCTCTGTGTCAAGCTGTATTTCTGGGTGATCTGGATAAGGTATCAGACAGATAAAGAATTTGTCTTTTGTATAGACCATTTTGAAGTTGTACTTTTGTAATTTGAGCATCATTCTTTGCAATCTTGCTGGAGCTGAATGCATAGGCTTTTTTAGAATAGTAACTAGAGGTTGGTGATCAGCTTCAATCTGAATAGCGCGACCATAGATATAATCACAAATCTTTGATCATGCAAATACTATTGCCAAAAGTTCTTTCTCATTTTTAGCACACTGCATTTCAGTTTGGGTAAGTGTTCTAGATGCATAGGCTACTGGTCTGCCTTCTTTAAGAATAACTGCACCAAGACCAAATTTTAAAGCATCACAGGAAAGAATGACTAGTTTATTGACATCAGAGTGTCTTAATATAGGTGGGGTGGCAATTTTCTGCTTAAGGTCTTCAAATGATTTCTGGTGCTGTTCCAACCAAGACCATGTAACATTTTTGTGCATTAGCTCTCTTAAAGGTGTTGTCAACTCACTAAAATCTGCTATAAACTTGCCTAAATAGTTGACTATGCCAAGAAAATGTTGTAGAGCTTGAACATTATCTGGTGATGACATCTCAAGAATAGCTGCTTGCTTAGATGGGTCTGGTCTTAAGCCAGTGCTGGTAAATAAATGGCCTACATATGTAGCTCCTGGTAGTCTGAATTTGCACTTTAGAGGATTGAGTTTTACGTTCACTTCAAGTGCGCTGTCTAGAACTCCCTTGAGGTTTCTGTCATGCTCTGCTTCGCCATTGCCTCCAACTAATAAATCATCTACTATAATGGCACAAGGATAACCTGAAAAAATTTGCTCCATTGCATGCTGGAAGACTTCACTTGCAGAATTTATTCCAAATGGCATCCTCAGGAATCTATATCTGCTAAACCAGGTACAAAAAGTGGTCAGTAATGAGGAATTGCGATCAAAATCACTTGCCGAAATCAACTTTTTGCATCCAAGCAGAAAAAACAGTGGCATCTGGTATTAGCGCTGTGACCTCTTCAGCTGTATGCATTGGATGATACGGTCTCTTTAATGCTTTGTTCAAATCTGTTGTGTCAATACATATTCTTATTTTGTCTGAGCCTTTCTTGTGGGCTGCTACCGTGGACAACACTCATTCAGTTGGTTCTATAACTGGACAATTTACACCTTGCTGCACCATTTTATCCAACTGAGCTTTGACTTTGTCTTGCATAGCTATTGGAACTGTTCTTGCTGGATTGACCTCTGGGTCTAACTTCATAGAATACACAGCTGGAAGTTTGCCCAATTTGTCATCTAAAACATCAGCATACTCTGAGAATATGGCTTCAGAAAAATTGGAACTAGGATATGTGCTTATATGATGAACTTTTTTGGTAAAAGAAAGCAGAATCATTCTCATACTGTCTCTGAGACCCAATAATGACTGCACAGGTCTTTGGACTACATAGAATAACAAGCTGTAATAGTTCCTAGCCAAACAACATGAAAGCACTACTGAGCCTTTGGTTTCAATTTCTTCACCTCCATAAGCAACAAGTTTCACACTACTAGCCACATTGAGTTGTTCATTAGTTCTCACCTTAGCAAATGTATCTGCTGATATGACATTACACTTTGAACCAGTGTCTACTTTGAGCTTGGTGGATTTACCATTGATCTGGACAGTACAAAACACTTCATTCTTTGTGAAGAAATTCACTGCATCAGCCTTTTCACCAATTACTGATGCACCATCTACATAGAAAATAGAGTTGCAACTCTCTATATGATCAACTTGCTTTTTCGAGTGACCCTTCTTTATAACTGTGTGAGGTTTATTTGATTTGCAAAACTTTTGAAAATGGTTCAGTTTTTGCACTTGTGGCATTGCTGACCAAATGCTAAGCATTTCTCTCTTTTAGACTCATTATTGGCACCACAACTGCGACAGTTAACAATACAGCTGGATTTGGGTTTTGCTGACTCACACTTGTACTGCACTGAGCATGCTCCTTTCTTAGAACTTGCTGGAAAACTACATGGTTTCCTGGTCAACCAGCAGGGGCTGTGGCTGCCATGTGCTTAGGCCTGCTTCTGTTTCTCATATGTTGCATGGTGTCTACATTTGCTTTGGAGCCTGCTGAAACCATGCTCTTATCACTTGCAAGCATACTTGTGTGCCTTTCTGTAGCTTCATGGATCTGACAAATCTCAACAGTTTCACTCAACATTAAATCACAATCATGAAGCAAAATATTTCTCACAGAAGCACTATTAATGCCACACACAAGCATTTCCTTTATCAAGTCATCTTTTAAGCCACCAAACCGACACATTTTAGCTTTGTTCTTCAGGTCAGTAATATAAGCTGTAAATGTTTCCCCTGGTTTCTAATCTCTTGTGTAAAACAAATGCCTCTCTAATGTAATATTTGTCTGGGGTTACACATTTCTCTGAGTTTGCACTTCAAACACTTGTGGTTTTCCCTTGATTCAGTCTGCATAACAATATGATGATGTTCACCTTCTCCCTCATATACTGCCGTTGCATACACAAATGAATGCTCTCTTTCAATGACCTCTGACCCAGCTAGGTTTAGCAAAATGAATGCCTTGGTGTGCACATCTTTGTCAGAAAAAGTTGCTTGTATAAAAATATCATACTCTTGGTCAAATATCTTCCAATTCTCTGCAATATTCTGATCAAATACAAGTGGTAAGAGATTTCGAAATCTATCTGCCATATTAAAACATTCCAGTGAAGGGTTTTGTAAACATGCACGGTCACACACTAATACACATATACCAGAAATTTATGCCAGTATTTGTAACTTTGCTCAATACCATAACAAGCCTCTGAACAACTGAACTATGTGAAATAAGTCTCTTGCGCACTGTAATACTCTTGAAATTACTGTACTGTAAGAAATCACCTCTTATCAGTGTAAGAAACATTTCAAATAACTGCACTGTGCGAATAAACTGGGCAGAAGAAGCTCGGATCCAGAAACATCTCAAAGTAATTGCACTTTGTGAATAAACAGTACACTGCACACTGAAACTTCCCCAAACTGGTAGTACTTTGCTGGATAATTCTTTACAGTGCAGGAAACACTCTTTAGTGGAAACACTTTGAGAATAGACACACCCAGAATAAGAAACTTTTTGAAATGGCTGTAGTTTGACTGTACTTTACAAAATAGTTTCACTTTTGCAAACAAATAAACTCTTCGGAATGCATGCACAGTAATAAGCACACACTGTAAGCACTTTTTACACACTTTGAGATACTTTGAATAACTCTGGTTAAGCCCTGATACAATACAAACTCAGAGTTATGCCAGATCCAGCAGTTTGCCAAATAGCATGCAGTCACCTTGCTTTATTTATGCCTAATATGCCCTTTTTGCCCTTATATTCATTTTGCTCATTTAATCTCTTTTCATGCACATTGTACTCTTCTTCTGCTCGTCGGACTCTAAACATGCCATTATGTTTTAAACACACTCATTTTGCTTCTCTGATAATCATTTTATCAGATATCTTAACTTTAAAAAAATCATTTAATTAATAAACCTTCTGTGCCTCTTGTTTGTCTAATAATGATGTTTGTGTCCTTGTAATGATCCATTTTAGATTTTTTATAAAATAAACTGTCTGTCAAGTTTGGTTACCTTTTTGGTTCTTTTTTTGCTTTTTTCATTTCTCTTAGTTTACCTTCACTGTTATCTCTGCACCTCATAGCTCTGGATATGAATCTCTGGCATCCTGGTCCTGACACCATGTTGCTCATTTAATCAGGATGTTATAGACAAGACTTTGTGGCTTCTGTTCAAGCAGCTTTATTATGTACAAACACATCACGACTGAAGCTTATTAACTTTAACTTAGGTAAACTTATATACAAACTAGCTATTACGTTCATACATGTTCACTCTCTGGCTGCACTCTCAAAATGGCACTGGGTATACAGCACATGCCTGCTATTTATATATGCACATTCATCACTTGCTATGCTTCCTAAAGACACATCACACACTCTACAACATATCAGGGATCGGAGGCAAAAATCAAAGCTAGAGGGTTCCTGTGTGATAAGTTGTGTCTGAACAGAGGAACTGGGCAGGGGTGTCCTCTTTCTATTTGCTATTTTTATTGTATTTTGAAACCTTGGCAAAGAAAATAAGGAAAATAGAAATTCAAGGATATTATTGGTATGGTATTCAAGAAAAGTTGGATTTATTTGAAAATGATATTATTTTGTACCTAATAGAACCAGAAAATAATATGTCAGTGTTGTGGAACATTCTGAAACAGCTCTGGATTTTCTTCAGGATATAAAATTATGAAGATAAAACAAAGGCTATAGCCAAAAACTATTGACCCTCACATGAAATGGTTCAAAAATACCCATACTTATGGGGACATGATATAAGGAAGTATTTAGCAGTATGGGTTAAAAAGGATTATGGTTTGCAGCTAACGATATGTAGGAAGAGACTAAATAAAAGATAAAAAAAAAAACAAGAAACTGGAATTTCTTGCTTATGGATATGAATGCCATGATACAAGCAGTAAAAAATGTTTTCAGTCCCTTTAGTTTTATATACAGGTCAGGCTTATTTTATTGGCCAGAGGAGAAGTTGAGGATAGTATTTAAAAAAAGAGATGAATTATATTATCTGACAGGGAAGAGGGCAAGGGTCAAGTGAGATAAGTTGATCCTTCCAATAGAACAAAGAGGTTTAGGATGATCTGATTTGTAGGGATATTTTAGAACTATACAGTTAAAGCTCTCATACATAACACAAGCAGAAAGCTACCATTCAAAGTGGAAAGGAATGATGATGAAGTGGGGAGGGGGGTTCAAGAAATAAGGAAAGAGTAGGATTTTGGATGCAGATCCTTGAGGAAAATAACAGCAATCATACAAAATATTATATTCTTAAAGTAACAGAAAGTATACTAAGAACTAAGCCAACACAGGAATCGAGAAAGGCGATTGTGCAGATAGGGATAACTTCAATTAAGGATACAGAGAATAGTAAAGACAGCACTGGAATTTACTGGAGGAAACTGGCAAAGTAACCAAGTTACTGATAGCAAATAATTAGAGAGGGAAAGGTAACAGAATGGGAAGAGGCCAAGAAGGCATTTGGACTGCAGGCTAATGATTGCCTTCCCTATCAGTGACTGATAGAGTACAGGCAAAGTGAAAGGGACAGAGGAGTCCTAAATTAAAGACCAGCACTGGTTGAGTTTTTAGTTGAATCTAAACCAGAAGTGGCTGATAAAAATACATAATTAGTAGGGCATACAAAATATTGCATAATAACTATAGGAATTAATCAGAGGAGTTCAGAAAAGAGAGGAAGGAAGAGAGATTAGATAATCAATTCACAAAGAACCTATGGGATAACTTATGTATGGCTTCCAAATATGCAACAAAATCTAGATGATTTATCATTTTTGCCTGGAAGTGTTTGTATAGGTACTTGTATACCCCAAGCAGACTCCAAAGATTTTTTCCTAAGGTAATAGCAAATGCTGGAGGTGTAGTGGAGAAGAAAGAGGTACCTAGGAACAAATGTTCTCAAGAGTGTAATGAGTTTGCAGACTTTAAAAATTCTGCGCAGAGTACTCTGTCAGGAATACTGAGCAAGTAAATGAGTTTTATTAAGGAAATGAATTACATTTTTAAGCTGAATTGTCTAGAGATAGTGAGGTCTTGTTAAGTTTAATTCTGGTGGCTGCCAAAAATAATTTTCTAGAAAATGGAAATCAAAGTCTAAACCGAACATACCCAATGTAGTGAATATTGTAACAGAGATAAAAGAAAAGGAAGTGGGATCTTTAGAATAGGGTGGGGTAAATTACATAGAAAAAAATGGGAATTGTGAGAACAATACATGCAGCAAAAATGTTTTGCAGGGGGACTGAGTTTTAATAGAAGGCGAGAAATGCACAATTTATGTAGTATTGGTTTGACTGTATTGTACAGAACAATATATCTGATGCATAATGTTTATAAATATGAACTTATTAATATGGTTTGATTACTTTTATTTAAATGCAAGTTTGCCTATTTCATAAATTATAATTCAATAAAGGTTGTTTATAAAAAAGTAAATAAATAACCACCTGTCCTGTTTCAAAGAACAACTAAAGGACCATCTCTAGGAATTATGGCTATGCTGTTGCACCTCATCAGGTTAACTCTAACACAGACAACCCTCTTCCTTACCATCACTTTCCCTCATATCTCTTGTCCCCCAAAACAGATGGGCCTTAGTAATAAACAGTGGAAGATGTAACTGCAAATAAAGAGCATATGGTCTTAGTTTCATGTAACTACTGCTTAGAGTAATGCTTCTTGTCACTAATGTCAACAACTTAAATTGTTATGCACATAATGCACTACTTACTACTTACTATTCTACCCCCTTAAAGGTACATTACCCTAGAGCAACCTCTCACTTTATTATAGGCATCTATATGTTTACTTGTGTGTCTCCATGTCTACAACAGTTCCACTGCAACTACTTATGAATTTCAGCTTCATATTGTGGTTGTATCAAAGGCTAGTAGCTAAGTCCTAGGCTAACTGCCCTTGTAGCCCATTTTAAGTTTACTCAATTTCTCTTCCAAAGATGAGAAGCAAACCCTGTATGCCTTGTGTCTCTGAGTTAAATACCTAAACCATTATGCCAACCCCTTACCTCCTATGCCAGTCGCCACCCTCCAATGTGAATATATTGCACTGCTGTGATTGTACCAGTATGAATGTATACTTTTATTTGATATATTTGTATGTAATGCGTACAGGTTCAATATGCTGCAGTCTATCCTTTTCTAATACTGCACTATCAAAGATGACACTAATATTTAATTTTTGCATGATAATGTACATTGTATCTCATACTATATTACACCAAAGGAGCTTTTCTCCTAAGGCCTCCACTGAAAAGGGGTCCCACACCCTGTCAAACTTCCCCGGTTAATAAATGAAAATAAAATAAAATTGTGGGCTAAAGAACTGTATAGGCAGCCCACTTCCTGTGCTTTATGTTAAATAAGATTGAAGTAAACCAGGGACTGGCGTCTGAGCGGGATTCTCAATTTTGTAGCTTGGGCACATGTCCCGGGGTGCCCAGTGTAGTGTCATCAGTGCTTTTATCCAAGTAGTTAACTATTCCATTGTTAAAGGAGTTTTACCACCAATATCGAAACATAATACAAAATTCTTCTGCCATGAGTCACACAGCCTCAGAGTTTATAGTATTACAGGCACCTTTCTTAGCTTCTAGAGCTCACCAAATGCATGGAAAGATTTATCGAGAGTTGTTTGAAAAATTCTTGGCTAAGCATGGGTAAATTGTCCAGTTCAGCATCAGTTTCAAAAAGCAAGGTTTACTGACTGTACTACCTATGATTATAGCCTGTTATCTACAATAGTAAAGGATCAATCCTCCTGCCAAGTGCTTTTTCTGTGGACATAAAACAGCTTTTAAAATGACTGAGCATGAGTTATTGCTGGAGGGGCTAAATGATCTGGGTTTTTGATTCTGTATCTAACAGTTGGTTTAAAGATTACCATATCCACAGTAAGACTTTTTGTTTGCCTGTTTCTAATTTATTCACTTTTGGTTGCTAAGAATTTTGCCCCATTTTCAGAAGATGTTAGGAGTGGTACTGTACAAATTAGTTGAAGTTTGTCCAGGACACTGTGAGAATTCCCTTACTTTTCTGATGATGTGTATTTTCTGGATGCCTATTGAAATTTCATGGACTCTATCTGTAATCCTTAGGATTATGAATTTTAAAGAACCAAGGTGGTGGATATATAATCCTGAGTCTGTAATAGCTTGTTGTATACCCCCTAATCTGAGGTATAGAAATCTGGGAGAAAGACTACATTAGCGATGTGAGGATGGAGTGCACAGGGAAAGGGTGAAGCCCCACAAAGTATATACTTTATTAGTGTAACAATGAGTTTTTAAAATGTGCTGTTTTGAAGTATAGTTTTATTTTTTCAGGCATGTGAGACTCATAGTTATGGGTCTCAGATAGAAAGCTGTATTTTATGCTAAAGGTATAGTTGTTGAAATTGTGGTTACACAGACTGAGATTTATTAAGATAAAATTTGAATGGCACAGTGGTGCAGCAGTTGCGTTGTCACCTCACAGCAAGAGGTTCTCTGGTTCGATTGTTGGCTGGAGTGCCTTCTATGTCTGCATGTCCTCCCTGCATTCATGTGGGTTTCCTCCAGGTGCTCCAGTTTCCTCTCATGTTATAAAGACATGCATCTGGAGCGTTTCCCCCCGGCCTCCTCTGAAATTTGGCTTTGTTCCAAGTTGGACTTTCACAGTAAACAAATGTTAAATAAAATGTTTGTGCTGTTTCCTGTATGGATGTTTTGTTTGAAATAAAAAAAAAAATCTTGTTTTTGCTTCTTGGACAGAAGCATTCAAATAAATGATAAACATATGGGTCCTTTGAACACTATAGATTTACCAGCAGATTTAAAGGAGATTCTCAATGGCAAAGACAAAGGAGAAATATCTTATTCAAACTGTAGTATACAGTTCTCTGACTGGCTGCAAAGGAGAAATATCTTATTCAAAAGCTGCAGTACACGGTTCTCTTACTGGCTAATGGTTTTAACTGCAGTGTTTACTTTTAATAAAAGTCAGTGGGTTTATTTCCTTATGCTTTCATTGAGAGTATCATTGCATATTACTGGCTAAAGTGAACTATTATTGCAAGAGCCATTTTCCTTTTCTGTTTCTTTTGTCTTCTCCACAGTCCTATTTACTAATAACTGTCCTCTGATATTTAGCAATCTCTCTGTTACCACACTTTCTACTTATCAAGATCCCAGACTGAAGGTACACAATCCTTGTGGAGTCTCAGATCAAGAAGAGTGACTTAGTATTTTCTAAGCTTTGTCTGGTAGCTTTGAACAGACTTTCAGTATAGTTAAGAAAATTACCTGAAAGCACAGACACACTGGTATTGCTTTTGGGTTAATGGATAGGTGTTTGCTCCATCTTACCCAACTGTATTTCTGAATTACATTAATTTTAGAATATATCTGGAGTCTTAATTGTTTGATTCATCTAAATGCATGTTAGCATAAGGGAGTTCTAGCACTGTGGTCATAATGTACTTGGTGATATTCTAGAATGTTTATGATTTGCCATAGGCCCAGGCCATGGCAGAGAAGGATCAATTGAATTAGCCTAGTTAGTATATACTAAGTAAATAAATAAATACATACATGCATCCATAAGTACATACAACTGCTATTAGAAACAAACCCTGACAACAGATATAAGAAACAATGTCTATGTTGACTGATTTATTAAAAAAGACTTTTCAATGAATTAGTAACATTACTTTGAACTGTGGTGGTGGTGCTGCGGTAGCGTTGTCGCCTCACAGTAAGACGTTGTCCTGTTTGATTTTCAGCTAAAGCGTCTTCTGTGTGGAGACATGCGTGAATGGGCGTACCTTCGTTGAAGGTTGTGCATCAGAGCTGGTAACTCGGCACGTAAAAATCTACTGCCAATCATTAGCGGACTGGAGTTCCGCTGTGGCGACCCCCTAACCGAGAAAAGCCGAAAGACACAACAACAACTACAACTTTTAACTCATCTTAGGAATACACATTAAGATATTCTGTAAGATTCAGAAAGTATAAATGTGATACAGAAGGTTTAACTCAGAAGGTTTTAGCATTTTGCTGAGCCTTATCAATTTATAGACAGAACTCCCCTGAGATTTTCCCATCAGAGTGGCCTCAGTAGAAGGAGCAGTCACAAAAGCAAGACTACATGTTACAGTGTCAGTATATGGGAGCAGTTAATGTGAATTAGCCATTTGCTCACCTTCTTTCTATACCAAGCAATTCGCTCATTCACTTAGTTGAGTAAAATTTTACTTTTGGTGGAAAAAGTGACCTCTGTCAAAACAAGGCTGTCACCCATTCACTCTTATGAAAATACTCAAAGTGCAGATAAGTACAGAAAACTTATGGAGGTGGGGATGTTAATGCATGTATGTTTGTGCATGCATGTGTGTGTGTGTGTGTGTGTGTGTGTGTGTGTGTGTGTGTGTGTGTGTGTGTGTGTGTGTGTGTGTGTGTGTGTGTGTGTGTGTGTGTGTCTGCCTGCGCAGAACGATAGTTGACTCATGTAGCTCCCAGTGCCAGTTCACAGTATAGTGACCCATCCCCTCATGTGTAGAACAAAAAAATGGCTGTTGCTTTCTCTCTGTGAGTATGTGTGTATGTTGGGAATGCCTTTGCTAATGGGATGCATGAGCTGCTAGGCAGAATACTAGTGAGGTCGGGTCTGACAGCACAAGTGTTAATTTCGTAGACATGGTAACAAGCTGATGAGCAGGTCTTTCTCATTATGGACATATTTGTCTCTGTATCACATTTTGTTATTATTATTCTGCTAATTGACTAACCTAAGTTGGGCAATTTCCTTGAGAGTTTAGGGTTTTATTGAATCCTGAGGTACATCAATGTCATGGAATCTAAGTCACAAGTCTTTGAAATTGCCAATATACTTTTTATATTTTTTATTTGTGTCATAATGATCTTCTCTTTACTCTTGTAATTATCCCTGAATTTTAAACTACAGTGTCAAATAATCCAGACGTATTTTTATCTCTGTGAATTGATTCCATTATTTGCTCGATATGCTACAGTACTAGATTTTATCTCTCTTTGTATGACCCACTAAGATGTAGAAGGAATATATATTGCAATTCTTTATTGCAGCTATCAAACCATCACAAGCATATAGCAGGTATCAATTGTATCCTCATTTGTCTTTGGCAATGCATATCTTATAGAGGATGCATACCATATAGAGGATAATTACATGCACAGTTTCTGTCAGTATTAAAAGTGGAGCTGGACACCAGATGTGATACTTAACACTTTTTCCTGTAACATCCTCTGTTTCTGTCCAAATGTCTCCAGAAAGCTAACCATGCTCTTCCCAATGTCTGCTTTAGCTGTATCCGTTACATTTGTATAGGGGTACTGCAATGCAAAACCATATGTGTCCTAAACATAACGGCCACTTGAAATGTCCATTTTACTTCCAGCACATTTAACTCACAACATTTTTCTCTAATCTGCTTCCTCATAATTGAGGTCTCAGCCACAAAGCTGCCCCTAACGGCTCTCCTTGACAACCTTTCATTGCGAGTCATGCCTCCCTCATCAGTGAATGGTCCCATTATTTGTGCATAAGGTTTATTTCTCTATTTCTAGAAGCCTTGCAAAGGTCATTCAGATTATACCCTACCTTTGGTATAGTTTAATCTGCATGTTATAGAAAGCTAGTTTCAGGGAATAAAGATGCTGAAACTACAATTAATCAACTGTGTGCTTGATCATTTTTTAATACATTGATTAGATATGCTTTCTTGAGAGTCAGTGCTAGATTTACTGTTAGGTGCAACTTTCAATAGCTTTTTTCACCAAAAGTTACCACTGGGTACAAATCACAAGGAAAGTCAAGAGTAGTCTGTTCATTATGTATTATTTACAAATCCAAATGCAGTTTGTGCATTATGTATTATTTTCCACATAATGCTGAGCATGCATATTTAGTTTTAAAGCATTGCATACAGTGGTAGTTCTGTGATTTGTTTTGGTCTCTTGTTTGAAAAGTAGTGGCTGCATTCCAGTGTTGTTGTATGGTGTGGCTTTGTTTCAGTTTAGGGGTGCCAGGGGGTCTCCCCCATTGTAGACAAGGGTTCAATCCGTATCGATGTTTTTTTCTGTCAGTTATTTTACTTGATCTGCTATGTAGTGACTAGATTGTATTTTAACTAAATAATATAGACCCATAATGTCCTAACCTAGAACCTAGACCAAAGCATGGGGAAGACCACAAAAGCAAATGTACCTTGCAAGTTAAAAATGTTAGAGATTGAACAGCAGTGTGACTTGGTAAGTAATACGGATACAAGGTAAACTGTCAAGCTGTTTCTGATGCTGCAGTCATCCCTGATGCATTTTGACATAATATATACTGGGTGTCAGTTATGGTTATGGAATACTTTGATATTCAGCATCTGTAATTGTTGTCTCTGCTTTGTTCAAATATTAAGAGAGTTGGGTGACTGTGTTAAATGTACAGGTTCAGAACTGTCTGAGTAACTCCTGATTTATTCTCCAGGTCTTTCAATACTAATTATTTAAAAAGATGAATAACCATAAAATGTAAACAAACAAATAACATTAGCAAATACAATCCAAGCATTAAAAACTTCAAGAAACTGGAGGGAGTTAACATGGCATAAAGAGAAAAATTCTGTGCATTTCCATATTTACTGAAAAATTAATACACAGTCTCATGACTATATAAAATGTAAATATAATGATAAGTATCTTAAATCTATTTTACATCCATCTTACTCTTCTGTTAGAAAAATGTGTATTTGAATACATGAGAAATACTAGTTTAAAAAGCAAAGTAGTATATAATGCATTTTATTCTATTAATCATATAACAGTAAGGATTAATTCATGTGTAAATGTAAGTAGTTTTGAAACTGCAGTGTGGCTTGAAGCAAAGCTGACCTTCGACCCTGGCAGATGCTAGCTTAGCAAGTTTTAATGTTTATGCTTTTCACAAGTGATTATCTGCTGGGTCAGGAAATTAAATGTGTGAAATAATGAAATCTTCTGCTCTATCCTGTTGGAATGATTTGGCTTTGTATATGTGTTATTGAGATAAGCACGCAGCTGGTAGGAAAGTGTAACAGAGAACAAAGAAGATTATTAAAAGACTGAATCTGCTATTGTATTCAAACTGATATGAAACCTTGAAGAAGTAACTTTACAGAAAGACATTATGTCTGACCAGCTGGATAGCAAGGCCGTATTGTATCTAGAGGAAAAGTTTTTTTTAATAAACAGCATCAACAGCTTTATGAATAGAAGACTGTAAGCTAAAGTGATGTAGATGCCCTGTGACATATCACGTCAGTAAGGTGGGCATAGCTTAAATGTTAAACCTATATAAAATTGTATGCTCCCTGTTTCATGTCAGACAAAATTCTGTACTTGTACATTTTTTGCCTCCTGGTGTACACTAGTAAAATTTTGAATCTGAACCTCCTGTGTATTGAATTCTTGATTTTATTTAACAGTTTGGTCCTTCTGAGCCGGAAAATTCCCTCAGACAGCTGCAGATCAGAGTCTACCGGTGGTCGAATACTGCACAGGAGAAGTTACCGAAATGGTTCTTCTTGGGTGAAAAGACCTCTGACTGAATTGTCGTTTAAAGAGGCTGGCCACTTTCTGATCTGTGGCCGAAGAGTGGACATTGGACAGTTCAATACCGAAGGCTCAGGTAGGAAGAATTTGCCTTTTTTCTGTTTTAGATCAGGGACTAGGTTACAGTATATTGTTGTCAAGATTTGTTTTGCAGATCAGGGACAAAAGGAAGTACTGTATATTTGGTCATAGATCAGGGTAACAGAATAAGGTAGGCAGTTATTATAGATACACTGCGAACAGGAACTGAGCATTTGATATCACGTGATAAAAAAGGGTTACGTAACATTTTCTTTGCCATGGGTAATCAGTGCACTAAAACATTGCGAGATCTGCCCCTAACCGAAGACGCAAAATACATGCAATTACAACGTTCTGATAACATTAGGTATTATAGGAAATGGGTTAACAAATATGAATTTGATGGTAAACTAGATAAAACTTCACTAGTTAAACTCCTTAAACAGCTTAAATCTGATGCAGGAGGTCAGGCAAAAAAGCAACGCCAATTAGGCATTCCTCAGGCACACAGGTGGATTGAGGAAGCAAATCGTAGAGAACAGAAGCTTAAAAATTCAAAAACATTATTTTTAGACAAAGAGGATAATAACTTGGTAATAGCAACAGCTCCTCCTCCTCCTCCCTTGCCCCCTCCCTTACCCTTTTCAGGATATGAAGCGAGTGGACGGGCTGGTCCGCCTCCGCGTTATCCTGAAGTTTCGGCAAGACCACAACCATTTGTTAGAGATCTATTGAAACTAGGTCCCGAACACGTAAAACACATAGGGACACAGAATTATATCAAATAGAGAGAAACCTACAGGATGAGAGTGAGGAAGAAATATGCCCACTTATAGAAGTTCCAAATCCTCAGGCAGGACAGGAAGAGCAGGACCCAACACTCTTAGTATATAGACCATGGACACCGGGGGATATCCGGAAGGCTACTGAGGGAATTCCCCATCCGAAAGTTAATTTTACAAAATTTTTAGAAGATTTACAAGGCATGAGAATGAGTTACCACTTGAATGGGGAAGAAGTAGAAAAAGTAGTAAGACAAATTATAGGTCCAGATTGGCACATGATTTGTGGCACCTGGAATCCTCGTAATGCAGAGCTTAGACCACTCCCACATAGTGACGCAGAGTTAGACAACAGAGTGAAAGGTCTGACAGACTGAATCTCTGAGAAATGGAAACCTAGAGCAGACTGGACTTGCATTAATCAATGCATACAACAGGAAAATGAGACGATAGATGGGTATTATGCTAGATTATTAGAATGTTTTAATAATTGTAGCGGTATGTCGGTTCCTGAGAACCAAACAAATGATTCCCCGTTTGAACAACAATTAAAAAATGCATTTTTGAAAGGTTGCATTGCACCTATTAGTAGCTTCATTATGAAGCATATGATAGACCATCGAACAGGGAGGCTACAAGCCTTACACGAATACGCTAGACATGCTGAAAGACATTTTAATAGTAAAAAGAAAAAGAAGGTGCAAGTCTTCACTGCTGAAGACGGAGCTGAAGTATTTGTATTACAGTCGGGTAAAAAGGGCAACAAAAATGCCCAGGGAAACAAACAGTCTGACAAACGATCAGAAGATTTTGAAGAGAGGAAAAAGAGAGGTGAGTGCTTCAAGTGTGGGAAAAAGGGACATCTAGCAAGGGATTGTAGGCAAAACAAAAAGGTAATTTCAGAAGATAAGGGAGATGAGGACTGACTATATGATAGTGAGGATACATAATGTGAAAGTCAGAAATCATCAGGACAAGTTAATAAACAAAAAACAAATGTAAATGTGATAGAAGGAGTAGAGGAAGTGCAAGTAGATATGGAGGATGAAGAAAGTGAAATTTTGGACTTAGCATTATTGAGCTTAGAGCTCTACTTAGCAGACACGAAACCGGAAGTTACACTTCTGGTGGAGGGAAGGGAAGTCAAATTCCTGTGTGACTCAGGAGGGTCACGGACTTTGATACACCCCTCCAAGTTACCAGAACATTCCGAATCACCTGATTTTATATTAGTGAAAGCAGCAAATGGACAGCTATACAGGGAACCACTTTCCCATGATATAGCAATAACTGACCCTGTTTCAGGTATGACCCAGAGAAGTAAAATTGTTGTTTCTGCAAAGTGTCCAGTAAACCTATTGGGCAGAGACCTTATGCAAATATTTGGCATAGCAGTAGTTCCAACTGTACAAGGTATGGAGGCACAGAGACAAATGGATACCTTTGTAGTGCGATCGGAGGGTGAAACGTTTTACTGGTACAACCAGGACCTAGTCACGACTGGTCCAGGGGCAGTAACCGAGGAACTGATGAATGTAGCCATCAGTAAAGCCCCCTCCCTTGACACTGATCGACAGCATTTGTTACACTGTACTCTATACTACTGTACTACACCAGGACCTGAAAGAGAATATGAGCAAGAATTGTTTAGAAATCGTGCAACTAAATTGGTTTTGCGTACGTTGTACTGGGATACTGAGGGGAACAGTGTAGTTAGCTGTTCGTTACCTCAAGCATTCCTTGCATTGTATAGATCAAATCGATTACCACATGTCAGCTTGAAAAAGAACAAAAGTGTCAAATGGGCAGACTTAGGAGAAAAAGTAACAAGATGGGAAAAACAGACTGATTTAGAACTATCAGAACAAGGGATACAAAAACAAAAACTGAATTGGTTAACACAGACACATCCACCTGTACACTTGCAATCTAGCGAGGACAGCTGATTAGCATTCTTATTACAAGAAGAAGAAGAAAAGGCCTTATGTGAAATTCCAACAACTCTTTGGTCAACAGGCAGGTCAGATGTAGGACTTATTCAAACAGCAGGACCAGTTACAATTACCCCAAAGTCAGCTTTTAGACCACAGAAAAGACAATACCCTTTGAGAAAGGATGCAGAAATAGGAATTAAGCCTATAATAGCAGCATTACTCAAAGAAGGAGTACTGGTAGAATATCCTGATTCACCATGTAATACACCCCTATTTCCTGTTAAAAAAGCAAATGGGGAATGGCGGATGGTACAAGATTTACAAGCTGTAAATAATGCAGTAATACCTAGAGCACCTACGGTGCCAGACCCACATACTTTGTTAAATGATCTAAAACCACAACAGAAGTATTTCTCTGTGGTAGATATCAGCAATGCTTTCTTTTCAATACCTATACATTCTGATAGTCAATATTGGTTTGCATTTACATTTCAGGGTAAAAGGTATACGTATACTCGACTACCACAGGGATATTGTGAGAGCCCAACAATATTTGAACAAGAAATGGCTAGCAACCTGGCAGGGTTTACCCCACCGGGAGGTAGTCAAATTCTACTTTATGTAGATTACATCTTGCTAGCAGCCCCCACCCAGCAACAATGCAGGGAAGATACTGTGGCATTATTGAAATTTTTAGCAACACAAGGACACAAAGTAAACAAAAGTAAGTTACAACTTTGGAGAAAACAAGTTAGATACCTAGGATATGTAATGTCCAATGAAGGTAGAATACTAGATGAGGAAAGAAAAACAGCAATTTTGCAAGCACCTAAACCAACAACCAAGAAGGAAATGATGTCTTTCTTGGGTACAACTAATTTCTGCCAGAGCTGGATACCAAATTATGCTTTGGAATCTGCTCCACTGACTAAGTTGATATATAAGACACCAATGGAAGCACAAGATATTTTACAATGGACAACCGAAGCATAAACGGCTTTCTGCAGGTTGAAGCAGTTGATAACTTCTTCATTAGTTTAAGGACTTCCAAATTATCACAAATGTTTTTTTCAGACCGTAGATTGCAAACAAGGATATATGACGTCAGTATTGACGCAACAACATGGGGACAAGCAATGCCCCATAGCCTACTATTCATCACAGTTAGACCCAGTGGCGCGATCTTTGCCTCACTGTGTACAAGCAGTAGTTGCAGCCGCAATGGCAGTACAGGCTTCAGCCTCAGTGGTGTTATTCCACCCTCTCACATTGAGAGTGCCTCATACAGTTGCAATAATTTTACTGCAAGGAAAAGTGGCATACCTTTCTCCTGCTAGACATCTTTCATGTATAACTATACTGCTGAGCCAACCTCATATGACAATTGAACAATGTACGACATTAAATCCATCAGCATTACTCCCAACTCCTGCGTATGGCACACCACACAGCTGCCTGCAGGAAATTGAACAGTTAGCTTTACCTAGACAAGATCTCACAGATATGCCCTTGGATAATGCCGAGGTGACATATTACATGGACGGCTCATGCAGAAGGGGTCCTACAGGGAAGAATCTGGTAGGGTATGCAGTAGTTACAGACACTGAAATTTTAGAAGCTCAATCCTTACCACACAACTTATCTGCACAAGCAGCAGAATTGATAGCTTTGACGAGGGCATGTACTTTAGCAAAAAACAAGTGTGTGAACATATATACTAATAGTCAGTATGCTTTTTCTACAGTACATGTATTTGCACAACAATGGAAAAATAGAGGAATGATAACATCTAGTGGAAAACCTATTAATCATGCGCAATTTATTTTGGAATTATTAGAATCTATTCAGTTACCTACTAAAGTAGCTATTTTAAATGTGTAGCTCATACAAAACAACAGGATAAGATTTCGAAAGGCAATGCATGAGCTGATGCAGCTGCAAAGCAAGCAGCCTCAGACTCAGAAACTTTACTTTTAAATGAGGAATTACAACCCTCTGAGATTTTAGATTTAGACATGTTAAAAACAATGCAGATGCTTACTACAAAAGCAGAAAAACAAAAATAGATAAAACGAGGTGCAATTCTTGAGAATGGACTGTACATTTCCAAAGAAAGAAAACCGATATTGCCCTCTAATTTATTTAGATATGCAGCTTTGTTGAGCCATGGGCAGTGTCATGTCTCAACAGGTGGGATGGTACAGTTAGTAAACCGAATATTCCAAACATACGGATTCACAAATTATACACAAAAATTTTGTGCAGCTTGTCATACTTGTAACAAGCATCATGCACAAGGAGCATTTAAAACCAAGCAAGGAAGTTTTCCTATACCACCATACCCGTTCCATACTATTTGTATGGATTTCATAGAATTGAATAAGTGTGAAGGGAAAAAGTTTTGTTTGGTTATTGTAGACATGTTTTCTAAATGGGTAGAAGCTTTTCCAACCAAAAACCCAGATGCAGCAACAGTGGCGAAAGCCCTGATAAAAGAGATAATCCCTAGATTTGGCATTCCGGAAAGGATTTATAGTGACAACGGCACACATTTCGTAAACCAGACAATCCACCAACTTGGGAGATTTTTTGGTATCTCCTTAAAGAACCATTGTGCTTACCACCAACAGTCAGCAGGACTGGTGGAAAGGTACAATGGTACCCTCAAAAATAAGGTTAGGAAGCTAGTAGAGGAGACCCAATGGAATTGGATATATTGTCTGCCTTTGGCACTGCTGAGTATGAGAACGGTTCCAAATGTAAAGGGTTTGACTCCCTTTGAAATGGTTTTTGGGAGAGCATATTATGTGCCTCAGTGGAAAGCTCTCATGCCTGCAGAGCAAGAGGCTGACAGTTCATTAGCTAGTTATATGAGGAAACTGTTAACAAATAAATCTGTTTTGCAGTTTAACTCTCTTTTTCAGATAAGGAACAGACCAGACCGGTGGAAGCAGTCTTGGCCCCAGGGGCGTAAGTTTGGCTGAAAGTGACGAAAAGGAAGAATTGGGCGAGTCCAAAGTGGGAGGGACCGTACCAGGTTCTGTTGGCAACGCCTACTGCAGTTAGAGTGGCCGAGAGGACGTCTTGGGTTCATTTGACACATTGTAAACCGATAAAGAACTTTCAACTTGATAAAAACTTTGTGACTGATACACAACCAGACCAAGATGGCCAAAAACAAAGCGAATAGAAATTTAGAACAACCCCAGAGATGTTGCATAATCATTTTGTTGAGTGTACATTTATTGACTGTAATTGTGACAATTTTCCTCTAGTTGTGGTTTATCGTACACACAACCACACAAGTGAAAGTGGGAAGGCGTGACGAAATGTCTATAGACTGGCATCCAAATTTTAACACATACCTAGCCAAGAAACGTGTATATGCAGTGACTATGAACATTTCAAATTGCTGGGTTTGTACAGCTATACCAACAGCATATGAAGGACTGATAATGTCCGCTGTCCCTTTGGAGATAAATGAGACTTGGGAGAATTTACTTTTCGATACAGGAACTGTGAGATCACAGGAGAAAATAGCTTTATTTTTACCTGTCACACAAAAAGGAGTTGTATGTTTTTATAAAAATGATACCCTCCAGGTGGGCTGGAGCAATTGTAATATAACCATATCTTACCGATGTTACATTAAGAATAGTAATGGCAATGCGTTTTGCAATACTAATTATGACTCATATTTGAACTCATTGAAAACAACTATGAATGACATTCGCAAAAATCCAGTTTTGTTTAAACAATTGTCAGTTATAGATCAGAAAATGTTTCATGCAGGGCTGATGCGTATTAGTACTAAAGTAGAAAACTGTTATTTTATTTGTGGGAAAAAGGCGTATAAATGGTTACCTGAGAATTGGTCCGGCAGTTGTTTTTTGGGTTATTTGGTTCCGGCAATAAGACATACTACAGAATTACCTTTGGGTAAGATACGAAACGTGAGAGAAGCAGCTCGAAAACCTGAAGGTCCAGTTGAAAAACCTGTGAATCCAGTTGGAAAGATCGAAGCTGGCTGGAAAGATCATAATGCCGTGAAAGATAAAAGCAAATTGACTCATATGGACTTGAGTGACAGTGTTATATCTTGGGCAGGAATATTCCCAGCCTATGGAGCAGTCAAATCAATCTGGGAGCTGAGAAAGTTGTCGAAACTTCTCGAAGTAATGAGTAATGCAACATTTTCTGCCCTAGAACTGGTGACTGATGAACTGAATGCAATGAGAACTGTTGTGCTACAAAATCGGATGGCTCTTGACTTCACCCTAGCGGCGAGAGGTGGTACTTGCGCGCTTATCAAAGAAGAATGCTGTGCGTACATACCAGATAATAGGCATGAAATTAATAATCACCTAGAGGTAATTCAGCAAGTATCAGCCATGACTGAACCAGGCCCAAACCCACTGATGGACTTTTTCCAGAATCTATTTGGGGGGTGGGGTTCCATCCTAATGAATATTCTGATTGCCATTTGTGTGGGTATACTCCTATTAGGAGCATGTGTTTGCTGTGGAATTCCCTGCATGAAAAGATTAATCAAAGATTTTATTGATGTATCTGTTACTGAAACTTTGTACCAAGATAATGAAATTGAAAAATTGATCTCAGATGACATTTTTTCTGAAGTATAGATTGAATGACTCACCTAGCTGAAAATCCAAAGTAGAAAAGGTTAGGAGATGAAATGACACTTTGCATACTTCAAAATAGAATAAAAAGTATTAATAGGGGGGAAAATGTTAGAAAAATGTGTATTTGAATACATGAGAAATGCCAGTTTAAAAAGCAAAGTAATATATAATGCATTTTATTCTATTAATCATATAACAGTAAGGATTAATTCATGTGTAAATGTAAGTAGTTTTGAAACTGCAGTGTGGCTTGAAGCAAAGCTGACCTTCGACCCTGGCAGATGCTAGCTTAGCAAGTTTTAATGTTTATGCTTTTCACAAGTGATTATCTGCTGGGTCAGGAAATTAAATGTGTGAAATAATGAAATCTTCTGCTCTTTCCTGTTGGAATGATTTGGCCTTGTATATGTGTTATTGAGATTAGCATGCAGCTGGTAGGAAAGTGTAACAGGGAACAAAGAAGATTATTAAAAGACTGAATCTGCTATTGTATTCGAACTGATATGAAACCTTGAAGAAGTAACTTTACAGAAAGACATTATGTCTGACCAGCTGGATAGCAAGGCCGTATTGTATCTAGAGGAAAAGTTTTTTTTTAAATATACAGCATCAACAGCTTTATGAATAGAAGACTGTAAGCTAAAGTGATGTAGATGCCCTGTGACATATCATGTCAGTAAGGTGGGCATAGCTTAAATGTTAAACCTATATAAAATTGTGTGCTCCCTGTTTCATGTCAGACAACATTCTGTACTTGTACGTTTTTTGCCTCCTGGTGTACACTAGTAAACTTTTGAATCTGAACCTCCTGTGTATTGAATTCTTGATTTTATTTAACATCTTCATTATCTAATGTTGATAGTATTGGAATGTGGCTTCGAAACAGGGTCATTACTTGAGCTTCTGGAAATGTAACAACCATTATTAAGCTTGATTCAGGCTCATATAATATTATTTTATTTATTAATTTATTCTTTCTTGACATGATTAGTCCCACTAGGCTAGTAGCCTCTTTTTAGAGAGACCTGAAATGGTATTCATACTGACTATGGGAAATCTATCCAAGGGAATGAGGAAATTCTCCTACTCTTTTTGATAAGTGAATTGAGATCATTGCCATCTCATCAAAGGATGGATCCATGTTATACTCAGCTTACTCAGCCAATGGCAGATATGGCTGATTAGAAATCCAAGTATATGTGTCCTTTGAATGTTAGGTATCTTTCTGATATAGGTTCAAAGGTTCATAGGTGTTTACTAAGCTAATGACCACAAGGGCCTTTTTAAGCCTAGCCATGTACCACCAATCTCTGATAAGTTCTGATACCCTTAATATGTGTACCTGTTTGCATTAGAAACATAGCTGCCAAATCAGGGATGAATTTTCTGTTTCCCATCCAATTGTCCAAGTTGCACTTGAATTGGGTTAGGGAGGAACTCTGTTTCACATGAATGGGGAGCCTACTCCATAGATGGGGTAGTCTCTGGGATACATACCTATCTCTCCAGCATGTCCTATTTATATCACAGGCAATGTTTAAGTCCTTAGAATGGGTAATTATGGTACTGTTTGTTTTGTGGTTATGCAGGAGGTTCATCAGAGTGGGGTCTGGCAATGCCCTGTATGCCAGGCATAGATCTCCTATCAAAAGCCTGTAGGAGACAAAATACAGGGATAGGGTCTTGAGGCAGTCTGCATAAGACAGATTACTTACATCCTGTATTCTTTTAGTGATGAACCTCTGTGAACGTTCCAGTTGTTGGATATGCCTGGTTCAGTACATACCAAAGGGGTCATTGTACTTAATGATAGGTCTGATTAATGCCAAATACAGTGGAACAATGACTTCCTTGGACTTAGATACCATACCTTTGTTTATAAGTTGTGCAACATAGAATGATTTCCTCACCACTGTAGACACGTAATGATCAAAGGATAGATTACTATCTATGTGTGTCCCTAAGTCCCTGACTACTGGGTCAACGCTAAGGGGTGTGTTGGCACTATGATAGTTACTAGGGATGGATGACTTCCCAAAGGATATTATTATGCATTTTTTGGCATTTAATTTTAGTCCATGGCTCTGACACCAGTTGTTTGTTTATGTCAGCCCTTCCTGGAGAACATTTGTGTCAGCATGAGATTCAATTACAGCTCCTAATTTGCAATAATCTGCAAATTTAGTCAGCAAGAGACCATTGACACTGGCCTTGACTTCTGAGAAGTAAATGCCAAAACGGAGCGGTCCAAGGACTGATCCCTGAATAACTCCACTTGTGACTGGCCTCTTTGTAGAGGTGGACTCCCCAGTTCTAACTTCCTGGGTCCTGTCTGTGAGCCAGTTGGCTATACACTGGGTGACATACGGGTTTGTACCTATCCTCTTCAGTTTGTCAACAATGCCTGAGTGGGGTATTGTGTCAAATGCCTTGGCCAGGTCAAGCTGGGCAGTGTGAATGATTTTGTCCTCATCCATTATTTTGGTGACCTTCTCAAAGAAGTTCACCAGGCTGAGTAGGCATGATCTGCCCTTGATGAAATCAAACTGGGTTGGGTCCAGTGTCTGGAGGTTTACTATAGCTCTACTGATCATCTCCATGATAATTCTTTCCATGTCTTTATATATAACACTATTGGGACTTATGGGTCTGTAGTTTCCAGGGTCTGCAGATGGCCCACCTTTGTGCAGAGGGATGACTGTTGCTTTTTTCCATTCATGAGGCACAAAGCCTGTTTGGAGGCGACAGTTAAATAGTAATTTCAGAGGCCCTGATAGGTTATGTTTCATGCTATTTAGAAGGCATCCTAGGATATTTTCTGGGCCCATTCATGCAGTGTTCTTGGTCTTAGAGAAAGCATCAATGATCTGTTCCCTAGTGATAGTATGGGGAGCTATATTTGATGATATTTCCTGAGGGAAGGTTGAGGAGGAGAGAGGAGTAAAGTTGGATCTGAATTTATCAGCCAGGAGGTTTGCTATATCTTCTGGCTCAGTATAAGTGGCTTAATTTGCAATGAGCTCTGCACACAATTGTGTATTGCCTTTGAGGTTGCAGACATAGATAAAGAATGCTTTGTGGTTGTCCTTGGCCAGTGAGGTCAAACTTACCTCAAATTTTACTTTGGTAGACTTTATTTGTCCTCTGAGTCATTTGTTTAGTTTGATGAGAATGCTTTTATCCTGCTGGACGCTGAACCTCCTAATTTTTGCTGCGATTTTCTTCCTCCTGTTATACATCTGATTGATTTTGTGATTTTACCAGGGTGGCTTGTTTTTTGAGTTAGTTCTGTACTTCTTCCTGGTGGGTACAGCTGTCTCTATGCAGCTATTAACATGCTTGTACAGGGTTTCTGTGAACAGTTCTGCATAGGCAGAAGTGTTCTCAGGGTTTATGGGGGCTTGAAATGTTGCCAGGTTCTCACTTAATAGCAGGAGGTTAGCCTTAGAATAGTTTCTGAATATTCCTGATTTAGCTGGGGGTCCAGGTTTTATTTTTACTTCAAAGGAGACAATTTTGTGGTCTGACCTTACTAGGGAAGGGATTACAATAAGGGGTGTGCAGCATTCTCTCATATTAGTGAGGACCATATCCAGTATGGTTGCACCCATGGTTGGTGTACTGACTATCTAGTCCAGGGGGTTTGTGTTTACAAAATCCAAGAATCTATCTGCATGTACATTTGATGTCATATAGGATTCACAGTTAATAGTGAGGTAATTAAAGTCACCCATGAATATGGTATTGGGTTGGATGGTTAGTGCTTCTAATAAGCTTAAATATATGGTATGGGTTTCCTGGGTCATAGAGGATGACCTCTAGCTTGCAAGGAAGTGGTATTGGATTTACCTATGGTGATTTGAACATGGAGCAGCTCAAGTGCATTGTGCTGTTTGACCAACCATGAAGTATATTTTATTTTGATGCAAATAAAGACACCTCCACCTTTAATCCTTGCCTGTGAAGTAACTGGTCTAAATATGTGGAAGGCATTATAACCTTGCACTTTTGGTGTGCTCTCCACAGTTTTAAACCATGTCTAAGAGACCGTACAGACATCAACATTCTCTAGTGTAAAGAGATCTTCTATGGAGTGGAGTTTTTTGTTTAGTCTCCTAGCATTGAGCAGTAATACTTTAGATTTTCTTGGTTTTGATTTACTATGTCGGAAGTACTTTCAGCTTGGCATTGCCTAAAAGAGGCACTGTGGGAGAAGACAATGTTTTAGCTAATGTTCAAAAGCCTAGAGGGGAGAGGTGCAGACCATCTCTGAAAAGCAGCGTGGTCTGTTGACCATCTCCTTCCATGCTGACAAATATTGCACCCCCCTTAGAATAACACCAGAAACTAAGCCAATTATTAAAGTCGATCATCTTTGTTCCTTTTGTGGCATCATCTTTGGAGAAGGTAAAATGATGTTCATTGCTAGGCTCATACCAGCCTGAGACACATATTCTGAGAGCTCTATAATGTCTAGGAGGTCTTGGTAAATACATGGAATTTCTAGTATATTGGTTTTTTGGGGGTTTTGGGAACCTATGATAACAATGATTAACTTTTTTACTGCCTGGGGATGGGAATACTTCTCACAATCTTTTTAGAAAAGGGGTTTATTATGGGCAATACAGGCTCCCGAATTCCAGGGAGTGGGGGTTTTTTTAAAAGGGGCATTCCTTAGGGGATTTTTTGTTACTTTTCAATTTTTGGGAAAGGTTAATTAATCATAAGTGGGCTTACTGATTTTTCACACTTACAAAATTTTTAAATTTGGAAACCCTTTTTTGAAGCTTTTCCTTTATTGGTTTTGAAAACATTCCACAAAATCCATTTGGAAAAATTTTCAATCATGAAATTTCTCATTGCCTAGGATCCCCTATACCAAGGTAAAGGAGGTGGGAAATTAACCATATTTTTTATCATCACATTTTTTAAATTAATTTTTATTAATAAAAAATTTCCTTAAAAAATGTTTAAAAAAAATTTTTTTCCCCCCAATAAAAAAATAAAAAAAAAAGAAAAATGTTTTGGAGCAACCCCCCCCGACCTTTGGGGTGAAAAATTTATCCAACCCCGAACACACGCAAAAAATTTACATTCTATGTATTGTGTTAAGCAGTTTTAAATTTTTTTAAAAAATTTTTTAAAATTTTGAAAATTTTAAAAAAAGAATATTTATATACAGCAATGGCAATTTTATTTTGTATCCCCGTCCTAAATTTTTTAATTTTTTTACAATTTTCTTGGGAGAAAAAAAAATATTTATTTTTAAATTATCAAAATTTTGGGGGGTTTAAAACTAATAGGGGGGGGGTTTTTTTTGGCAAAATATCCTATTTTAATAAACAATTTAAAAAAATTTTTTATGGTACTGTTGGGAAGGAGTTTTAAGGGTTTTTATGCCAGGTTTTTACTTCATCTCCGGGAATGTTTTTTTTAGAAAAAAAGTTATTTATTTTTGAATCCTATTTTTTGGTTTTAAAATTTTATTGTGGTTTTTAAAGGAAGTTCCCCTTGTTTGAATTTCTGCCGGGGAATTTTCTTTTGGGAGTTTCTACATTGACATTTATTTTTTAAAATTTAAAAAAATAGGAAATTCTATTTCTGCTTGTACAAAAACCCTTTTTTTAAAGGGTCTGGGAACTCTATCTTTTTTTAAAAGGTTAAGCATGGGGTAGGCTTAAAAGTTTGGCAGGGATAGACTAAATTTAATAATAAATTTTATCATTGCCCATCCAGGGGGCGGGTATTAAGGGGGTGCCTATAAAACACTTTAATATATAGAATAAGTTCCTAGGGGTTTCTTTTTTTTGAGGTTTGGTTTAGAAAATTTCTGCAAGATAATTACCCCAGCATGCCCCCCATTAAAGGATTAATGAGAATAAAAATGTGGGAGAGCTGGAAAAAATTTGAGGTCTGGTAATTTCACATATGTTTTAATGAAAAGAAACTGGGAGACTTTGAAAAGGGTTAAATAATATATAGAGTATGGGGAGGTTAGGGCTAAAAGTAAATAAAAAATAAATAAATGATTGTTGCAAAGAATTATTAAAAGTCGAATTTCACAATCATTCCCCCCGCTTTAAAAAAATTTTTTTTGTTTTGATTTAAAACAACTGCAGGATATTGTAGTTGAGGAGTGTAGTGTCCCGGGGAAAATTCAAAGCTGTATATTTTTTAAAGTTTTGTGGGTTTTAAAAAATTTGTAGGGTCTTTTGGTTTAAAAAAAAATTTTTTTTAAAAATTTTTGGTTTTAAAATTTTTTAACAGAGGGATGTTGAAAAAAAGAAATTCATTATTTAAAGGGTTTAATATAAAAATTTAAAATTTTTTGGTTTTGGGAAAATTTAACCCCGAAACTTGAAAAATCCTGAAATTAAATACTTGGGTTTGGCCCTAAAGTTTTACCAATCAATCGGGTCAATGGCTTTTCTTTTTTTTGGGTTTAAAAATTCACTTTGCCTGTTGTTAGTTTCTGCAGGAATTAAATGTTAATTTTTTAATTTTCCAAATGTTCCCTTTGCTTTCTCTGTGTTTTTAATTTTAAAAAATTTTTGTGGGGTTTTAAAAACAAATCATACCTTATTATTTTACCCCAAATAAATTCATTTGTCTGAAATTTTATTTAATTTTTTTTTTTTTGTTAAGGGGGTCACTTAAAAAATTTTTGCGGGTGGGAAAAAAATAAAAAAAAATAAATTTTTTATTTGAAAATTGTAAAACCAAAATTTCTTTTGTTTTTCGTGGACCTTTAAATATTTTGTTTTTGGGCCGACAAAACCTTCCCCCTTTATTGTTGGTTTAAAAACTAGGGGAAATTCTTACAGAAAAAAAAATGAATTACAAATGGTTTTTGACTGCTTTTCACTGGTTGTTTTTTTTTTCCTGGATTAAAATTTGGGCTGAAACAAAATTTTAGATTTTATTTTCTTTTTTATTTTTTTAAAAATTTACCTTTTTGGGTGGCGAAAAAATTTTTGGTTTTTTTTTGTGGTGTGTTTGTTTGGTTTGTGTTGGTTTTTCCCCTTTTTGGTTTTTTTTTGTGTTGGGGTGGTAAAACCAAAGTACTCTTTTGGGGTTTGGTGGAAAATCTTATTTTAAAAAAAAGGGGGGGGGTTGGGTGTGTGTTTTGGGTGTGTTGTTTTTGGGGTGGTTTCCGTGGGGGGGGGGGGCTTTTGGGGGACCCAGCCTGGGAAGCCTTATGGTCAGTGGGAATTTTATTTCCTGAAAAAAGCCCAGTCAAGGAAGTGTTCCTGGGGAAAAATTTCTTTGGAGAGGGTACCCGGAAAAGGGGGTTTTTTTGGGGGTTTTTTGTTGGGTGGGGGTTTTGGGGGTTTGGGTTTGTTTTGTTTTTTTGGTTTTTGGGGTTTGTCTTTTTCTCCAGTAACAAAAGTAAATTAAAATTTCCTTATCCCAAGAGGGCTTGTTTTTTTTTTTTGGTGGTTTTTTGGGTTTTTTTTGGGGTTGGTTTTTGGGGGTTTCTGGGCCTTTTTCCAAACCACCTCAGTGAGTTTTAGCCCCCTTTTTTCAAAAGTTGTGGTTCATTTACATGGAGAATTTGCAAATTAAAAAGGGGGTTTGTTTGTACATTTTTTTTTAGATTTAAACAGGTACACAGTTTTGGGCTTAGAAAAAATTCCCAAAAAAATTTTAAATTTTCCATTAGTATAAAAAAAAACCCCCAAAATTATGCTTGGAATAAACCCCTAACGGATAAGTAAAAAATTCCCTAAATTTCCCTTTGAATGCTTCTTTTTTGTTTTTTAAAAAAAAAAAATTTAAACCTATTTAACCCCAATTTCCCCCTTTTTGGGTTGGGTGTGGAGGCTCCCTTTCCCATCCTAAATTAAAAAAAAGGGTTTTTACTGGTGGCCTTACCCCACTTCGTTTTCCCTTCTGGTACAAAAAAACCCAAAAATTGCCCCAAAATAGTCTTGAAGAAAAAAAAAATTCCAAAATTAAAACCCCGGTAAACTAGCAAAACCCCGTTTTAAGTACAAAACACAAAAATACATTTTCTTTCTCAGTAAAAATTAAACCCCAAAAAAAATTTTGTAAACCCGAATCATAAAAACGTCCCCTTTTTGGGGGAAGGAATGATTCATTAACCCAATCCCATTTATTCAAAATCCTTTTGATTTTTAAGCAGTGTTTTAAGTATTTATAAACCCCAACAATTACCCTTTTGTTCATGGTTTCAGATGTCTAACGGCATTAGTTCCCCTTTCCATTTAAAAGATCTTAAATCCCTTTAAATGCATTTCTTCCCACAAAAAACTTGTACAGGATTGCACTCCAATAAAAAAGTGGGGGTGTGCCCCTTAAAAATTTTCCCCTTTTAAGGATGCCCAAATTTTGGGTTAAAAGTTCTGGGTTTCAGGCTAATGCCGGTTTTCCCGCCAAATAATACACGATATCAAAACACTTAATTTAACTATGGGGTTAATTAGGGATGGGGCTTTTTTTGGGGCCCAAAAAGATTCTCTCCCTGGAAAAAGGGCAGTACCCCGGGAGTGAATTTACGGTTACTCATCTATTTATTCAAAGTCTTTTTGAAGATATTGAGGGACATGCTTTGTTTTATGAAGATGAGAAGTTTATACCATAGACAAGGTAGCCCTTGGGATATGCATCTGTCTCTCTAGCATGTTCTCTTAGCGGCACAAATAAGGTTCAGGTCCATGGAACGTGTAACTCTCATTTAATTTTTCTTGCAAATATGAAACATTTTCATCAGTGCTGGATCAGAGAATGCCTTGTAGACCAGGCATAAGTCACTCCTCAATAAATAATACGAGATGGAGAAAAGGGATAGTGCCTTTAGTCAGTCCACATAAGATATGTGTCTTATTCTTTGTATTTTTTTAGTGAGAAGTCTCTGGGGCCTCATCAAGTGCTGTAAGTACGTGGTTAGCTACATGCAGAAGTGAGTACTGTACTTGATTATGGGTCTGATGAGGGCCAACTACAATGGTACTATGACTTCCTTTGACCTTGAGGCCATGTCATTACTTATAATTTGAGCCAAAAGGAAGGATTTTCTCATTACCGTTGGTACCTGGTGGTCACACCTTAGATTACTATATATGTGTGTTCCCAGGTCCCTCACACCTGGATCTATTTTTAGAGGTATGCTATCAATATTATAATTTGCAGGGATATCTGATTTACCAAAGGGTATGATTATGCATTTTGTAGCATTTAGTCTAAGACCATGGTTTGGCACCAGTCATTTGTCATTTTAGGCCTGTTTGTAGGCTGTCAACATCATTTGGGGAATCAATGATTACTCCCAGCTTACAGTCATTGACAAAATTGTTGAGCCAGAGGCCCCCAATATTGGCTTTCACTTCAAAGAATTATATACCAAACAGAGAGGTTCCAACACTGAGCCCTGTGGAACACTGCTTATAGGAAGTGGATTCATCTATCTGGACAACATGTGTCCTGTCAATGAGCCAGTTTGCTATACATCTGACAATGTAGGAGTTTATACCTAACTCAGTCATTTATCTATAATCCCCCAATGGGGGATCATGTCAAAAGCTTTGGCCATGACAAGATAAGCATTGTCTACCATTTTACCCTTATTCATGCCCCTGGTGACTTTCTTGAAGAACTCCACTAGATAGAGCAGGCAAGACTTCCCTTAACAAAGCCAGATTGGGTCTGGTCCAATGTTTGGAGATTTCCTATGTCATTATTGAAGAGGTGCATGATAATTCTCTCTATGGCCTTGCAGATAAGACTGGTCAAGCTTATGGGTTTGTAGTTCCCTGGATCAGTTGATTGGCTCCCCTTGTGCAGAGGGACAACTGCTGCAGTCCTCCATTCCTCTGGGACAAAGCCCATCTGGAGACTGTGGTTAGAGAAGGTTTCTAGTGGCCCTGATAGATTCTGTTTTACACTATTTAAGAAGCATCCTGGAATGTTGTTAGGACCCATGGACGCTGTGTTTTTGGCTTAACAAGCACAGCAAGGACCTGTTCCCTCATAATGACCAGTAGGGGATGGTTGCAGATATTTCTTTGGGTGTGGTAGGAGGCGATGTGGGGGTCGACTAGCAAGTATGCTATAGTTTCAGGCTGGGTGTAAGAGTTGCTGTTTATGCCCTTGACTGCAAGACCAGGTCTGACATATAGCCAGAGCTGTTGTGTCAGAGAACTTTGACTGAATTCAGCGGCTCAGCTGAGTCCTCGGGGAAACTTGTGCTATGCTTGGAAAATAGAATGTTATAGAATCTCATTTCCTGTTCCAGGTGTAGCAAGACTCTATTTAGCTTAATGGCTCAGCATGCAAACTATTAAACTGGATGAAACCCACACACAGTGCAATGTCATTTCAGGATACAGTGTGTTTTGCACACTTTGGTGTAACATGAGTGGGATAGCTTCTGACTTTCAATTCTTGCTATGCCAGACTTTTGGAAACTTGTCCTTTGACTGATGCTATTAAAGTGATCTAAAGGAAGGAATGATACAAATATGAAAGTAAACAAATTGTTTTATTGCTTGTGCAAGTAGTCAGAGCAGGAAAATGAAGTAAAGGCACAAGTTTTATTCATGACTAACTTATATAATGAATAAGATTTTTATTTTTATTGCAAGTACATGTAGCTTTTCCTGTCACTTGAGCTTGTTTAATCAATTGCAAAATGATCAGATAGAAAATGATGCCACAAGTTTAGACAGCACTTTTATAAATAGTAACATTCAATGCAATTGTGTACAAAATGCTTGGCTTTTATGTAAGAAGTTACACGATTATGCTTCAATATGGTGAAATCATGTTGAGAAGCAAGTGAAATAGTACTGGATCATCGTCATCATCATCATCTTCGTTCAGCTGTTCCCATTAGGGGTCACCACAGCGGATCTTCTGTTTTCATTTCTTCCTGTCCTCTGCATCATGCTCTTTCACACCAACCACCTGCATGTACTGTCTCACCACATCCATAAACCTTATCTTAGGCCTTCCTCCTTTCCTCTTACCTGGCAGCTCCATCCTTAGCATCCTTTTCCCAATATGCCCAGCATCCCTCCTCAGCACATGTCCAAACCAATGCAATCTGGCCTCTCTTGCTTTGTCTCCAAACTGTCCAAACTAAGCTGACCCTCTAATATACTGATTCCTAATCCTGTCCATCTTAGTCACACCCAGTGCAAATCTTAACATCTTTAACTCTGCCACATCCAGCTCTGACTCCTGCCTTTTCGTCACTGCCACCGTCTCCAAGCCATATAACATAGTTGGTCTCACTACCCTCTTGTAGACCTTCCCTTTCACTCATACTGGTACTCGTCTGTCACAAATCACTCCTGACACTCTCCTCCACCCATTCCACCCTGCCTGTACTGTCATCTTCACCTGTCTTCCACACTCACCATTACTCTGAACTGTTGATCCCAAGTACTTAAACTCATCCACCTTTACCAACTCTACTCCCTGCATCCTCACCATTCCTCTACCCTCCCTCACATTTACACACATATATTCTGTTTTAGCCCTGCTGACCTTCATTCCTCTCCTCTCTAAAGCATATCTCCACCTCTCCAGGGTCTCCTCAACCTGGTCCCTACTCTCACTACATATCACAATGTCATCTGCAAACATCAAAGTCCACGGGGCCTCCTGTCTGATCTCATCTGTCAACCTGTCCATCACCACTGCAAATAAGAAAGGGCTCAGAGCTAATCCTTGGTGTAATCCCACCTCCACCTTAAACGTATCTGTCACACCCACCGCAGTCCTCACCAATGTCACACTACCCCCATACATATCCTGTATCACTCTTGCATACTTCTCTGCCACTCCCGACTTCCTCATACAATACCACAACTGCTCTCTAGGCACCCTGTCATATGCTTTCTCTAAGTCCACAAAGACGCAATGCAACTCCTTCTGACCTTCTCTGTATTTCCACAACAAAACTCTCAGAGCAAATATTGCATCTGTAGTGCTCTTTCCTGGCATGAAACCATACTGCTGATCACTAATCATCACCTCCCTTTTTAACCTAGCTTCCACTACTCTATTCCATAACATCAAGCTGTGACTGATCAATTTTATCCCTCTGTAGTTACTGCAGCTCTGCACATCACCCTTATTCTTAAAGATAGGTACCAAAACACTTTTTCTCCACTCCTCAGGCATCCTCTGACTTTCCAAAATTTCATTAAACAATCTGGTTAAAAATTCCACTGCCATTTCACCTAAGCACCTCAATGCTTCCATTGGTATGTCATCTGGGCCAACAGCCTTTCCATTATTCATTCTCTTCATAGCTGTCCTTACTTCCTCCTTGTTAATCTGTTACACTTCCTGAGTCACTATCCCCACATCATCCAACCTTCTTTCTCTCTCATTCTCTTCATTCATCAGTCCTTCAAAGTACTCTTTCCATCTACTCAACACACTCTCCTCATTTGTGAGTACGTTTCCCTCACTATCCTTTATCACCGTTACCTACTGCACATCTTTCCCAGCTCTGTCCCTCTGTCTAGTCAATTGGTACAGGTCCCTTTCTCCCTCTTTAGTGTCCAATCTCTCATACAACTCTCCATATGCCTTATCCTTAGCCTTCACCACCTCTCTCTTTGCCATGCATCTCATCTCCTTATACTCATGTCTACTTTCTTCATCTCTTTGACAATCCCACTTTGTATACTCTCCTGTACTTCCTCATTCCACCACCAGGTCTCCTTGTCCTCCTTCCTCTGTCCAGATGTCACACCAAGCACCTTTCTAGCAGTCTCCCTGACTACCTCTGCTGTAGTTACCCAGCTATTCAGTAACTCTTCACTGCCTCCCAGTGCCTGTCTTAACTCTTCCCTGAACTCCATCTCACAATCACCCTTTTTTAACTTCCACCATTTAATCCTTGGCACTGCTTTCACACTCCTCCTCCTCTTCTTGATCACCAATGTCATCCTACAGACCACCATTCTATGCTGCTTAACTACACTTTCCCCTGTCACCACTTTACAGTCCCCAATCTCCTTCAGACTGGCCCTCCTACATAGGATAAAATCCACCTGTGTGCATCTTCCTCCACTATTGTACATCACCCTATGCTCCTCCTTCTTCTTAAATACGTATTCACCACAGTCATGTCCATCCTTTTCACAAAATTCACAATCATCTGACCTTCTGCATTCCTCTCCTTAACACTATACCTACCCATCACTTCCTCATCCCCTCTGTTCACTTCACCAACATGCCCATTGAGGTCCCCTCCAATCACTAGTCTCTCACCCTTGGGTACACTCACCACCACTTCATCCAACTCACTCCAAAATTTTTCTTTCTCATCCATCGCACACCCAACTTCTGGAGCATATGCACTAACAGCATTCATCATTACACCATCAATTTCAAGCTTCATAAACATCACTCTATCAGACACTCTCATCACCTCCAAAACACTCTTGGCATACTGTCCCTTTAGGATAACCCCTACCCCATTTCTCCTGCCATCCACACCATGATAGAACAATTTGAACCCGCCTCCTATACACCTGGCCTTACTTCCCTTCCATCTGGTCTCCTGCACGCACAATATATCAACCTTCCTTCTCTCCATCATATCAGCTAGCTCTCTCCCTATACCAGTCATGCTGCCAACATTCAAAGTTCCTACCCTCACTACTACGCCCTGATAAATGGGAAGGGTTGAGTCAGGAAGGGCATCCGGCATAAAACCTCTGCCAAATTACTTATGCAGAGAACATTTCATATTTCAAGTTAAATAGTACTGCATTTCTTTCAAATGTATGTCAACTGGCATCATACTGGAGAAGAAAGAACAAAAGGACGTAAGATACACTAAGAAAAAAAAACACTGTAGACAGCTGTCAATCAGGTTAACAGAAATGACTAAATGACTTTGTTATAATTGAGAAAAGAAGCCTGAACAAAAGCCTTTGTAATGTAATCAACAGCAGACCTAATAAACAATTATAATATAAATAATACAAAAAGAAAATAAGCCACTCTTTCCAAATTAAATAGTGATAGATTTAAATCTACAATATCAGACCTTTGGATTAATGACCTGAACAGCAGATAAAACAACCAATACTCTTTAAAATGTTATGGTAAGGTCTACCTCCAACAGTTGATTTTTTCTGGCCTCCCTTTCCAAGCAGCATCAAAGGCCTACAATAACTTTAAACCCCAAATCAATTTATATCTAACCAACCAAAGCCAATGCAAATGTTACAACCATATCATCTAACTTTTTGTCACAATTTACAGAAAGTTTAAAAATTTTTATTCCAATGTACTTCCATTTGTATCTATGTCCTTTATTTCATCTGGAAAACAATAAAAATGCAGAGACGTCTCATTTTTAAACATGTTCTGTCTTGTATATATTATCTGTTATTGTAGGTGAATGGGCGGTTGTGCATCAGGGCTGGCAACTCGGCACGTAAAAATCTACTACCAATCATTAGCAGACCGGAGTTCCGCTGTGGCGACCCCTAACCGGGAAAATCCGAAAGACCCAACATTGTAGGTATTATTTGATTGCTACTTAAGGACTTTACCTAATAAAATGAATTTTTTACTACTTCAAATTGTATTCTTGTTTTATATCTATTATGTTTGTTGTTAATTTATGAACATTCTATGTTTATATTATGCTTATGTTTCATTTATCTGTTGGGCCGTGCCTGAAATTGATCATATCTGATCAGTGACCTACTCCAGTAAACAAATTAAAATAAAATAAAATTACCCAGTGCCTATAAATGGTTTATTTATATATGACTGTGTTGATGTAGGGCTGCCCCTGCCTTTGGTAAGTCCTTGCTGTTTCAATCAGTCTGATGTGGAGGGTATTTTCCTCCTTAACGCCACCCCACCCAGTCAGGTGTGGCAACACAACAGAGTAATAATGTCTCCAGGCTGAATCCACCTATTCATGTGTGTAAACTTAGGTTAGTGCAGTAATGGGCTGTGCAATACTGTTCAGATATGATAATGCAGAGAACCCCCTAGTAACGCACCAGAGAAAAAAGAACTGGACATAGGCCATGTAACCTTTCCTCCCCATCTCCAACTACCTCTAACTGTTCTCCCGGTTTTGTCCCAAACCTGGATATTCAGGGCAGAACTTAACTCCTTGCATCTCTACTACAACTGAAGTAAAACAATCAATGTTTAAATGACCATTAGATAAGCTAAAAAATATTATTGTGATATCTACATTATTTTGCAAAAGTAGTGCATCTTTTTCTTTATTTTAATTTTCTGTGGATCATCTGTTTACTAGTGAACAAAGACGAGAGCAGATTATCTTTTGAGAGTTAGCAAAACCAAACACTTTAAAAATTTTTTAAAGCAATCTGGACAATCATAAGGAGGAAAGAGACACATTCAAAAGACATAAATCAACATGTGATTAAACAGAAAGTGAGTATTTATAGTACAATGGTGGCATGAAAGGAAAGAAGTGTGCATGTATTATTTTTTCTTGTATAGTCATGCATTATCTATAAGTATTCCTTAGTTTATTTCTGCCTTCAGCTGATTCATGCTAGGAAATAAACTATATTATGTTTAAGGATACACTATTCTTACGAATTAAGTCTGCACCAGTTGCTTTCCACAGACATCAGACTTCATCAGAATACGTAACTGCAGGATATGAGTCATATGACACTTAGACAAACCACAGCTGAAACACTAGACCAGAAAAAGTTATGCAGCATGGTATGCTGAAATACACATTAATTGCCTTAGACAATTGCATTACACAGGTATGAAACAAAAGGTGGTATTACTTTGATACTGTTCAAGGTTCTCATTCTATGGTCCCAGGGAAAATAAGCATATTTCTGATGAAACAATTCACCACACCTTAGGAAGGCAGGTGTACACTTCCTGTGGAGTGGAGCAGTGCCTTATCAACTACACTGTGTATTTCTGTCATTTCTGTATTTGTATCATGGACTCAGTGGTCATATTATTTGTTCTTATTAGTATCATGTAATTAATAACTCTAGTCTCTCTCTGTCTCTCTCTCTCTCTGCCTCACACACACACACACACACACACACACACACACACACACACACACACACACACACGCACACTGAGTGAAATCAGAAAATTGCTGTCTGTTTTTCCAACTGAAATATTAATAAATATACAGGTATCACACATCCTGCATTTTTTCAAATCACATGTGCATATCTTCTTCACAAAGCAGCAGAATTGTATGCTGAACTCACTTTTATAATACATAGTTAAAGGATAACTGTAGTAAGTTTAGTGGAAATAAGGTTTAAGGTAAGATTGTACCCGAACAAAGAAAGTACATATTGCTGAAGTGACAAAAGAATTGAAGCATACCCCCAGATTCACGAATCCTCCGTGTAAGACTAAATAAGTCTTACTCGAAGACTGCAGTTGAACGGTATGACGCCAGCTTCAATCATGATGGACTCAATGACCTTGCAGATCAGACGTCATAGGCTTGTAGGACTTTAGTTCCCATGGTCTGTTGTGCACCAACACTTGTGGGGTGTGCCATATGTTGCTGTAACACATTCAACAGTTTCAGATCCTGTAGAGAGGGTGAGGCTCAACAGACTGTTCAGGTGCAGGTCCGTTTGTTCTGTAGTTCACTTATGACACATATAGGGAAACAATGTAATCCAATTGATGCCAATTTTTTGGCTTTGGAAGGATCTGTTTACCCATTCTACATGTGATATCTCCTGGTATGATGATAGGGCCTTTTGTCAGTGGGAGGTGGGTATGGATATATGGGCCTGTCTGACAGGATGTCGGCATTGTCAGTCAGGTACAGTTGGCCCTGACTCAGAACATATATGAATGTACATTGCCTTTTATGACATAGCTGAAAGAAGTATCATGGTTCTGTCTGGACTCCTTTGCAGATAATCTTTCCAAAACACCGACAAACCTGAGCACTAAACCCCTGTTACACTCTTTTACACAATTAACACCCTACTGATCCTTTTTGATCAGTCCACAGAGTATTTCATCGTAATATCCTGGCATGTCCAAAGGTCGGTTTCGTGTGTACTCTCCAGTCCAGCTGGTGAATATGGGACTTTTGAGGCGATGTTACAACTGCTTATGTACACAGACAACCCTCTCCTCCTCCCAAACAAACTCAGATATATGTGAGAGATGCAACTATATAGACAAACAGGAGGCCGAGCTCTCTCACCCCATGACTGGCACAGTGTATCAGGTGGTGAAGGTAACCACACACACCACAAATCCAGTCTCACATAGACCTATAGCGACAGTAAACAAAATACATTACCACACACATAAACATACTCAGAGGCTTTAAATAATATCTGCCTAAGCAGCAGAGACCTCCAAAGAAGACACCCACACAACTGCTACCCCACAACAATACCCACATATCACATGGTTCACAAAGTCAGTGTGCCACACAGTCACTGCCCTTAGGGCTAAACAACACACCTAATACACTTGTAATAGGTGACTCTATTGTCAGACACACTGATGTCCCACTCACCAGGCTGAACAAGGAGAAGGTCACTTTGAGCTGTCTGTCGGGTGCCAGGATCCGCCACATAACACATGCACTCAGGTCACTCCAAAGCAAGTACAAATATGGCTCCATCATTGTCCATGCTGGTGTGAATGACCTCAGACATTCCTCCCTGAACTATATGACAAGAGACATAGAGGAGCTCTCTGATCATGTAGCCCAGGCCAATATGACCCTGACCTTGTGTAGCATCTTACCCTCACCAAGAATGATGGCACAGTATACAGACACACTGATCAATTTTAACAGTTGACTAACATATTGGTGTCATTCAAAGGGGATCCAGTGTCTGTCAGCCTGGGATAACATGCTCGACATGCCACGTAGCTTCGCTATGGACGGCTTGCACCTGTCACCCCTGGACTTTCGAATACTGGTGAAGGCTCTTGTCATCCCCATAGTGTCTTTTTTAGGCAAGGCTCATAAGACAAACCCACCTCCACGCACAATACAAGGTAAAAGAAACTAAGGGTAATGCTGCTCAACACCAGATGTCTAAACCTCAAAACGCACGCAATCAAGACTCTCCTCAGTATGGAGAATGTCGATATCTGTGCAGTAACAGACACCTGGTTCAGGCTTCTGAAAGCACCCCGGCACTACCAGGTTATACTTCATACCATGCTTTTCAGCCACAAGACTCGGACTGACCAGCAAATATAGGGTGAGTATCCATATACATAACAGATACACACACCTCCAGGTTAGTAGCACTGCACGAAGCATCGGAGACCATACATGTGCAACTAACAGTGGGCAAAACTGCCTTTCAGTTTGTAGCCTGCTACAGACCACCCTCCCAAACTCAAGAACCCCACTTGGCTTTCCTGGGGACACTGGAGAATATGACGGTCTCTCCAAATACCATTATATGGGGTGACTTCAACTACCCAAACATTGACTGGCAATACTACTCAAGCCCCATCGCCCTTGCCCAACGGTTGCTAGAATTTATAAACTCAAATGCTATGGCACAACTGTTCACCACACCCACATGAGGGGAAAACATATTGGACCTGATCATCACCAACATGGGGACTCTATATTCCACACCAGAGGTATAACCCTCATTGGTAAGGTCAGACCATACATTTATCTCACTGGACATCCATATCCCATCCCCACCCCCATCCTAGGTAATCTCGGTGATGAACTTATCAAAAGCAAATGTCACACTTCTCAAAACCAAGGTGGTATCCTTCAAAGACCCTGGGACAGTAGTACATATGGCTCAGACCGCTGGATCCTTTACAAACGCATTCTATTGACATCTACTGGAATGCATGGATTGTGCTATCCCAAATAAAAACAAGACTCACTCCTACAAAGGCAGGGGACCTGTCTGGTGAGCCCTGGCCATAAATAAGCTATACAACAAAAGGAGGAGGCTACTACATGATAGAGCACAATCCCAAAAAGGGAAGGCATCTCTGATCAATACTAGCAAGAAACTATGATCACTCATGAATTCATCTAAGGCCCGCTTCTAAAGGAAAATTGCACCAGACACTAAGGACAATCACAAGGCCTTCTTTAGTTATATCAGGAAACTGGGTGGCAACTCCCAGATATGCTGTGAGTTAGTGTGAAATGACAAAACATACACTGAACCCACAGACATTGCCAACATCCTGGCAAACAGGTTCAGTGCAAATGTCTCCCCCAATGAGCAAATGTCCATCCCAACAGAGTGTAGCCTCCCTGACATCACAGATGATCAGGTGAGTGCTGCCCTCTCCAAAGCAGACAACACAGCATCAATGGGACCGGACGGTTTCCCGGCCTGCGTCTTACACAAGCTTTATGATGAACGTAACCCTCACATGAAGTCACTGTTCAATATCAGACTTACTACAGGACATGTACCCAAGGAATGGCGTACAGCAACAGTGGTCCTGCTCCACAAAGGTGGTGCCACAATGGACCCCAGACACTATCGCCCTATAAGCCTATCTAGCCTGGTCTGCAAAGCTATGGAGCATATCATCATGGAACTCATACACAAAGACATCGGGAACCTACCGACACTGGATCCTACACAATTCGGCTTTGTTGTGGGCAGATCTTGCCTCTTGAACCTGGTCGACTTCTTTAAACAGTTACCAGGTCCATAGACGTAGGGAAGGTAGTCCACACAGCCTACCTGGACCTCGCAAAAACCTTCAACACAATACCCCTCTCAGGCATCATACATAAGCTCACCAGCTTAGATATCGATATCGACACATATGTCACAAGATGGATTGCTAACTGGATCAGGGATAGCACTCACATGGTCAATATTGCAGGTGCCATGTCTGACTCTACACCAGTTACACGTGGCATCCCATAAGGCTCAGTGCTGGGACCTCTCTTGTTCAGTATATATTTTTCTGACATACAGGCTAACACAGGATGAATATGGCTGACCATGTTCGCAGATGACTGCAAAGTGGGTGCTATATTCGACTCTCCAGCTGGCACAAGCATCCTCCAAAAGGGTCTCACAGAGATGGATAACTGGTGCCAGAGCCATGGCCTACAGCTAAATGCCATTAAATGCAAAGTCATCCCCTTTGGGAATAACAAAGTGCCCACACATTACCACATAAGTGTTAATCCATTAAGAACAGTAGAAGTTATTAGGGATTTGGGGACACAAGTAGTTAGTAATCTCACCTTTGACAATCACGTTGCCAAAGTGGTTAGGCAGACCTTCTATATAGCCCACCTTATCCCAAAAGGTTTCACATCTAGATCAAGTAAAGGCATTGTGCCCCTATACTCATCAGGCCCATGATTGGATACAATGCCCCATTTGGGATGTACCTTACCTGACAGCTGCAGCAACTGTAATGGCCACAAAAGTACCTCACCAAGTGGCTCTAGGGACTCACACTGATGCCCTGTGCAGTTCAGTTAAAGTAACTCCAGCTCTACTCAGTCGCTTACCGCCTACTCGGATTCGATCTGTGCCTGTTGTTTAAAGCCATGTCCAACACAGAATTAATGGACATGCTCCACCTCAGGATATCCAGATCCCTTAGAGCTACACACTCCAGGGACTTAAACCTCAGCATAGATATTAATAGGACATGCTGGAGGGACACATTCATATCCCAGAGGCTCCCCTCACTCTGGAATGGGATCCCAGTCCCACATAGGCAGAGCCCCCCACTGACCCCTACAGGAGACATCTTGACGAGTGGATGGGTGATCGTATGTTTACCCCTGGGATCTCTTCTGGGTCCCTTCTAGACAGAGGCACAATAAACTAAACGTAAAAGGCCTATCTTGTGTGACCCACTATTCACAGGCACAGTCTACTAATCTAACAGGGCTGCGAAAGCCAAACACACTCTGGCTAGGCTTATAAATGCCCTAGGGCAGATAGCCTAGTATCAACCTATGAACCCAATATGTATGGTAATGGCACATTGTTTGTTGATGATACTAATTGCAGGTTTTTATCTCTTTTTGCTTCCCACTTTCTACAAACAACCTAAGTATCTGCAGAGCATATTTTTTTATGACAGGGTTCCAATATATTATATATGTGCCTGTTCTTACTGCAGGGCTCACCTTGTGTCATATAATCGACAGGGATTATGCTTGCCTGCAGGGTTTCCATGAGATACTTTGCATAGACTTATATATCCTGGGTTCAAGGCCTGTCTCTGCTTTATATTTTCATACTGAGCAGACCAGACTGCTTAAGGGCCAGTAGAGCAAATATGAGCATGTTGGCTTTTGTTCAGCTATGCCCAGCATAGACCAAGCCTGTCCAACATTGCTCAACGTTAACCAACATTGCTGAACATTGCCCAATATTGCTCAACATTAACCACAGTTGTGCTAGTTTTAGTGCGTGCAATTTTTTTACATATACTAAATGGTGGTGAATGCTGTTTAGCACTGCTTTATATTGCTTAACACATGGAAATCATGCCTCAGGTGGTGCTGCAGGGCTGCCTATGTCGGATGCACATATGCACTCCCTATACATGTTTGAAAACAGGTAGTGTCAAGTTAGGCATCCCTTTTACTGTATGTGCAAGTCAGAGAGAGGTATCATTTTCAGGTTTCCTACTGAGCCAGTGTATGTGCTATGCGTTGCCTCTTTGCCAAGGCCAAAGCATACTGGGCACAGCTCCTTCTGCCTACTGGGGCAGGCTCAGGTTGTTCCTCCTCCAAGTCACGCTCTGCCTGTGATGGCCTTTGCAATAGTGGGGGGGGGGGTGTTTGGCCCAGGCCTATGCTGCTCCTGCTGCAGCTGTTTTCACAGGATCATATTATGTAGCATAGCACATACCATGACAATTTGGGTACGTGTAGTTGTCGAGTACTACAAGGCTCCACCAGATGTGTCCAGGCACCCGAACAGTGACTTGAGAAGCCCAAACACACGTTTGATTACATTTTGTGTTTGGGTGTGTGCCTCATTATGGCGTTCCTGTTCAGGTGTGTGTGCATTTCTGATGGGTGTCATCAGCCACAGCCCCAGTGCATAGCCAGCATCCCCCACTAGGTGACCATGAGGGATGTCCCCATTGGCAAATGTCTGGGACAGCTGTGTCAGATGCCAGATATGGGAATCATGGTAGCTTCCAGGGCAGCCAGCACACACATTCAGTATTAAGCCCTGGGCATCACACACGACCTGGCAGTTGATGGAGGGGAAGCCCTTGCGGTTAAAGTAGACCCTACCCCACTCACCGGCTGGTGCTTTGATGCATATGTGCGTGCAGACTATTGCACACACTACCTAAGAGTATTTCACTATTTGCTAGAAGAGATGCATATTGCTGGCCAATACCTCACGGGAATTGGGGAAATATACATGATCACCGACATGTGCTGACATGGCATCCAGGAACTGGTGCAGTACCCTGGATGCTGTTGCCTGTGATATCCCCATCATATCACCAGTTGGTCTCTGGAAGGTACCTGTTGCTAATATTCTTAGGCCAACATATACCTTGGTTTCCACTGGGATGGGTTCCCCTCTGTTGGTTCTGTGTGTGAGGCGTGGCCTGCACAGCTGAACAATTTGCTGCAAGAGGTCTTTGTCCACTCTATAGCGCTCCACTATCTCCAGCTCATGTAGCCCCTGATAGGTTACCCTGGGCCTGTACACTCTTCTCTGTCTACTCACTGTGGGTTGTCCAGCAGCATTTGCATTGTAACCACCCTCAGCATGTTGCATATGTCGCCTTATAACAGCAATGGCAGCCCCTAACATTTCTTTGTCTCAGTAAAGCTTTTTCAGTTTTCACTTCTATTAGCTTACTGCAGTGTTGCAGTGTCTCTGAGAGAAACATAGTAGAATGTTGTTTGCAGAGCTTTAAGTACTGGGCTGGGCTGGGCTAGTGTACTGCCTGTATAATTACCTGATTCTAATTGTTTTCACCTGCTAGCTCTGCTAGTACTCCCTGGCTAAATTCCTACTATTTGTTGTGCTTCCTTTTCCCTTTCTGTTTCCTCAGGGGGGCAGCGCCGCACACACAAGTGCAAACACATGCACACCAGCTCACATGCATGCACACATGCTTACACGGACTAAAACTTGCTGATTCTTGCTACAACACGTGCACACTGGCCAAATGCACTTACACAACTTTAAACAGCCTTAGACATGCTTACTCTGGCTTAAACGCACACACAAACGCGCACACAGTCTTACTCGGATATACAGGCATGCACCCGCGCGCATACACGTTGCAAGCACATCAACAAGAAACTTTAGTGTTACCTACGGCATACACCTTCAATTTCTTGCCTTTAGCTAGGCTACCTGTTGACACACCTCTTCCAGTGATGTGTAACTGACAGCAAACACATGCCACTCTGCTCCAGTGAGCTTCACTTCTTTCATACATGCCCCCCTCGTGATGTCACCTATCTTCTACTCTGTTACTCTCCTTATCCTACTCCTACACTCCACTGACATTTGCTATGTAAACTTGGGATTCACTATCCTTACCCTCATTTGCATAGGATTGCCTACTAATGCTTGGTTACATCTCTTAGACTGAGCTTCCCCCCTTAGCAACCTCTACTCGGTAGCCATGTTGTCTTCAGCCTGCCATTGACTTGAATTGAAATTTATGATTTTCTATAAAAGCCCTATTTGTGGCTTTTAATATTTTGTTTTCTGTTTTTTTAAAGTGCAGCACATTTGTGCGGAGCTGCGCTATGCTTAAACTTCAGAGATCGAGGTAAAAAAAATTATTTTATTTTTATTTTGCATCGGTGAACATTGCCAATGGCCATATTTTTGGCCATTGGCATGCTTCCTCAACTGGATGCATCCTTTTTTTTGGAGCTGTCATGGCTCCGTTTTGCTATTGCAGAACCGTACTCAGTTGTCAATGGAGTACGTTTCTGCAAATAACACTACTCTTACTCGGACAGGTTTGTGTTTCCTGGATCACAAATTTACCTCATTTGCATAGCTTTTGCCTGCAATTGAGGTAATTTGCATATCTTAGCCCTGTCCGTGTAAGAGTCATTTTAGGAGCTCTCAGCACGCCCCTACCAGCTGTTCCTGGATCGCTCGGCGGACATGTTGGCTGCATGGAGTCTTACTCTACTCTTAGACTCTGTGCAAGCTTTCGTGAATCCGGCCCATAGTATAGTTCAGTTTATGATTCTGTACTAGGATATGGAAGACTGACCAAGGCAAGGGTCTGAAATTATAGGGGATTTAGACATCACTCTGATAAGTAGCACACATGGAAGTAATATAGAAAGCAAATGGAAAATGGCAGAACTAGGAAAATGGTAAAGGAATGCTAATATATTTTTACACCTGAAAAAATGACTCCATTTCAACTCATAAGCTAGAAAATTAGATTAGAAATATAGACCTTGTGTTTATAAACAATGCAGCCAATGAAAAGTGCATTTATCTATTTTTTTATTCATTTATTATTATTTTTTTTTTTACTGGAGTAGACCACTGACAGCAAATGGCTAATTTTAGTCTCAGCCTTGGAATACAAAGAATGTCAGAATTACATTTAGTGAGAGACGGCAGGAGTATAATAAAAGCACACATCTGTAAAATACAAATATCGAGTAACAAAAATGTAAATATTATATACAATTGTAAATTACATTATTTACAATAAATTAAGGAAGATTTCATGTAGAAACTGAAGCATCTATGTAATAATCACAACTGTATGCTAACAGAAAATGATAAGATAACTAAGAATGTTAGACAAACTTTATGAGTAGTTAGAAGGTGAAGTTATGTTAAGCAAAAGTTTATGTGAGTGACAAGCATAGAAAGGTGTAATAGAATATGTCATATGAGGGGTAGTATTATAACAAGGAGAAACAGAGAGTGGTGTAGCTCAGGTTAGGTAATATGACTGGATGACAGGCAACAGAATTTGGCTGATGAAAGGAGGTGAGTCTTTAGTTGACACCCAAATTCTGGGTAATATGCAATGCCTTTTATTTGTTGGGAATATTTTCCCAGAGTCTAGGATGTATTACAGAGAAGCAAGGATCTATACAATGAAATTGTTTAGTGTTTTGTGTTTATGCAAGAAATAAGTGATTATGCTCCACTGCATCAAAACACTTGTGACAAATAAGTGAAATGCCAAGAGATTTCTTGTAAGAATGCAAGTTAACTAACATGAAAATGAAGAAAAAACAAAATTCGCAAGATAAAGTCAGAGGAGGCCTACACTTTTATAGATAGCCAGGAAGATCAGGGTAATAGAAATGATTCTGTTTTGACAAAGAAAGGAAGCCTAAAAGGAAACCTTCATATCACTAACCATGTTGAATGTTATACTCACAAATGTAACACAAAATAATTCACTGTTTCTGCATGATGATCTGCTACATGAAGATTAAATCTGCCATGTTAGTCCTATGGATTAATGATTTTAACAATACAATTTAACAATAAATTAAACTTTTTTAAAATAAAATTAAGAGGTCGACCTGCCCAAGGTGCCTCCTCTGCCTGATTCTCTCTTGTCCATCCAGCATCCATTGTCTGCTGTGGTACCTCTTCATCAGGTGATGCTACTTGTGCAGGCCTTTCCCTGACTGGTTGTGAAATTCTTCAGGTTTCTGTCATTTTTATGAGGTGGACATTTTATTCCTTAAATCCTCCTCCTGCATGTACAGGGAATACCTCTCAACCTCTTAGCACAAGAAATCTTGACTAAGCCAAAACTAAAGGTGGACAAAGCCTCAAAAATAGGGACAGATTTTAAATACTGATCTTATAAATGTAGATAGTTGCTAGAATAAAATGTTTGTGTTAGCATACATTTTCTGATGGATATGAAGTCTGAAACTAAAATGTCTGCCATTAGTTAGTAACTTCAATCTTCAAAAGATTTGCCAGAAAACCACAATTTTTATGAGGAACAGACCAAAAGCATGAGGAAAAAAGCTGGACATTCTGTATAAATCTGGACAGTTGAGAGGCAAGACAGATGTCACTGTCCTCACTTCTCCTAATGTACCTGCAAGAACTGAGGCTAGTGTCCCAGTCAGGTCCCACAGCACTTTGGCCTGTAATAATACAAAACCCTCAACATGTCTCCCTGCTGAGAAGAGAGCTGGTTACAGACCACTTCATCAACTCTGCTTTTTTTCTGAGCATTACCCAGCACCTTTCCTTTGTGCCACAAGACAGCTTAAAATTCCAAATAATTTTTAATTATCAACATATAATTGCAAATACAAATCTGCAATATGTGTATATTCAATTAAAAAGTAATACATGTTTTTTCTTTGTTTAATTTTTGTCTAGCTAATAACTTTACCAGAAAATGAAGAATGGAACAATTCTTTTAGGGAGTATCCAAAACAGTCTGCATGGAATTTTTTAAATAAGTCAGAGCATGTATAACTGGGAAAAATTATTTGAGAAAGACATGAAGCAATGAATGATTAAACAACAGTCAGGCAGTGATAGTGTACTGAAAGTGTGACTGAAGTCTGCATTTATTCTCTTTTCCTGTGTAGTCATGCAGGATGTCCAGCTGACTCATAATAGAAACACCACAAGTTGCAGTTTATCATTTGTAAAAAAAAGTTGTTGGTTGATTTCCACAGACATCAGACTTTATCATCAGAATACTTAATTATACAAGTACTGCAAATAAAACAATAGGTCAGAAAGAGTTATCTCACATATTAAGACAAATTATAGTTTGAGTAACTTCTCATACCATTGCACTACCTAGATCTGAAGTAAAATATGTTACTGGTTCAATGAACTTGAGAGTTTTCACAGTATGTATTCACAGAGAATTGTAAGCAGGTTATTCATGTGACAAGCCACCACTTCCTGAGGTGGAGAGCTGCAACCTGTGTACATAACTGTGTACTTCTATCAGAAACACAGTGGCCATGTTATTTGTTCTTATTAGTATCATACATATAATACTGCACCACTCTAGTCACACCAGCACATAGTTGTGAGTATGTATGCATACACACACACACACACACACACACACACACACACACACACACACACACACACACACACACAAAGGACATTTGGCTCAATGTGTCTTTCCATGTTAAACTTTAATGAATATGTAAGTTAGGTAGGTGTGTAAACTCACAAACCAAAAGTTAAAAAAGTCATTTAGAAAAAAAAACTGCAAGTTAGATTCTTCATTGTGTAATACCTTAAACCTCCTGTAATGAGGCCCATGTTTTACCAACATGGCTTATGAATGTCCATGAATGTTTACTTTTTAAATCTTTATGGATACATTCAGGCCAATAAAGCCAAACCCCACTAGCTGTAAGCATGCATATTTCAGCTCATTAGTAAAGCATACATGGATTGTTTGACTATACTTTAGAAACACAGAGCTTAAAACCAAGCCTGATGTCCATAAACATTAGCATATAGCCCGTGATTCTCCACTACCGGAAGCTTAAGGTAGTATACAGTGAAGGCTCCAGCTTGGTTGGGTCTTTCTTGCAGTTTTTGCTGAATTGTTTGCTTGTGATACCTTTTAATCCTTTGGTTTGGATACCATTTTGATTTTTTTGCAAGTACCCTTATGTTTATGGACATCAGGCTTAATTTTAAGCTGTGTTTCTAAAGTATAACTAAGTAAAAGGGGGCAAGATATACATGTGTACACTTTGCTAGAGGTGGGTTGCTTTTTCAGCCTCAAAATACCCATGTAGACTTAAAAAGTAACAAGCCATGGGCATTCAGAAGCTATGTATCTGAACCATAGTATTTCCTTAAAGAGTTATTTGCATATATTCCATGACCCTCCACTACAAGAAGTTTACAGTATCACACAATGAAGCCTTTAGCTTTGGCTGACTCTTTCTTGCAGTTTTTAGGTAGGCATGTACCTACACCTCCTGTGTTTGGATGTCATATAAAGACAAGGATCCGGCACTACAGAAGAGTTTATATCAGTCTGCAACAACAGACTACAAGCAATAGCACAGAAGAAAAGCAGCAAAGAGCTAGAAGAATTATAAGGGAACACCAAGGAGCCAGTAAAGGGGGTAATGCATATCACATATTATAATAACACATGTCAATCACATAGTATAATAACACAAGTCAATCGGCCTAGCAAAAGATGGTGTAAATTAGTAATGAGAAAACAATTGCCTGCAGAAAAATGAAAAAAGTAGGAGGATTGTAGGAAAAAGCATTAGTTCTCATGGGCATAACAAATCATTCTTCATGCTTATAACACTTCTTTTTCAAAGTTATTTATTTTGTACAATGAGATGTGATAGAATTATTTTTAAAGATTGCACATTTATCATATTTTTTTCAGTGAACCAGGGTGGATATATATGTGGGATTTTTGCTTAAACCTTATTTCAGGATTTGTTTGTAGTGAATTGTATTCAAACACTGCATCTGTGTGGCTTTGCGCTCAGTTTGGCAGAGCTGCTCCAAATTTGGTAACTTTAGTCAGAGATCTGGAGTGAATCTGAACTAAATCCAAGGCATTCACTGTGTTCAACATAAAAAATAAGTATATTCTAAGATTGCATTGCACTTTTTTGAACTGCATTTTGATTAATTGCTGCCTCATTTTTTTTGCTGTTTCTACAGTTGTGACTATTTTTTCTGCACTTGAATTTCTAGTACTTCTGTATTTTATAGCATAGCCTAGATTCAGATCTGCTGAATCTAGACTGTATGATATTTACTAACCACTAAAACCAGCTATCCTACATTAAGAAGGCCCTCCTGCTCCCTTGTGGCAGAAGTCTCCCATCTGAGTTGGGAATTGTTGATAAAAGGCTCAGTTTGGAGCTTTCCTATTGGTTAGTTTGTGTTAAAACTGTTGAACTTCACCTGTATTTAAGCACAATGTTTGTGCTTAGCTGCGTACTGCACAATGGGGTTTAGTGTTGACGTGTATAGACTCAAATGTTTTGAAACACAAATTTTCTCTTGATATCTACTAGAGAACATTCAGCTCCACTGCCACCCTGTGTACAATGCAGTTGCACAGTGCTAGCCAACGAGCAACTCAGTTGCGCATTTTGAGGTGCTGACACAGTCTTTCACCCTTAGCCCTCCACAGAATAGCCACCTTTGTCAGTCACACAAATAAACCCTGGTCCATTTAGCCCATCCCCACTAGTTACTGCAATATATTCCTGCCATAATGGACAGACAGTTTCCCAGCATTTCTGCAGCCAACCTGATTGACATGGGCATCCTGAGGCAATGTAGCAATTACCACATTTATACTGACACCCACTTACTTCTAAAGCAAACAAATACAGTATGTGAGAGATGTAACTATACTATGAAATTAGAATGAGTCCTCTCACATAACAATAAACAAGACATACAACAGATTGCCAGCACACACAGCTCCCCTCTCACACAAGATAAGGTCAAGACACATAAACCCACATATGTGGTGTTAGTGACTAAGAGTCTACCAAAAGACCAGAGACCTCCCAACAGCAAACAACATACACATACAGGTACACATAACAACACACATATCAGTGTCTAAACAAGTAAGCCGATAAGGCAAAACACCTCAAAACCAAATGTTCTGGTCATAGGCGACTCAATAGTGAGACACACAGATGTCCCCTCACCAGATTGAACAAGGAGAAGGTCATGATTAGCTGCCTGTCAAGGGTCGGGATCCATCAAATCATGCATGCCCTGAAGTCACTCAGCAACAATTGCCATTATGACTCACCAAAGCCTTGGATGAAGGCAAAACAGTACATACCGCCCATCTTGATTACGTCAAGGCTTTTCACACAATCCCCAATTCAGGTATCATAGAGAAACTCTCCCGTCTGGGGATTAACACATATATTACTATTTGAGTAGCCAACCTGCTAACTGACAGAACACACACACTGTCCAAGCTGAGGAGTTCACTTCCACCAGTAGACCAGTTGCCAGTGGAGTACCACAAGGATATGTGCTGGGCTTCCTACTGTTTGGAATCTATTTCTCTGAAGTCCAGGTGAAGGTAGATGGCCTGTGGCTTACCAAGTTTGCAGATTACTGTAAACTGGGGTGCAATCACAGAGTCCCCCAAAGATGTTAACATATTAAAGAAAAGCTGACACAGACAAATTATTTGTTCCAAATTCACAGGGTAAAACTTAATGCCAAAAAAAATACCCCTCATTATCCCCTTTGGCAAAGAAGTAGCTCTTGCTAATTATGATGTAGATAGCACCCTTCTAAGCTCAAACTCAGTGATGTGAGACTTGGGAATACAGGTTGATAGCAATCTAAACTTTGATCACCATGTGTCTGTAGTGGTATGAAAAACATACTCCATTGCACATCTTATAAATAATGACATCACATTCGAAATTTTATTTATTTAATATTTGTTAACTGGGAAAGTCCGACTTGGAACGAAGCCAATTTTCAGTGGAGGCCTGGGGAGAAATGCTCCAGATGCATGTCTTTGTAACATGGGATGAAACAGGAGCACCCGGAGGAAATCCAAACGAATGCTGGAAGGACATGCAGACTCCACACAGAAGGCACCCCAGCCAAGAATCAAACCAGAGAACCTCTTGCTGTGAGCCGACAATGCTACCACTGCACCACTACGCTATCCAATCAGGATGTCCAAAAAGTCCAAAATCAGGGAGGTCATAGCTCCTCTCTACTAGACTCTTATCAGACTACTATTTGAGTACAATAATGCTTTCTGTATATACCTCACCAGACACATGCAGCAACTGGAGAGATGACAGAGGTTTCTGTCCAAGAGACTCCAGGGCCTCCAAACATGACATACATGGAAAAACTGAAAGCCCTGTCAATGTAATCTGTATTATACAGGCTGTTGAGAGGCAGCCTATACCTGGCCTACAAAGCAGTCTCAGACCCTGCCCTAATGGAAATGCTGCACATCCGCAAATCAAATGGGACAAGAATAACTCACTCCAGGGATCTCAGCCTAGCATGTGACATAAACAGAACATGCTGGAGAGACAGATATATATCCCAGCTATTGCCACTCCTCTGGAATAAGCTCCAGCTCTATGTGAAGCAGAGCTCCTCAATGACCGTATTTAAGTGCAACCTTGACAACTGGATGGGTGACTGTCAATTCACCCCAGGGGTGGTAACTATGTCCCTCATGGAAAGGGATAGTCGGTGCTGATCACAAAATTGTTCTGTTAAAAATGACCATCTAACTATGGTCAAGAAGGGCACTCTAGTTTTTTACACAGCTAGGCTTGTAAAGGCCCTAGTGCCATTAGCCGAGTAACCTCCTATGAACCTAAGAAGCTATGAATACTTTCCATGGTCTGTCTAATGTCAAAGGAACTACACTTCTGAGGAGGGGAGCTAGAGTCTGGAATTTGGCATACTGTCATAAAAGTCTGGGGGGGGGGGCTACAATCTGGAATTTGGCATGTTGGTATGCCAGTCCAGAAATTCTTGCTAACCATTGTCAATCAACCAGTGAGCTGAAGCATCATGCAAAATAGAGATGATTGGTGAGAAGAGGACATAAAGGCAAAATAAAGTTTTCATGTCTTTCAAATCCGAATCAAAAGTACAGCACTGAAAAGGGTGATGGTTTAATGTATGAAGAGGATGTCGCTCAAGCAAAATTACAGAATGAGTTCTTACCTTCTGTACTGACAGAGCAATAGACAAGCAGGATATCAGAATGGAAGAAAGATGGCTTTTGGATGATAGCAAGCTGACCTTTAGGGCTTTGACCAGGCAGTTAGAGAAGGGACCAGTCAGACTTCATAAAGACAAAAATCAGGGACCAAAGAAGCTGTCACCCCTGGATAAATAAATAATTTATGACAGTGATTAACACAATACTTAGGAAAACTTTGCAGTGAAATGAGATCAAGATGACAACAGTCACCATCTTGGCTGTTTTACTTACAGTGCAGAAAGAAGTAAGTTATGAAAAAATATTCTTATGTTAAGTCTGGTAGGTTTTTTGACTGCTAGTGGCATTACAGATAGGCAACATCATAAAGTTTTCCAGTAATGGTCTTGCCATTTCATTATAAAACATCTGCATGACTTACAATAGAAGAGGTGGACAGAAACATTCCTAGTGGATGCATTGTATATGGCTCTAGCAAGCATTTTTATATACACAATGTTTACTAACATTTAAACTAACTAATAAAGAACATGTACACATACTTGCACAATCCTTTTGAGTGTACCCAAGAATTTTATATAGGATCATAGGAGGTTACTGTTACTAGGCTAATGGCTTCAGGGCCCTTACAAGCCTAGCCAAACTGGACCCACATTCCCAATTATGTCTGGTTCAAGCAGACACTAAAATCAGCACCTATTGCCCCTGTCCAAGGGGGATACAGGTGAAATCCCTGGGGTGACTTTCCAGTTACTCATCCAATCATCCAAATTATGCTTAAATATTTAAGTCAATAAATCCACCTTGATAATTACAGTTACCTTTAAAAATTATAGTCTGCTGATGGGGGCTGGAATCAAAAAGGGAGAGCAATTCCCCACATAACAAAACAGACTTCCTTCCAGTAAAAACTAATTGTAAAGGGAAGTTGTACACATATGAGACACTCCTAATTCTTTCCCCTACTCTAACCTACCCCAGGATTCATGAAGCTTGCGCCAGGCACAGGCGTAGCGTAGGCGGTATAACGCCAAAAATGGCCGCCGAGCAATTCAGGTACGATCCAATTCCATGTGCACTACCAGTGTATGCCAGATCTGCGCAGCCCTCGGCTTAGGTATGCTAATCACCCCATGTGCAGTGCCGCACCATGCAAATGAAGTTACATAGTGATTCATGAAGTGGTGCAGGTGTAGCGTAAGCCCACAGAAATGTAAACCAAAAAACACAGTTTACATTTTTCCAAACAGAACATTGGAGCTATGAAAGCAGACCAGACTCATGTATTACAAAGTTAACATATGCCAATGGCTAAATATACAGCCAATGGCATAAGAAAAGATGCACAACACCTAAAAAACAACATTTAATGTCATGTCCACAGTAACACAAAGTACAACCGCAGGGCATGTGTACACAAATGGGAACACAAAGAAAATATATACAAATGTCATAAAATCACAATGTAATAAAATCATGATTTCACCATAATGGTATGCATGGTACGCCACAACCAAGCTGCAAGGGTTGCTAAGGGTCTGTGACAGTGTTTGGTGTGGTAACTAGGAATTAGTAGTCAATGCCATGCAAATAAGGCAGGTAATAGTGAATCGCAAACGTCCTGTGTTACAGCGCTACAACACTGAGGAGTGGTTTAGAGGTATATATGACATCAGCAGTGGGGTGTGTCACCGTAGCTGTAAGCACATTGGAGCAATGCAAATCCGGCCTGGCCGTTGCTAAGCAAAGCCACAGGACAGGGGTGGGGAGGTAGGTATAGCATCGTTTAGCTGAGAACACATATGGTGCCCAAAAGCGCATGTGTACGGGGATGAAAACGTGCCCGAAACCCGGTAAGCGGACGCACGCGCCATGCACCATAACTCAAGCAGGAAGGTCAGGGGAAGAAAATAAGGAAATGCCGCAGTAGGGTAATTGGAGTACAACTGAGCAATTAACACCTATTAACTCACAGCAGGCAAGCAACAGCAGTTGACAAGTCTGCTTGCAGAAACCTGCAAAACAGGATAGGGGAGGTGTCGGATTGCAAAGAAAAGAGAACTGTCATAGTAGAGCAAAGCAAACCTGCAGTAGACCGGCCATAGAACACATTACGCAAGATAAGCCAGGTTTAGGAAAGTACAAATGAAAGCAGGCTGCTGGATGCATGCCAGAAAATGGGAGGTGAAACATGAAGAAATGTAAAGGGAAGGGCAAGAGGTAATCCACGGCAGCCAAATGTAATTCAACACCAAAGGCACCACAATAGTAGTTCCTGTTGTCAAAGACATAAGATACCCTGTAGCTACGATCGTACATACACACCCTATGACATCATCAGTGTTCACAGCACAATAGTATAAAGTGTGAAAGCACCTCACACACACCTGTGTATTCCCAAACACTGCACCATAGGTATAAACATGCAGGGAACTTTTATAATGTACATGTTGGGAGCTGCCATAGCTGTGATTCATCACCATGTGAAAAAAAAAAAAAAAATGATCCTTGTTTCCTATCTTTCATGACCTAGAGTAGTCCAAATACAGGCTTTGCTGTATTCTGGACTTTTGGAAAGTTCCTGTGTTGCCCATTTCCTTTCTTGGATAAAGGGAGGCTTCTTTGTTCACCAGTGGCAGTGGGGAGCTTAGGGCAGCCTATCTATCCCTGGAGGAATGTTCCCAGCACAAGAATCTGGTAGTCTATTGGCTGTTTTGGGCCAATTTCTAGCTCTTTTAAGTCCCCCTGTATAAACCCCTCTTTGGCGCACTTTTTGTGCTTGTTACTACTCAGCCAAGCTCTTTGTGGTCCTGCAGAGTGGTGCTAGTAGCAAAGAGGCTATAAGAGCAACTGCTAACCTGTTAAAAGTGTTTGTTTTCCTGCTACTACCCGGGAAACTGTCTGATCTAGCTAAACTGCAAGTATTTCTGCTTCTTGAACTGTTTTAAACTGTTTAAAGTTGTTTTTGCACCTGCACTTTTAAAGTTTGTCCTGTTTGTTGCTTTTACCTGTTGAGGCTACACACTCAAGTGAGCTAGCTTGTGTTACATATTTATTGCATTTTCCTGCTGTTTGTTGCAAAAAAAAAAAAATTATCCTTGTTTCCCGTCTTTCCTGACCTAGAGTAGTCCAAATACAGGCTTTGCTGTATTTTGGACTTTTGGAAAGTTCCTGTGTTGCCAATTTCCTTTCTTGGATAAAGGGAGGCTTTTTTGTTCACCAGTGGCAGTGGGGAGCTTGGAGCAGCCTATCTATCCCTGGAGGAGTGTTCCCAGCACAAGAATCTGGAGTCTATTGTCCATTTTGGGCCAATCTCTAGCTCTGTCAAGTCCCCCTGTATAAAACCCGCTTTAGCACCGCTTTGAACGATTTTGCACAATTGGGTTTAAACCATTCTCGGCTCCACAAAGTCTGCTCTTCACTTTTTCCCTTAGAACTGATCTAGTTCCCACTCTAAAGCCTGGCCCTTGCGCACTAAAACAATTATATAAGTCAGCACTAAAAAATTAAAAGCAATACACACTCACAAGCTCCCCTTGAGTACTTTGTTCCCCATTGGCCCTTTTTTTCAATTATAAAGGAATTCCCAATACTATTCTAGCATGTCCAAAGGTCAGTTGTCAATCTCCTCTCCGGTCCAGCTGGCGAATCTGGGAATCTTGAGGCAATGTTACAACTGCCTTAAGTACACAGACAACTCTCTCCTCCTCCCAACAAATTCCAACACATGTGAGAGATGCAACCATATAGCCAAACTGGAGGCTAAGCTCTCTCAACTCAGTACTGGCGTAACCAGTCAGGAGGAGAAGGAAACCACACTCACTACAATTCCAGTCTCGCATAGACCTACCACGACAGCAAACCAAACACATAAACACACAAAAACATACTCTGAGGCTCTAAATAAAAATCTGCCTAAGCAGCAGAGACCTCCAAAGCAGACACCCAAGCAACCCCTACCCCAAAACTAAACACGTGCAACACATAGCTCACAAAGCCAGTGTGCCAAACAGTCACAGCCCTTAAGGTTAAACAACACACCTGATACACTTATAATAGTTGACTCTATCGTCAGGCACACTGATGTCCCGCTCACCAGGCTGAACAAGGAGAAGGTCACGGTGAGCTGCCTGTCGGGCGCTAGGATCCACCACATAACACAAGCACTCAGGTCACTCCAAGGCAAGTACAAATATGACTCAGTCATTGTCCATGCTGGTGTGAATGACCTGAGATGTACCTCCCTGGACTACATGAAAAGAGACATAGAGGAGCTCTCTGAGCATGTAGCCCAGGCCGGTATGACCCTGACCTTGAGTAGCATCTTACCCATACCAATAATGATGCCACAATATGAAGACAAGATGATCAATTTCAAAAATTGGCTTAAGTATTGGTGTCATTCAAAGGGGATCCAATGCCTGTCTGCCTGGGATGACATGCTCGACAAGCCACAATGCTTTGCTAGGGACGGCTTGCACCTGACACCCCTGGGCTTTTGGATATTGGCAAAGGCTCTTGCCACCCCATAGTGCCGTTTTTAGGCAAGGCTCAAAAGACAAACCCACCTCTATAGGTATCACAAGGGATAAGAAACTAAGAGTAATGCTACTCAATGCCAGAAGTCTAAACCTCAAGATGCATGCACTCAAAACTCTCCTTAGCATAGAGAACATCGATATCTGTGCAGTAACAGAAACCAGGTTCAAGGCTCCTGAGAGCACCCCAGCACTACCAGGTTATACCTCATACCATGTTTTTCGGTCCCAAAACTTGGACCGAACCACAAAAGGAGGGGGAGTATCAATATTTGTCAAAGATACCCACACCTCTAGGTTGGTGGCACAGCACGAAGCATCAGAGACTATTCATGTGCAACTAACAGTGGGTAAAACTGCCTTCCAGTTTATAGCCTGCTACAGACCACCCTCCCAAACCCAGAAACCCCACTCGGCCTTCCTGAAAACACTGGAAAATATGAAGGCCTCTCCAAACACCATTATATTGGGCGACTTCAACTACCTTAACATAAACTGGGACCATTACTCTAGCTCCAACACCCTAGCCCAAAGGTTCCTAGAATTTATAAACTCAAATGCTATGGAACAACTTGTTGTCACTCCCACAAGGGTCATGCAATCCCAAATAAAACCAAGACCCAATCCTCCAAAGTTAGGTGTCCTGTCTGGTGGACCCCAGCCATAAACAAACTATACAATAGAAGGAGGAAGCTACTACATGATAGAGCAAAATCCCAAAAAGGGAAGGCATCTCTGATCAGTATTAGCAAAAAACTACGGGCACTCATAAAATCGTCTAAGGCCAGCTTAGAGAGAAAAATTGCACAGGACACTAAGGATAATCACAAGGCTTTCTTTAGCTATGTTAGGAACCTGGGTGGGAATTCCCAGATATACTCAGAATTAGTCCAAAATGACAAAAAATACACCAAACCCACAGATATTGCCAGCATCCTAGCTGACAGGTTCAATGCAAACTTCTCCCCCCTTCCCCACCAAAAGGGCAAATATCTATCCCAGCAGAGTGCTGCCCCCCTGACATCTCAGATGCACAGGTAAGAGCCGCCCTCTCCAAAGCAAAAAACACAGCATCAATGGGACCAGACGGTGTCCTGGCCTGCGTCCTACATAAACTCCAAGAAGAACAAAACCCAAACATAAAACTACTGTTCAATCTTAGCCTTACTACAGGATATGTACCCAAAGAGTGGTGTACAGCAACAGTGGTCCCTCTCCACAAAGGTGGTGCCTCAACGGATCCTGGAAACTATCACCCCATAAGCTTGACTAGCTTGGTCTGCAAAGCTATGGAAAGGATCATCATGGACCTCCTAAATAAAGATATTGGGGGCCTACAGACACTGGATCCTACTCAGTTCGGCTTTGTTAAGGGCAGATCCTTCCTCTTAAACCTGGTCAATTTCTTTGAAACAGTCACCAAGGCCATTGATGAGGGGAAGGTGGTCCACACAGCCTACCTGGACCTTGCAAAAGCCTTCGATACAATACCCCACTCAGGCATTATAGATAAGCTCACCAGCTTAAATATAAACCCCTATGTCACTAGATGGGTTGCAAACTGGCTCAAGGACAGAACCCACATTGTTAGAATTGCTGGTGCCATGTCAGACTCCAAACCAGTTACAGTCCTGGGTCCTCTCTTGTTCGGTATATATTTCTCGGAGGTACAGGCTAACACGGAAGGGCTGTGGCTGACCAAGTTTGTAGATGACTGCAAACTGGGCGCCATAATCGACTCTCCAGCTGAAACAAGCATCCTACAAAAGGGCCTCATAGAAACAGACAACTGGTGCCAGAGCCATGGCCTCAAGCTAAACGCCAAAAAATGTATAGTCATCCCCTTTGGCAAAAACAAAGTGCCCACAAATTACCACATAGGTGGTAATCCATTAAGTATGGAAGAAGTAATTAGGGACCCAAGTTGATAGCAATCTCTCATTTGACAACCACGTGGCCAAAGTGGTTAGAAAAACATTTTATATAGCCCACCTAATCATGAATGGATTCACATCTAGATCAGGGGAGGTCATCGTGCCTCTTTACTCATCCCTCATCAGGCCCATAATTGAGTACAATGCCCCTTTTGGGATGTACCTTACCAGACACCTGCAGAAACTGGAAAGACCCCAAAAGTACCTCACCAAGAGGATCAAAGGGTTCAAACAGATGCCATATGCTGCCCGGTTAAAGAAACTCCAGCTCTACTCAGTAGCATATCGCCTGCTCAGAGGCGATCTGTGCCTGACGTATAAAGCCATGTCCAACCCAGAATTAATCGACATGCTGCACCCCAGAAAATACAAATCTCATCGAGCTATGCACTCGAGAGACTTGAACCTCAGCACTGAAATAAATAGGACATGCTGGAGGGACAGATTCATAACCCAGAGTCTCCCTTCACTCTGGAATAAAATCCCAGTCCAGGTTAGGCAGAGTCCCTCATTGACTCTCTTCAAGAGGAATCTTGATGAGTGGATGGGAGATAGTAGGTTTACGCCGGGTGTCACTTCTGTGTCACTGTTAGACAGAGGCACAGTATACTAACCTCGAAAAAGGGCATAGCAAAATTCATTTAAAATGGGTGGCAAAAGCCAAACACACTCTGCCTAGGCTTATAAATGCCCTAGGGCAGATAGCCTAGTATGAACCTATGAACCTATGTGTTAGTGACTGAAGGTGTTGTGGAGGATGATGCTGACAACCACCGCAGGCCCCAGAGGAGGAGAAGAGTGTTCAGACCAAGGGTAACCTACCAGGGGCTACATGATCTGGAGATAGTAGAGCATTACAGGGTGGACAGGGACATCTTACAGCAAATAGTTGAGCTGTGCCGACCACGCCTGAGATCCAGAAACAACAGAGGGGAACCCATCCCAGTGGACACGAAGGTATGTGTAAGCTTGCGAATACTGGCCACAGGTACCTTTCAAAGGCCAACTGGAGATATAATGGGGATCTCACAGGCATCAGCATCCAGGGTACTACACCAGTTCCTGGATGCCATGTTACCACATGCCAATGAGCATATATACTTCCCCCAAACTCAGGAGGAGTTGGCCAGCAATATGCGTCTCTTCCACCATGTGGCACACTACCTGGAGGTACTGGCTGCGATAGACTGCACACACATACATATCAAGTCACCACCCGGTGAGCATGGTAGGTGCTTCATAAACCGCAAGGGATACCACTCCATCAACTGCCAGGTCATGTGCAATGCCCAGGGCATTATCATGGATGTGTGTGCTGGCAGCCCTGAAAGCTACCATGACTCCCACATCTGGCATGCCTCACAGCTGCATCAGGTATTTGTCAGGGGAGACATCCTTCATGGCCATGTTGTGGGGGATGCTGGCTATGCACTGGAGCTGTGGATGATGACTCCCATCAGAAATGCACACACACACCCATGCAAGAATGCCATAATGAGGCACACGTACAAACCAGAATCATCATAGAGCATGTGTTCAGGATGCTGAAATCACGGTTCCGTTGCTTGGAGATATCTGGTGGAGCTTTGCAGTACTCTCCAGGCACGTGTGCCCACATCTTCATAGTATGTGCCATGCTACATAATATGATCATGCGGAAACAGCTGTAGCAGGAACATATTGGTGAAGGCCTGCACAACCCACCGCAATTGCCAAGGCCATCACAGGCACAGAGGGATTCAGACCATGAACACTCTGTGCCAGCCCCAGTAGGCAGACGGAGGTATGCCCAACATGCCTATGCCTTGGCAAAGAGGGAACGTATAGCACATACTCTGGCAGTGTAGGCCCCTATGGACTGACACACCTCTCCACCTGCACACACAGTAAAATGGATGGCACACACACACACAACCACCTGTAAATTGTAATGTATAGATGGCCTACTGTGTGAATCCTACATAGGCAGCCCTCAACCATTGCACACACAACAGCTATTGGAACAAGGAATGTCAACACCTGAACAGTGCACTCACCTATCAGCATATGTTGGTACTGTATGTATAGGTTCCTAGGTACATCGGTAGGTACACGCCTAATTGTCAGAGGCCATTCATCAATCGAGGCAAACAGTGTCTGCTATTGCCACCACATTGAGTAACCAACTGACCCTCAGTGGAGCAGAGCCAATTGCGGGATCCATGTGTGTAATCACTGTTCCCCACACACTCTGCATGGATTCCCTGGTGTGTAAATGAGGGGCTCCATACAATGTAATCATGGATGTAGTGGCAAAGCATGGGGTGTACCCATAACAGGTATCTGTCACCCCAGCATGCTCCACCTATGGTTGTGTGAAGGTGTAGCACATTATAGTGTGTGGCTCACTGTGACATACATTCCCAATGCTGGGGCACATCCATTAAACATCACTTGGACATACCATTAATAGGTCCCATCCATATGTAAACTAACTGAGTTACCCATTTGATTGCAGTATGGAGTAACAGCAATAGTACAGTCCACATATAAAACGCCATAACAAGTGTACAAATCCCAGATGCCCAAGTGGTAAATGCACTGATTATCATGCATGTTCCCGGTACCACGTCCTGCAAGGGACGTTATGTAATCCCGAAGGTATGAATAATGGATTGTGGATGCAAGTCATCAGATCAGGTTTAGCACATGTTAGCGGGAATATGCATTGCCCAATGCTGGTAAGCGTCGTTTAAACATGACCATATGGATATGTGCGAAACAGGGCTAAGCTTCTCTGAATATCGCGCAGATCACAGTCAATGATGTCCAGAACAGGTGAAACTAGCATTATTCACCCCTGTACTAATAGTGCCTGCTCTGAAGGGTAAAACAACCACTGCCAGGAGTAGAACACGCAATCATGTACACAATCACCTAACACTAATCTACCCAAGATGTACCAACGGCAGGTGTGTAATGTGACAGGTTCAAACACAAACGTGCGGAGTCCAGGAAACAGTATACACCGACATGTACACAATGAAAGGTGTATTCTCCCTCTCACTCTCTCTGTCATATATATATATATATATATATATATATATATATATATATATATATATAAAAGAGATAGGGAGATAGAGAGATATATGTCGATATATACGGATTCACATATATCTGAAAATATATAGATAGGTCAACGACATGTACACAACCATGGAGGTAGAAATAAATAGGATACTGCCAACTATGTAATGTGTCACATACCGACACTCGTAATCACGAGGCTTAATGACCAAAAGAACACAGTACTGGAATGCTGGAACTGCGTGTAATATTATCACGATATTAAGGGACATTTAGTTATCACTGCCGGTGTTGCGGTCCACATAGGTACTGTGTTCAACTGTGTTTGTGATTGCTGTAGTCTGTGTATGTGTGTGTTGAGGGTGCCATGTGCATTTCCGTGGGACTGTAATGTGTGTGTGTGTGTGTGTGTGTGTGTGTGTGTGTGTGTGTGTGTGTGTGTGTGTGTGTGTGTGTGTGTGTGTGTTTGCATCATGTGTCTGTTAGTGCTAACTCGGAGGTAGAGCAGTACGGTAGGTGTGGTCATAGTTGGCCATAGACATACGGTACCACCTGTCCCACTTTAAGAGAGACAGCCCCTCCCTGGGCAGTTGTGTCCTGACAAAAAATATTAAAAAAGGCAAATGTCCGAGATTGTAGGACATAATTATGTCCCATATATTATGTAACAGTTGCATTAAATAGTTATGCCTGTATCTACAGAACATAAACGTTACATGAAACATGATAAGTAGCTAAAGTGCTACAAGAATAAGTATGTATTCAGGATAAAAATATGTTCTATCCTGTGTACTGACCATGGGTATGTGTCGGCCTGTAAACACCGATGTGTGTCCTGCAAATTTCCCACTATGGCCATTTGAAAAGGTGGCAACCCATGCCAAAGAGGCTCAGTCACCAACACAACTGCAATGAGTGCAAATATCTGTGACAGAAATACATGAGACAGCTGTCATTTAGTAACATTCCTTTACATATCGCTGTATTTCCAGAGGTATGGAAGTATCAACCTCACCTGCATACTACATAGAAACCAATTAACAATGGCTCAATGTATAAACCCATAACAAACATAGTTCAGTCTACTAAGTGATAGGTCTTCAATTAGGGAAGGAGCCCACACACATATATGGAATATGTAGGAATGCAGTCCCCACAAACCTGTATATGCTATGTACACCCACCTACATCTCCCCCACACCTGAAACAATTGCAATACAGACTGTAATAACATCACAAACATCCACTCACTCAATTACATCTGCAGAACCGTTAACTTACCTTGTGAAAGACACATTTTTAAAGGCACCATGTGAAATCGTAGCTGTTGTAAAATGGAACATATGGCGATGTTACAGGATTTGTTTGCAATAGTCCCTCATCAGACAGTTGAGATGACAGGTACACATGTAGAACCACATACTCTAGCCATCACACACAATCCACGGGGGACATGAATTCAAAATATCCGTGTCTCTACAAATATCAGTTGCAATTCCTCACAACAAAACACATACAGGCCATCTCCCCGAAGGTAGGGCAAAAGGGCAACACCCAAGTGGAGAATTAAATTATACCCCACTGTTGCTGCGTAATTGGCGAATGGAGTAGCTGCACAGCTGATGTGCATGTAATAATTTACTCAAGAACACCAATTGGCGGCAGGAAACCACATGTTACAGGTATCGACGTATATAAGGATGACTTGCCATACATTCAAACCGTATGTTCATACCATAGAACCATTTAAACAGTAAAGGTGTAAGAGAGATATTTACGAAGATATGTAGAACACTCAGTATGTTAGTGTACGTAGAGCCTGTTTTGTATTAATTAAAAGTGTACACAATGCATAAAGTGGGAAAAGGTATTCTGTAGTGATGTCTTGTTGAGCATAGCAGCTTGTAGAAATTGTGTGTGTGTCCTGCTGTGGGTCACAAGGTAAACATCACATACACCACAAGGGATGTTATATGAGGGCTTTAAACAGAACAATTCCACACCACCTGCCGTCAGTGGTAGGGTATGTCCAACAAGCATGTGCCATAGCAGGGGATAGTATATGTTAATATACCATTACAGTAGGCATGTGTATGGGCATATAATGACAATAACATGCCTAAGGTGGTCCTGCTGTGCAAGTATGCTTTGCATTATGGGATAATGTGTAAAATATGTGTAATGTACAGTATTGTAGGTAGATATGTCAGATATTCTACACAGCACAATTGTTATATCATGCAAACAAAAGGTATTATCAATTGGCATGTACGATACACAATAACAGGATACATATGGCTTGTAGTCATAAGACACTGTAACAGCATGATAGCTAATCGAAATGAAAGAGCAACTCAATTAACCATGCACAAAGGACATGTAATAGCTTTACAGGTACATAGTGAGGTATTATGCTGTCTGGCAAGTCTATGTGTAAGCCCAACTACAGTGTTTACACCAGTGACACCTCTCTAGTGTAGTGTCCTGTCTGTCAACAGCAGAGCCATGTGTTGCCTGCACCTCTGTACAGTACAGCCACTGCAGTGATCCCTGGTGTATCAGTGTGACCGCCTACAGAGTCACCTATGACCGGTGTGTTGGGTATGTTATAACAACCTATTGGCTGTAGTTGATGGGCACATATGAGTCTGTGGGCTATAAGTAATTGCTGTGTTTGGTAATGGAGGCTGCCTCTGGTGCCTACACAGAGTATGGAGAGGTTCTGCAAATGTCGTACTCATGCTATGTGTGGCCTGTGGTGGTGGAGATCTAGTGAGACTATGTGATGAGTGGGGTGTGTTGCAAATGTTAAACATCCCCACATGAATGTCAGGTCCAATCTGGGTTGGTGAGAGCATTACCCCCAGCATGGCCACATATGTGCATCTCCCACAGGCTGTAGTGTCGTATGTTGGGAGGTGAGCATTGACTGCGTACATGAGACAATTGCTCTATTGCCACATGTTTGCCATATTCATCATATAGACAGGCAATAGCACTGGTACGTGACACTTGGACATGCCTGTATATTCAACCATGTCTCACAAGATATGTGAGTTATGGGTGTACAACAGCTGTTGTACTGTAAGCAAGCTGGAAATGTAAGGACAGACAGTGTACTTGTAAGACATGAGTTGGAATGGGTGTTATAGTAATCAGTAGCTCATGAAGTGCTCACATGTTCTGAACAAGTGATGAGCATGAATATGCAATACAGATAGGATGTTGGATAATATCAACCCACTGCAACCCACAAGTGGAGACGACAGTCATAATTGGAGGCACTACTCTATTACCCTGCTGAGTATGGTCTGCAAATCTATGAACCTTTATCAATGTAGATGTTAGCAGTACAGAAGTAGATGACAGTACGGATGATTTCACACTGCATAGCATACCTGTGACAGGTCATAGGACATCATCACCCATACCAATCCAGCTACACTGAGTATGCTAGATGTACCTTCGTTTGTCACAGGAGTGTTCTACCAGTGGCCTGTTGACAGAAGCAACAGTACAAAAGGTGGCTGAGTGACATGTGCATATCACACCAGTGGCAGCAACCGTAAAACAGGGTTAATGTTGTGTACTCCCCCCTCAGTGTAGCCCATACCACACAGACAAATGTGAGGCATCTGTGTATGTAAGGATGTGAATATCCATGACCTAGGAACAATAGATGTCTCGGTGTTGTGGACAACATAAAGAATGGGTTTTGGGTGAGGTGTGTGACATATGTGGACAATCTGACAGCTGATAATAGCATTGTCACCACTAGGTGAATAACCCTGTACCCATTAACTACCACGTAGGCAGCGGTCAACATTATGGACACTGTGTAAGGGATGGTGCTGTGCAGTTCACCTCCCTGAGTTGGTGATGTCTCCAGGCCTATTAGGTAGTCATACAAGGCACCCATGTCATGACAGGGTGCCATCCATGAGCATGGAGATCATTGCACAGGCATACTCAGCACTCGGGTGACCAATATTGGATCACATATCACCTTTAAGGGGTATTGGCCATGTGTGGATGGGTGATACCAGCCTTCACAATCCTCACCTCCACTATGCAGCATGCTGGCTACCTTGCATAAAGACATGTGCTACACTGTGATGTTGGACATGCTACACATACATATCCTGATCTGAAAGACATATGTCATGGACAGCCACGGTCCTATTACAAGGATCACCACATGCTGGACAGATCCCTGTGCCATACATGTTACATACTCCTGCCATACCATGCAACCCTGTCCATCAAAGCTGCACATGTCATCTCTGTCATACATGGTGCGATGACTGCATGGTAGATGTAACATTAACTGTCTGGGGTGGCAAAATGGCTGTCAGATACAGCTAGAAAACCTTGCCCGTACATGCCATAGTTGATAACCATCCCTGCGAATGACGTCCAGCTAGCCATTGTCCCATGTCTATCACATGTGCAACACAGGTGATACATGGCAGGATGTTGAACTGCTGTACAGTGCCGTGTAGATGTATATGGCAAAACACATGCATGTAAAGGTTTCCATGTGTATGTGTGCATTGTCACTGCTCATGTCCATTAAGACAGTGTATGTGTTGATATGTGACATATACACAGCATCAAGGTCAACAGCATTACTGTGGACACATCCAGGCATGTGCTGATAGGTAAGAACACCAGTACAGGCAAACAGACATGCCCACATCAAGACAGCATTCACATGGAGTATGAACAATGTAATGAGGTGACACACATATATGGTGATGATATCCAATGCATAACGGGTGTTACATGTGTGTGACACAAACATGGCAGTCATGTCAGTGGCATGACGATTTGCAAAGATAACTATTCAGATGTACTAGATTTAGTACAAATGTATGTGCAGCTGTATCTCTGTACATCTCTGTGATACTATGACCTGTGTCCATCATTATGTCTTCCAGATAATGCCTCATTCACGCCTGCCAGCGTATAGCCACAAGGAGGATGATGCCATCATCCTGTACCTCCATGAGAACTATGAGGTGCTGTTCAGCCATGTGCCACAACTTGCCCAGCAGCGTGATGACCTGTGGCAGGACCTTTGCAGGAGGGTTAATGATGTGGGTGGCCATAACCGCACCTACCAGCAGGTGCGCAGACACTGCACAGACCTGATACGACATGCGAAACAGTGTGCCAATGCAATTGCCAGGGAACAAGGTGGAACAGGTGGTGGCCCACCAACCCAGCCCCCACTCACACACCGAGGAGCTACTGGCCAGCCTGGGGACACCCTCAGAACAGCATCCACAAACACTAGCTGCCATCGTGGAGGTGGGTGTCTCCCAACCAATGAGTCTGGAGTTGCCTGGTAAGTCACTACTGCACATATGACTATTATATCCCATTTAGTTGCATGTGTCACTGTACAATATGTAATGTAACATCATATGCAAGGTATGTTTACACACATGCCATATACTACAGTATGCTACTTTGTGTATGCACACATGTGCATACTATATGCTATTGTACAGGCAAATGTGTTAACATGCACAGTGCACCCTGTGGCTGTCATACAGTCATGGATAATGTTCAAACCGCTGTGTCACCCCTATACAGGTACCTCTGGCGTGCCGCACAGACATCAGTCTGTTGCAGGTGAGACAGTTATCAGTGTCAGGCATGTTAATGCATATATCTTTATGCCATGTGGCCAGTTAACACATGTACACATAATGTATGGTCCAGTCACAATATACAGGTCGCATCTGTCATCATTCATACTGGCTACCAATGTGCAATATATACAAACTAAATGAAACACCGACATGAAACCACAGTACCTGTCATTGCTAGATGTGTGGATAGCTGTGCATACAACGGTGGAGGTGTTCAATGTAAGTATATGTACTATACATTGGAACAACACATGTGTGGTACACAAACAGTGCCACACAGTGAGTTGGGATATGGGCAGCCCACAGGAGTCACCATTGTGTAATATGCCCCTGCAATGGGTGAACACATTGTGATGTGCCATCTGACATGTCCCAGACATGTAGTGTTCCGGCTGCAATATTGTCTCACTATCCCATAGTACATACACCACATACCAAACATGCAACCCGTTGTCTGCATAGCCCTGTGGACAGTGACATATCTGACATCTATGGGTGTATGTCATATGGGACAACACATACATGTGAGATAGATAGCCATCACAAACATCTGGCCAACACATGTTCACACATGGCCATGGAGGATGGCCAGAGACATGTAGCCACACAGTAGTTGTGATGTGTATACACCCTGTTGCACATTGTCCACACATGGTCCAACTATAGCCTTAGTTGACTGATTATATAGTTGATGTGGAACACTGGACATCCTAAACGCCTGTGCACAGCTAGTGGAGGTGTCACTTAATTCGACCATATAAGATGTGTTGAACATCACGACTGTGTCATAGCATGACAGTAATCACCTGTACAGCTTCCACAGACATTAACACCTCATCAGGCCACAGATACCATACATTTCCCTTGCTGCTGTAGGACATCACTGTCAGCCATGCACCTCATGTGTGTGGTAGATTAATGTCATGTGGGACATGGTGTATTGACAAGTCTGCTATTTGCGGACATGGTTGCCAGTCAGCTAAGACTTTGTAGTAGTTGTGCAGGGGTGTCATCCGTAGGTCTTCCAGTGACCTGTCACATGACACAGCATGGTTTGGTGTATATACACCTCAGCGACGTGGGTCACAATCCACAGTTGTGTAATGTGTATGCACGCAGTTATGGCTATGCACTGTGTGTGTATTACACACTGTATAGCACTATAGATGCCTCATGATGCCATGCAATGGCACAGTGTCTGTACTTCACACTGTATAGCAACATAGATGCCTCACACTACCCTTCAGTCCTCATGCACATTTGCTAAAAGTGCATTCTATCTGTAGGGCATACAGACAACACTGCAATGTGATACCCATTACAATGCTGTACATGTGTCAGGACACCATTGTGTCAGACATGTATGCATGTCAATGCACACAGCAGATTACATGTCAAGGTCACTTCAGCCATATGTACTGTTAACCTGTGCTGGTCCATATGGTGTATCACAGGGATGCATGCTTACTGCCATGATTGTGTGAACTGCATGGCTACTGATATGACAACCTGCTGTTGTGTGCAACCCAGGGAGGTATACTAACTACCACTATTAATGTCTGAGCTGCATGCCGTCTGCTGTATCACATGCATGCTGCATGCCATTTGTCAAATCACATGCATGGTGTGTCTGTGTGTCTGTGTGTCTGCGTGCCTGTGAGTCTGTGTGTCTATTGTAATGTAGAGTCTTTCTTTTCATTCACAGGTGATGTAGGTGTGTTACCCTCCTGCGGTCCATCTGATGTTAGTGTCCCCACAGATACTAGCAGTGATGAACATATGCATGAGGTACAGGCAAAGTTGTCAGGGGCTGAATCTGTGCCAATGGTTGCCATCCCAGCTATGTCACCCTCTTCCCCGCACACAGTTCTCATGCCAACACATACCCCATCACCAGTGGCCATAGAGGAAGGACAGTCAGTGTGTGTTAGCTCGGAACAGGAACATGTGGTGGCTACTAAAGGTGTGTCTCCACACCATGGTGTCAGTGTAATCACTGCAGATGTGCCACACAGGCATGTGGCCAGTGCTGCTCATAGGAGGACCTCTGGCAGCCATGCACCTGCAGGACAGAGTGCAGCAGCTGGTGTCACCAGACGCATGTTCCAGACTGTAATGGCGGCACAGGCATGTGCTGAATGGCAGAACAGTGAAGGGCAGAGGCTTCAGAGGGCTGCTATCCATACTCTAAATGACAACATCCAGGCATTGGCAAATGCTCAACAGCAGATTGCTGATGTTCTGGACAGGCGATTGGGTGACATGGTTGGAATCCTTGACCGTGGCATGGCAATCCGCGAGCGTGAGTCTGTCTGTGCTGGAACATCTGGCAGGAGTGAGGAGTAGGCCACATGAATGTAGGCCAGCTACACCACCTAGTGCAGGTCAACGTGAATGAGCCACCTCACATGCCTGCTCCCATAGTGCTGGTAGCAGTAGCAGTGCAGCTGGTGCTACACTGTCCACACCAGGACACAGCAGGCCATGGGGACGTGGCCCTGGATGTTCCCAGTGGGGACACGGTTCCAGTGGACAAGTGTCATCGGACAGTAGCCAAACTGTACCTCCGCCTGGTATTGTCCGTGCAACCCCTGGCAGGCACAGGTCATATGGCTGTGGCCAGACACAGTGAGCTGTACATCCTGGTCTGTACAATCTGGAGCTGTCAATAATATCCCTGTGTAGGCCTGAGAAAAGGCAGAACTGTGTCCACACATACACACACACAGCAGAAACATCTGTAGGGCACCGCAACACCCACATGCATATCAACCACACGTGTCCAATCAGATCACCGGACCTTACCCATACACATAATTTCATCCACTGGTGCAGCCAATGCCCCTGGCAAATATTATCACCATGTGCATATGATGATGCCTGTGCTGCATACCTGTCATCCACACCATTGGTGCAGGGACATGCTCATATGGTCTGATGCACAGGGTGAACAGAATAGTGAGATAAGTGTAGTGTATGACATTAGTTCTGTACTGTTGACATGCACCAGACATACCATGTAGTAAGGTTTATAATGCATTGTTATATGTTCACAGTATGTGTCTTGATAACAATGGTAACAGCATGTTGGTAATTATGCCCTGCTTCCCTCCTTAAGGTCCAATTGCATGTGCCATTACATTACAGTGTTTGCAGTTGGAGTGCATTGTTGTATGTTCACAGTATGTGTCTTGGTAACAACAGTAACAGCATGTTGGTAATGATGCCCTGTTTCCCCCCTTAAGGTCTACTTGCATGTGCCAATAAGTAGCAGTGTTTGCAGTTTCACATGTGTAAATGTGGAGTACTCACAGGCATGTATGGCAATACCAGCATGCTATATGTAGCCTCAACCTCACTGTTAGAAAGGCTACCATTCCACAGATGTCCACACATCTACTGATCCAGAAGCATGTGGGCTGTTTAATAGGCTACAGTGGCTAGAGACGTGACATCCATACCAGGTCACATCACAGGTATGTTGACATGGTGTGGGGGGTTTACACAGTGGTCTGGCCGATGATAACATTAGGGGCCACTTGATAGCATGAGGCCTCACTGTGTAGCAGTAATACCCTGTCACATTACAGGATGAGAGCACACACAGACATACACAGAAACACACAGTAACATGCCCACACTCACGGGGTCAACAACACTATAATGCACACTCGATAGTGTTGAGGTGAAGACCCCTGCCTATGTGATAATCACCCTCACAATACTGTACACCCACATGATGCGACACAGAGAATGAACATGTACAGGTAGCCGGTAAGGCTGAGACCGATGGCATCAATAGGGGAGTAGACTGCATCACCATGAGGGGTTAGGGATCCTATCTGTTCTGTATGGTAGCATACATGCTCACTCTATGCACCAGAGAGCCATACATACATACACACACATACACACTGTGGAGTCCACAAATGTCATTCACATACAGATAGCTCACAAACCAGGGAAAAGGACCTAGAATTCCAAAACGGCTACCCCTTTAGTAAGTTTCTATAGGTGAAGGTTGCAGAGTTGTAAAAATTTCCTTGAGGCTCGACTTGTAAAAACAGTTCCAGTTTATTGAAACCAATAAAACTTTCTTTAAGCGCTAAAATACAATACACTTTTCGTCGCTATGTCAAAACGCAACTTCCTCAGAAGACAAACATACAGATAGCTGACGTGTGCGATACACACACCACCCCTGCCTACGTCATGCTTTCCACACTGCAGTATGTACAGATCTCTACAACAGTGTACAGGGGTGTGTAACAATTGGGATGTATTCCCACCATATGTGGCATATATGGTCACACAAGAAAACACATATGGCAGTACTGTGAATGATACACCTGCTATATGATGATACGTCTGACAGACATGCAGCAGTATTGGCCGCATTATGTGTACCAACGCTACCTTCGGCAATTGTGCTGCTATATGCACATGGGAGGATGTAAGTGTTACAGGTGTCAAGTGACTTACAGTCAGTAACACCCTGACCACTGTGTAGGTTGCATGTCTTCACCGTCAAGTAATAGTAACATAGCATACTGTTTGCACATGTAATGGTAGGATGGCTTGTGACACACCTGTGAGCCGTCTTCGGCAAACATCCATCTGCAAAGGTGGATCACCACGTTATGTACACACATCCATCCATACCTGATGTACATCCTACCGTACTGTCAGTATTTCACCATATACAGGTGTCAAGTGATGGGGCAGCATTGCAACTGCATGTTGTAGTTAGGCACAGATGAATTACATACATCAGCTACTGCACATGCATGGTAGCTGCATGCACATCACTACATGTACATGTGTGTTGGTCCTACATGCTTGTCATGTAGCCATGTTTGTATGCATTACAATTGGTGGACATGTGTAATGACATACATAACACATGGACTGTTGTATGATATGATGGTTGTCATGGGTAACTAGTACAGAGGGAATGTTACCTCAGCCAACATTGCTACCTTATGTACTGTTAGCATTCAACAGCCATGGACCTACCTTTCATGTGCATGCGTGTGATTGCTGCAGCCACTTATCTGCACGGAGGACAGCAAAAGCTATGCTATGTATATATGTGTTGTGTGTGTGTGTGTGTGTGGTCCATGTACATATCCACTGTGATTACATGTATGTCATATCCAAACATGTGTGTTCTTTGGTGTACAGTGACGGTCATCTGTTACAGCTGTGTAAGATCCAGGGCCCCTGTTATGTGTAGAGCAGACCTGGTTATGAACGGTGGTATAATTGGATTGCATAACACATGATGGAAGCCTGTCAGTACATGTGTAGTCTGCACAGTTGCTGTAGACCTATGTACAGTCCACTGGTCATGAGTCACATGGTGTTGTGGTAATGTATGGATGTGTGTTGCTGGTCCAAGGACATGGTGATGTCTGAGGGCTACACAGTAAAATGTGGCATTTACCTCTGTGATCTGCACCTGAGACATCTGTGATGGCTCTTGAGTGTGCACTGGTCAGTACATGTGAATGGCCTTCATGTACGTGGGGACAGTAATACCATACTGTGCCCTTTCGTGTTTAGAATCCGTGTGCATGCAAGACAGCCCTTTGCTACTACCAAGTGTGTGAGCATGCCCAGTACGCCGTTGTGTAGATGGGCACACAGTACATTCCAAACTGTGCCCTTCCATGTTTAAAATCCTTGTGAATGTAAGACAGCCCTTCGCTACTACTGTGTGAGCATGCCCAGTACGCCCTTGTGTAGATGGACACACAGTACATTCCAAACTGTGCCCTTCCATGTTTAGAATCTGTGTGCATGCAAAACAGCCCTTCGCTACTACTAAGTGTGTGAGCATGCCCAGTATGCCGTTGTGTAGATGGACACACAGTACATTCCAAACTGTGCCCTTCCGTGTTTAGAATCCGTGTGCATGCAAGACAGCCCTTCACTTCTACTGTGTGTGTGAGCATGCCCAGTATGCCATCTTATAGATGGACACACAGTACATTCCAAATGGACGTGTGATACTAAGTGTGTGAGCATGCCCAGTGACACCTTGTGTCGGTGATGTGCCTCTGTGTATGGGCATGGCCATTGACATCCTGTATAGCGATGGTGGTCATCCAGGCAACAGATGTCCATACCCCATGTCAGGATGGATTCTTACATTGAACATACTGGTTGACTGTCTTGATGGGTGTACTGTCTGTGGCGCGTCTCGTATCTATGTAGTGTTGTAATAGTGCTCTGTAGATAGGCAGTTGTCCTGCTCACACCACTGCCGTGTGTTTGTCTATGTCTACCTTGGGACAGTGATATGCTTTTAGACTGCTCACTCTCTATACATTCCCTATCGGCGTCTTTGCCTTTGTGGATGATGTCATCCACCTAGAAGTATGCCTCTGGGAGTGCTATGCTCCAGTAATCTCTGTAGCGCATTCTGTAACTGCGTAATGCTGTAGTGTGATAAGGTAGTTAGGTGTATGTTCGACTCCCAGCCCTGCCAAGTGTGTGTGTGTGTGTGTGTGTGTGTGTGTGTGTGTGTGTGTGTGTGTGTGTGTTTCCAGCTGCCTGGGGACAGAGTGATGCTTTTAGACGGCTCACTCCCCATACATTCCCTATCGGCGTCTTTGCCTTTGCGGATGATGTCATCCACCTAGAAGTATGCCTCTGGGAGTGCTGTGTTCCAGTAATCTCGATAGTGCATTCTGTAACTGCGTAATGCTGTAGTGTGATAAGGTAGTTAGATGGATGTTCGACTCCCAGCCCTGCCAAGTGTGTGTGCATGTGCATGTGTGTGTGTCTGTGTGTGTTTCCAGCAGCCGGTGGACAGAGTGATGCTTTTAGACAGCTCACTCACCATACATTCCCTATCGGTGTCTTTGCCTTTGCGGATGATGTCATCCACCTAGAAGCATGCCTATGGGAGGGCTGTGTTCCAGTAATCTCAATAGTGCGTTCTGTAACTGCATAATGCTGTAGTGAGATAAGGTAGTTAGGTCTATGTTCAACTCCCAGCCCTGCCAAGTGGGTGTGTGTGTGCATGTGTGTGTGTGTGTTTCCAGCTGCCTCGGGACAGAGTAATGCTTTTAGATGGCTCACTCCCCATACATTCCCTATCGGCGTCTTTGCCTTTGCGGATGATGTCATCCACCTAGATGTATGCCTGTGGAAGTGCGGTGATGCTGGAACTCGGTAGCGCATTCTGTTACTGCATAATGCTGTAGTGTAGTAGACTAGACAGGGAGGTGCTCAATTCCAAGGCATGGCAGGTGTGTGTGTGTGTGGCAGTTATACCATATGTGCTGGTATCTGTGGTTGGCTAACTGCGGGATGTGTTCAGTGTGCTTTGTTGCTGACCTATATAGTGTCCACAGCCCGCATATTCTGCCAAGACACTGGGTTGTCAACACATACATTCGCCAATAGGTCTGGTGAGTAACTGTCAGCAGCCCTACTCTTACCCTTGATACGGTCTGACCCGTGTGATGCAACAAAACACACGTGCCTTGATAGTAACAACACTACATGATGCAGGTGGCACATGTAGTTTCCTTTTCATTCCTGTCTGTCATGTGGTCTGCTGTTGTGACATAAATGCCATATCTACATATGTGTGTACATGTATATGTGTGTACGTATATACATATATATATATATTTATATATATATATATATATATATATATATATATATATATATATATATGTATACAAATAATATATATGATACATGTAGATATAGAGGTGGACATAGGTGTGAACATATATGTCTGGGGACATCAACACTATTGAATGTTTGTGCTGGATGATCTGTACGTGATAACCTGGGATCTATGTATATCTGCCATGGCGTGGTGGTAATGCACATTGTCTGTAGTGTGCAGGGTCACGGGTTGTAGTCGTGTATTCACCGGTTATTTTGTTACTGGGAAGACCATGGGACATCGAATATGGTGATAGTAAGGCACCTGTTGCCAGTTGTGTATGGATATGAGTGACACTGAGCAGTGGTTATTAATTTGGAGGTTAGGGATGGGTCATATAACTATTCATTAGAAAACTATACTATGCAGATGAGGTTGACAATAGTGTATCCCATTTATCACCAGGGTGTGATGCTGGTCCCTGGAGTATATGTGCATAGTCAGCCAGGTGCAGGTCTCGAATATAGTTGACAGCATGGGAGGGGGGTCAGGCATGCTGTAAGTACATTGCAGAACTGTGCCTTGGGAGTGCACCTGCCTTAGCACATCTAAGCTAGGGGTGTGTCTATACCTGACTGGCGACATTGGGAGGGATGACAGCAGTGGTGGGGTAGTTAGGGTGTACAGGCTGCAAAAACAGGTGTTGATCAGCACAATCAGCAGATGACATGGCCAGCCTGCACCTGAACAGTACGGTAATGCGAGCAAGCAGCATACACACAGGTATCGTCTGCACTCTACACCACCGGTGTATACCAGCAGGGACATTTCACGACACAGTCCAACCAAATGAGATGGGCTGCAGCAGGCAACATATACCAACATGTGCAGGAGGCTGGGGCAGTAAGGATGTGTATGCTGCCGAACAACCCTTACTGGGGTGACATAAGTCTTTATAGACCCAGGGTGACTTACCAGGGGCTACATGGGCTGGGGGTGGTGGAGCACTATGGGGTGGACAGAGACCTCCTACAGTAGCTTGTTGACCTGTGCCTGCTACACCTGACACATCAAACAGGCCAAAGGAAACACATCACAGTGGATACCATGGTATGTGTTGGCCTAGGCATACTAGCCACAGGTACCTCACACAGCACAACTGAGGATATCATGGGTATCTCACAGGCATCTGCATCCAGAGTATTGCACCAGTTCACAGACACCATGTCAACACATGCTAGTGAGCACGTACATGTCCTCAACACACATGATTAGAAGACCAGCAATTTGCATCTGTTCAACCACATGGATGACTACCCTGGGGTACTGGGTGCTATAGTCTGCACACACATACACATCATAGCACCACCCGGTGAGTGGGGTAGGGCCTACAGTCACTGCAGGGGCATACCCTCCATCAGCTAGGCCATATGCGATGGCCAGGGCATGAGATTGCATGTGTGTGCTGTCTGCCCTGGAAGCTATGATGATTCCGATATATGGCTTCTGACACAGCTGTAGCACACCATTGCCAATATGGACATCCCCCTACAGTCCCCTAGTGGGGGATGCCGGGTAAACACTGGTGTCGTGGCTTATGACACTCATCAGCAATGCACACACACATGAACACTCACACCATACTGAGGTGGATGCACAGGCAAGACATATACTTGTGCATGTGTTTGGGATGCTCAGTTCACAGTTCTGGTATCCAGACACATCCATTGGAGCTCTGCAGTATTCAAAAGCTACATGCATACAAGTTGTTATGGTATTTGCTATGCTACACAATCTTATCCTGCAGTAACAGTTGCAGCAGGAACAACATGGGGCAGGGCCACACAGCCCAGCACCACTGCCAAGGCCTGTACAGGCAAAGTGTGACTTGGTGAAGGAACTACCTTAGTAGGGCACAGTCGGTGAAAGCCCGTGCACAGTATGACCTGCCCTAGGCAAAGAGGCAACACAAGGCATATGCACTGACACAGTAGGTACCCACAGATTTCCCCTATCTGACCCACACACAGTACAATGGATGCCAAACATGACACTACCTGTGCTCGGCCATGTGTAGGAGGTGCACTGTGTGCATCCAATATAGGCAGCCCTCCAGCACCGTCCTCATGTCCAGAACACACCCAGGGTATGTCTATTGACCTAACAAGTGGCAGTTGTATTAGAATGTGTATTTACCCATTGCTGTGGTATGTATGTGTGCATACAAGTGACTGTGGTGGCCAAATGTTAGGGCAGCAGACAGTACACATCCATAGTGGCACCATGACCTCTGTAGCACATACGGGGGTCACAATGGTAGCATGTAGTACACAGGGTGTCCTAACTCACTGCAGATTATGGGCTGACCATCATGTGTGGCCGTACAGCCCACACACGTCCCATGCAGCTGGACAGATGTGGACCAATACAGACAATTGATATACAATGGCCTATGGATATGCCTATTGAATGACCCCAACCCCCTAAGACACACACAGACTACAGCAGGCCAGGCAGTTTGATGTAGGTTGTGTAAGCTAGGATATCCAACACCACTGTGCTGGTATTTAAAGCTGGGAACTGACGTACACTGGTATCCCTCCAACCAGCAATTTAGGTAGGACCACACATTGATATGGAGTACCCGGCATACCAGTACAGTAGCAGCAGATGTGTATAACTGTTGGCTGTGCCCCCCCATCAAACCTACACATGTGAAAGTCATGTGCGCCACCCACAGTGTTGTGTAGGACTGTGGTTGTGGTTGGATGTTCCACCACGCTATGCAGACATGTAGCAACTGTCAATGACACATGACCATTAGCTACCCTGCAGACACAGCATGACACCTGTCTGTGTAGAACGGAGGGGTCAGCAACACAGTATTAACTATCTGGACATGTGACACATGCGATACAGGTGACCATACTTGGCATGCTCACACACATGACGGTATGACGGTAATGTCAGTCGACAACATGCGTAATAGTCATACTGGGCATGCTCACAAACTGACACACAGGACGGCCAGGCATGCATACACCAGTGGTCCGGACATATCTGCCAGTACATTGCTATACTGTTGGACGACTGCGCTGTATGATGTGTGTGTGGTCTATTGTCTGTACATATGCCATGGTCTATTGTTAATTCACATGAGCTACGTGCGCAGGGTACTGCTACCAACATGTGAATAGGGCGGTTCTTTGTTTGCAGACAGAGTAACGCCTTTGGATACAGACTTAGCAAGGCACATTCCAGCAGGTGGGAGCTGTTGTACGTGGGTTTGCACAGTGTTAAGCACTGCTGACCTCTGGTCACAGCACCTTATACACGTTTAGACTCCACATTTCTTTGACAGTGCACTACTGGCATACTGGTAGACAAACACACTTACAGCCGCTCACTCATTGACATTTCCGCTTATATTTGTCACTCACGCTGGGTGTGTGTGATCCCTTGTGATGTGTACTACATCAGACTACATGACTACAGTATCAGGTATGTGTAACCATTTTGCGACGGCAGGCGTTCGACTGTATGGACTCGGTGGCCTGTCCAGTGACGTAATCATATTATATGCGTGTTCCTCATATGATCTGCTCCCATCTACCTGATACATGGGAACCGATACTCTGCAATGCTTACATGTGACTTGAGTTTGTTAACGCAGCTGTCTGCCGAGTCATGCTATCATATACCTACTGCATGTTGTCCACCTTTCAGATTGCATGACGGGAGACTGTAGGAGTGACACCTTTCCCACTTTGCACGGGACAATCCCTCATTAGGCATATCTCATGTGACAATACCAGACCTCTCCACCAATCGGGGACACATTTCTACAGAATCAGAGACAGGTCAAAAAAACATCAGGGACACTTTTACAAAAGTAGTGCTATTAACTTGAATCATTGACAGAATCAGAGCATATGACTCAATACACATATTCTGAAGTAAAAGTAGTTTATAACTCTTACTTATTGTCATTAATCAATAAGTGTGATTCACCACCTTTGCTTCAACAGTCACTAATTTTAGGAGGGATTAAGAGGGACAGAGTTAAACTTTCAGTCAAACTGCAGGGACAGTTGAGAGGTATAGACAATACTCTAGCCATTGCAACTATCCTGATTAGGGGACATTCTCATGTTGTACGTGTCTGTACTGGTTGCTTGTTACAGGTCTTGTATACCTGACACGTCAATCTGTCATATGTAGTAGCATAAGCAACTTTACTGCTGCTAGACTACGCTCTGATTTGTGCCGATATGTATATTTCTGTACTATGCCTGGCTGTAGGTATGTTCTGCCCTGGTACGTCTGACATTTCTACAAAGCAGGTTCCACTTTGGCCATTCAGAATGGTGGCGGCCCTATAGACCCTATATGTAGAGCTATCACATGTGTCAAGGCAACACATACCCACAGTCAGTAGTAAACGGACAACTTCCATGATTTGCATACATTACGGTTATTCATGTAGCATTATAACTGATAATACTGTTTCCTATTACATGTAGCTGTTTCAAATACAACAAATTAATGTCTCACACCACTACACACACTATATAGCCTCCATTCTCGAACTCACAGGCCATGTGCCATAACTGTCATTTTGCAGGACACAACTGCCCAGACGGGTGTGTCCCTCGCAGGCATATGGGTGTTGAACCACTTCTATTATGCTATCATCTACCTAAGGTGGTCATTAAATTATGCACTTTCCATCAGTAGAAGAACTCACATACCAATGGGTGTGAATGAACACTGTATCAGGAACAATGCATAACACCCTGAGGGACACACTTAGATGATTGGTTCTATTAACCAGACACATTTACAGTCACAGAGCATATGTATTCATTCACGTTTGTCGAGGTACATGCTGTTTATGACTCATACATGTTGTCATCTGTCATTACCTGTATTCTGCCACCTGTTCATCTAATATCACTAGTTCTGGAAGTGTTTAGTTGAACTTTGTTATATTCTGATACATAACTATGGACGTCCATGCTAATTGGGTACACAGCACTGATTTGGTCTCTATGTATTCCCCCGATGGTTTACAGACTATCTGGTAGATGTGCTCTTCAGGTTTGGGAGGTGTAGGAGTATGCTATGCCCACATAGGAATATTAATGACTTTCACTGGGCGGGCCTACTACATCTCTGCCAACCAGCACCTGCACACTTAAGCCCATTATTGCATACCCATGGTCCACCTACCTGGCACCCCTCTAAAGCAGTCGTGACAAATACTTACTGTGAGCGCAGCTGGGGTATGAGCACACCTCTACACATTGCCCACTATCCCCGTCTCAGGACACATGTCGTACGTTTTGTCAACCCATGTATTATCACACTTGCACAACCTACTGTTCCATGTACACTTACATCCTGCTCATATCAATGTCAGCAGATTCACACGTACCCTGAATTTTTGGGGTCCCGCAAGGGACACCGTTATCCATGTTTAAAGGGTAGACCTTTCAGATCTCTCCCACTGGTACTTTCCTACCGGTGTTTTGGACAGTGACAGTGTATTGATTTGTATTGCCTATCTGTATGTCTGTCCGGCCTAGCTAGGCGATGTGGGGGGTACAACATTTATCTATTGGACCTCCCAGTCACATATGCCCGGGCTGTAAATATGTTACCCCTAATTAATGTGAAGTAACCTATTTATATACATGTGTATATCTACACTGACATATATACTTTGTTTTGTGTGTATGTGTATATATCAATACCTGTTGTTTGTGTATTTATATCTATCTATATATATCCGTAGTATATCCTTGTGTGTGTGTGTATATATATATATATCTATATATATATATATATATATATATATATATATATATATATATATATATATATATATATATATATATCTGTATGAATATATATGTGTATGTAAATTAATATAGATATATGTATATATACGTTTTTATCTATATATACATCTGTGTGTCCGTTAACCTAAACATTTCCCAGACATGGACACTTACACATGCATATTGGGTTTAATCTCTGCTTCAACAGCATACTATTGCCTGAATCATTATGACACTGACACTTCACTCCGGTGAACTTGTGATCAGTATATTGCACGTTATACAGCGGACAGATGTAGCACATTTTTCATGTCCGGGGTGCCGCTGCTAACTGGGATGTGATACAGTGTCATTCGACCTATTACTCGTATGCACAGCATATTATTCCTGCTACTGTGTTTGTTTCTGTGCACATTCATATTATTACTGTTGATAGGATGCGTGTTTGTGATACTGTGACTGTACGTCAACATATTGTTGTCTTCATGTAGTTGTGTCTTTCTGCTTTTCCCGGTTTGGGGTTGTCACAGCAGAACTCTGTTCCACTCATGGGTGGCGTATAGGTTTTACGTGCCGGGCTGCCAGCCCTGACACACAACGTCCGACAACGATACGCCCATTCATGCATGTCTCCACGCAAACGACGCTCTATCTGGGAATCGCACCTACGTACTAGCTGACCTCCAAGGGCCGCTCCATTGCACCCAGTGCAACATACCCTAGCACTCTTGTGTCCATAATCGCATATCCATAGTTTCTCCTGCACACCCCTGTTGAGTTTCCACGCATAACAGCCATTATACACCTGATATCACAGCCATGACACACCTTTACACATTGCCCTCTTATGAGCGTTGGGGCCCTACACACATTTTGTACCACCTCGTGTATTCACAGGCTCACCATCCATCCATATTTGCACATACATGCCTTTCCTAGTGTTATGGATTACGAACGATTCGTGGGTTACAAGTGTAGGTGGTCGCAACATGTACTACATTCCGTCTGTTTACAATGTTGACATAGCACTTTAACGATGTTATGGCCACTGGTATAACCCTGCCTCTGGTGTGAAGAGCAGTGCTCTACTCACACTTGTGCAGCTTTATGTGACATATGCTGCGAGCACTTTATAATTCCTTACTTGTTCTGGATTCCCTTCACAACCCTTATGTTTGCTTTTGTCTTTTGGCGTTCCTTACATAGCTATACATATATATATATATATATATATATATATATATATATATATACATATATATATATATATATATATATATATATATATATATATATATATATATATATATATATATATATATATATATATATATATATATGTATATGTATATGTATATATATATATATATATATATATATATATATATATATATATATATATATATATATATATATATATATATATATATATATATATATATATATATATATATATATATATATATATATATATATATATATATGTATATATATATATATGAGTATATATAGATATATATGTAGATATATAATTCCATATTTCTGTTATGTCTGTGGATATTTATCTATACCCAACTCTATCTATCTATATATATAAAAGTTACAGCTGTACAAGACAACATACATTTGCTATGCTAATAACTGCGTACACCCACGCAGGTGCACTTGCATCTCCTTATTCTGAGTTACATATGTTTACAGGCACTTCTTTGAGATTACATGTGCCTTATTCCTTATGAAAGTACCACTTTGATGGAATCCGGTTAATGGACCCATGCAAACGCGGTCACCTTTACATGTATAAATGTTGGCTTTACAGGACAGAGGCATTCATTACACAATTAATATATGCTATAGTCGTACTTGAACCGGGAATGCCTTTACGTTAGGCGGATGCTGTAACCACTACACTATTGTTGTTCTGGCTCATTTATATGTATACCAATGGTTCATAGCTACTCTGACATACGCCTCACCGCTTCCCTTACACAGCAGGCATCCATTCTCCTGCTGGGAAAACCGCAGTACTACACTTAGGACATTCCCTGTTTCCTGCTGCTCTGGACCCGTGCTGCATGTCTACTCACTCCAAGGATATTCAGAACTCCTACGCTTATAGTCCTCGCTGATACACGCGTTTGATTGTCAGGGTGTTCATGTGCTGGTCCGGGTTTAGGCTTGGCCGACTGGTGACTAGAACTGCCCTGTCTTTGTTCAAAGATCAGATGTAGCACATGGACAGAGTTAGTCCATATTTTAACATTCTACCTGTGTTTAGAGACGCAGGTGTTTGGGCACCTCTGACAACATAATTAGGTCGGCGCTACATAATTTAGGGCAGGGAGTGGTTCCACTACATAATGCAGGTTGGGGGGTTTCCACGTTTCCATTCCCATTTGACTATTTCATTCATTTATAGATACAATGAATATTATTCTGGACATCAGTTATAAATTCACTACAGGTATGCAATAGTCCTGTCAACAGATGTGACAGTTGGTTGGTGTACTTATGTGTACGGACCTCTGTGATACTCGGGGACTCATTTCTACAGTGACAGGGACAAGGCCATGACAACTCAGGGACAATCATGGACACTTCTACCATATTAGTACTATTAACTTGGAATGTGTTGACAGATTCGTAATACTACTAATTTTCTGCAGTTAAATGCGTCTATTACTCTTCATTGTTGTAAGTAGTCATTCTCATTCAACACCTTTCCTCCAACGGTCACTGGCTTTGTGAGTGATTAAGAGGCTGGCCAGTTATTGTGCAAATGCTCTGACCATTGGTAGCGTTGACATTGTCATATGTACAGGTTGGGATGTATTCTGGGGACTAGGGTTGCCACCTTTTCAAATGGCCAAGATGAGACATTTTCGGAACACACATCAGATTTTACAGGCCGACACATACCCACGGTCAGTACAAAGGATAGAACTTTACTTATTTGCCTACATAAAAGCCTATTGTTGTAGCGGTTTAGTTGCTTATTCTGTTTCTTGTAACATTTAGGTATTTTAGATACAGAAATAATTATTTTATGCAACTATTACATAACATATGGGACATAATTATGTCCTACAATCTCAGGACATTTGCCATTTTTAATATATTTTGTCAGGACAAAACTGTCCAAAGAGGGAGTGTCCCTAGCAAAGTGGGACAGATGGTAACCTTACTGGGGACACCAAATTGTTTGGGCCAACACATAGCCACGGTCAGTGCAGGTTTAGAACATTCATTTATTTCCTAGCTGTGAGCCTATACCTTTGGCACTTTTGTTGTTTGCCTGTTTCTTGTACGAATTATGTTTATTCTATCCTGACGTGACCACTTTAGGCAACTGTTACATGCAGTATGGTACATAGTTATTTCCTACAATCACAGGACATTTGGCATTCTATCATTGTTGGTCAGGTCACACCTACACACACATTACTTGTCCCTCACACAGTGGATCAGGGGGTATCCTGTTTACGTCAGTGCCTTCATCACCAATATACCATGTGCCACTATGCGAATGTGTGCAATATATTATCTCGCTTATTCATGTCGGGACATGTGCGTCACGGGCAGGTGTTTGATCCTGGGTAGTAGGTTCTGCATGACCATCTAGGGCTGGACAGTCTCGTGCACCACTACTGCACATTCCAACTTGTATCCAGATATCTACAGGACTGGAAATTGTGTCTTCATACCCATTCTAATGTTTACACAGGTTACTTATCCCATGAGGGATATCCCAAAAATTTAACAAGACCAATAATGAACATTCTTCTGGCATTACAAAAATGTGCTGGGGGTTTTACATGCAAGGGATACATAGTTTTCAATCCTGAAACTGCCTAGGGTGACACTACCTACTACATATGTGTAGTGGTCACTATGTGTAGATATGGCTGCACCAAACTAGTAGGCCAAGTATGGCTGGATTTGGTGGACGTTCAGGTATGGGGGCGGGTTGTGTGCTGTGGAGGGGATGCTGGGTAGTCCATTATGTATCCAGGTGTGTTGCATTTGATATGGCCAGTTCCATCAGCACCAATCTGTGGGTATGTGCTGGTGACATGTCTGTACATTTGTATCGCACATTTTAATATTCATATGTTTGTGGGATTGTGTTCTACAGTATGGCTTGTCTGGTTGTATTGCAGATGTGTATACATGTTTTTGTGTTTCTTTCTGCTTCACCCCCTGCTCCCTCATACACCTCCGGTTCACCTATTCTGCATACGACACAGTGTCGCCTTGGAGGATTATACCATTACCCATCCCCCACACACACACACATATTCCTGACACTCCATCCATCACTGCTTTGGTTGATGGCCCATGACACGGTCAAGGTAACATATTGCATACCCTACATATGTCAGGTACCTGTATGGTTGTGTGGACTACCCTGCCATGTTTGACTTTCCACATGCTATACCTCACGCACATAGGTACACACCCATACTTAACTTTCATGACATGGTTGGTATACCCGGGTAATACCCGTTCAACTGTGACACATCCTGACAAGTTCGGCTTGGACTGCTGATGTGCGGATTTTGGCCGACTGTTCTAATCATTGGTAGGATGCCACCTTTTCCTATGTCCAGGATGGGATATATTCCAGACACATATCTGAATGTACTGGACAACACATACCCGCAGTCAACGCTATGGATAATACTGTTCCTTTCAGCCTACATGTTGCCTTATTGTTGTAGCAGTTTATATGCTCCTTCTGTTTCGTTTACATGCTTATTCTATTTCCTGTCACATTTGGTATGTGAAATACGGACATACCTATTGTATATGACTATTACATGCGTTGTGGGATATAATTCAGTCATACGGTCACTAGATATTTACATTTATAGTGTTTTTGTTATGGACACATCTGTCCAGCTGTGTACCCTCCCTCACAATATGGGTCAGCTGGTGACCCTGACCATTGGGCTGGACGTACCTATTGGCGGCGCGCTAACATATGATGCGTTTCACTTCCACTTGGTATAACTATCTACACTGCGTTGGACTACGGGGACACGGTTTTCAATGTCATTTGTTCGCGGGATAGGGACCCATTATTCCCTACCGTGCATTTGTGTTTGCTTCTTCATTTTGTGTTCGCAGGATCTGTCTTGCATGCTTTGCATATGTTTCAGTATTCACGGACACTGACAGATGTGATTACTATTGCTTGCAAATTGTTATATGCAAGCATTTTAGGTTGCACGTCGATAGCTGACATTTCCAAGCCTCCGTGCAGCACTTCGACACGCCCTATGCACTCGCGCTCCTTTCCTATGCACGTGGCTGTGGCAGCAGTGCACCTTCATTAATATGCATTTGGCGCTACTGCACCATCTTCACACCACACGGTCGGCACAAGCCTAACGCCGGCCTTGCGCCGAGCTTCATGAATCCCGGGGCTAATGTTTACACCATAGATACCGTCTCTCCCATGGGCAGAGCACTGATCCAAATGGATATTTTCAGCCTCAAGTCATGGCAGATATAAGTGACAGCAGACAAGCAAGTTAATAAGAAATGCTATAACTGCAAACAAAATGTTGTTTGAAGACAGCAATAAATTAATAATAATAATAATAATAACAATAATAAAGTACACAGTATAAGGGACAATAAGAAGGTGTGGTTAGGGTAAGGAGGGAAGAAGAAGAGAAAGAGAGTGAATTAGCAAAGAGATATAGCCCAAAGTATAAATGATAGCAAAAAGTAAGACAAGGGCACACAGAATTTAACTATACACAATATATGCAATATGGAAGAGATGTCACATATTAATGTAGGGAACGAATATGGAGAAGACAAAGGTGCCTACCTGGCAGAGGAGAGAGTGTTGGATTGGATGATATGTCCAGAGGGAAATCATTTGCAAATTGATTCAGACTTGAGATAATTTTTAAGCTGAGTACAGAATTAGGGTTATGAAATGAGGTCTTTAAGATTAGTAGGAGGGGATGATGCTTCCTAGACACTGTCTTCTACCAACCCAAGTACAGCACTAGGTGAGAAACAAGAGAAGACAGCTTACCCTTTTAAATATATGTACAGATATTCTGTTCTTCCAGATTTTTGCCCGGAAGTCCAGTACAACCTTGTCTTGGTTTTCTGAAGTGTGACCCTCCTACCTGCCTAACAGTACCTCACCATGTCTACACTTCCCCCATGATCATCAGGCTCCCACAGGACCTACATCCAAGTATACATCTTTTAAATGTCACCAGGGCCAGCCTTAGCAACAGTGGGGCCTGATATGGACCATTTTGGTGGGGACCCTCAGCTGACCCCCCCCCCCCGATTTTCTACCCCTACTCTTTCTCCACTAGCACAATTCTTAGACTTATGACTATTTCAGATTAGGTATCAGGAATATAAGCTACTACCACATATTAAAAATAAAAGAATATGCTTTTGATCATGTTTTGTCATAAGATATGTTAAAGTAGAAGTAAACTATTGCACTCCTGAATTACCTCCAGAGCCAGCATTTCTAGCAATTTCTCTCTCAGGGTGTTGTTAACTCACTCAAGCATGCTATAAATAGCCTTTACGATGGGCCATTGAGGCCTTGTGGCAACATGGTGCTTCATCAGGTGTGTACAGCTTGGCTTACTAGTAAACATGTCCCTAAACTTCTGTAGCCCTGTCCGGATTGTCTTAACTTAGGAAAACATAACTGCACACCTCCTTATTCTCTCTCTCCTATCACACCTTTTTTTTTGTCTTTTCTTTCTCCCTCCTTTCCCTACTTCCCTCTCATTTAACTAATGCCTTACTCACATCCCATGCCCAACAGTCATACATACTGTAAATACCTTGTTCTCAGTATATTTTCTCCATAGAAACATTATACTGTGTGATAACAATGCAAAAATAGTCTTCTTACCTATTTTACTGAGTGAATTATTGTATCAACGTCTACTTAACATAGTGTTTATTATTGTTACCTACCAAATTGATTCATACCCTTCTGTATCACTGATGCTTGTTCTTAAATTTCCACTATTGTAGTAATATTGATTTAAGGTAATTTTTATTGTATTTCTACCATGCTCAGTATGAAAATGGTCCTGGTAAATCAAAACTCTACCTTGACAACTTTAAGTAAATGCACTAAAAGAAATTCTCAGTTAAGGTACTCTACACACTCCAGTATCTTTGGGAGGTGCTGCAGGTAACACCATGTAGATCACATGACTACAAAGCAGGCTCATTTACAAATGTGAATCCTGGTAAAATCTTTCGACTCATCACAGTCCCCATCTCTTACTTACTATGCCCAAAGTCCTTTGAAGCCTAGAAGCACTGGACAAAGGAGTCAGTGGGGCTTATCTGAAGACTGGGGGCCTAAACATTTTAACTTCTATCATACATTTACATCTCATATTACCCCTTTCTCCCACTTTCTTCTTCCTTCATGGATATCCATTCATCTCCTGCACTTATCTGAATGGTTAGAGTTCCTTCTCATACCTCACAGTTTTCCAGAAAATCTCATAAAACTGTTGAATATTCTCAAAATTCGCAAAAATAATAACAGTAATAATGTTAGGCCACCCAAAAAAATAACATTACTCACAGACACCACTCTTAAACTACTTCTGAACGTTCAGTTATATTTATTTAATTATTTGTTAAACTGTGTGGGGGGATTAATGCATGACATTCTTTTATAACCATATGTCAGGACACAAGGGTAACATTAAGGATTACATACAGGGATAATTTAGAGTAGTCAGTAAGTATCACATTTTGGCAGGAGTGAGGAAATCAAAATAAGTTAAGGAAACCCAAGGAGAGCTTACAAAATCCACACAGCTTGTGCAACTTTGCATAATACAGCACCCCAAAAAACTCATCCCTGATCCAGTCCAAACATTTTCTAGCTGTTAAGTGCCTGTTAGCCCTCATATTTTGAATGTAGCTCTGAAACTGATACCCATGCAATACAGTTATAAGTCAATCTCTTACTGTTATTGTTTTTTTTTTTTTTTTTTTCTTTATAGCCAAATGAACCTCTGGCACACATTTCAACCGTATGGAGAATCTTGTTTTTTACCGGTTTTGAGGGTAAAAAAATGGGGTGCCACAATTCCCGAGTGGAACCCCTTAATTCCCGAATTTCTCTACTTGTTTTTTTTTTTAATTTTCTTACAGCTGATGTCATCATGTGCAGAGGCATGCACGATGATGTCAGCTCCATGTTCTGCCTTTGGAATTGACTATGAGGCTCCGCTGTACGTAGTCGTGCATGCAATTTTAAAATTTGTAAATATTAGCCGGGTTCTTTTGTGACCATAATGGATGCACTTGACCGGATTTATTTCAAGCAGTTCTGTATTGGGTTTACCGACATGAGCCATATTTCAATTGCAGGTAAGGGAGAATGTGTGTGTGTGTGTGTGTGTGTGTGTGTGTGTGTGTGTGTGTGTGTGTGTGTGTGTGTGTGTGTGTGTGCGCGCGCGCGTGAGTGACATATGCCTATTTTTTAAGTGATAGAATACAATTATTTTATGTTAGGGTATTATTCTGGCTCCTCATTCTGGTCAGTAAGAATACTTTTTCTTTAAACAGTTCAGTCTTTCCTTCCAGTAATGTGGATCCCCGCAAACACAGTATGTGATATTGTTTGTGTCCAGCACACTACCACGTCTCCCAATTATTTCTGATTTTGACTCACATTTTAGTTCTGTCTCTTTTAATCTCTCAGAAAATGGATGACTTTTGGAGAAAAAGCACTGAATTACACAATATATAATGCCAGACAGTAATTAGGGTTATAGACTTATTTTACTTCATGAATGTATGCTAATTCACGCTCTCCTATTCTGTCAGTGTCTGTAGTTAATAGCTCTAAGATTACGAAAGTGTCCCTGACCAGTTCTGGATTTCTCCCTGATTCGTTGAGAGCTACACATCCAACTGTCTGACAGTTGTGACCCATAATACATTGTTTAATTACATCTGACACAAGGATTAAACCCAGACATCAGTTAAAAGGTGAAACCCCAGTTGAACTGTAACACCACAAAACTAGCCTTGGCAGTGAATGTACTGAAATTCCATTGTCAAGCTGCTATCAGAGGAAACCAAAAGTCGGCGGTGTGACATCAGCTTAAATGTGGATGTGAAAACAGAATGTGCTCTCTGAGTAATCTAAACATAAAACTTCACTTGAGTTAATACTGTGCACTGCAGGCTTCAAAGGGACAGAGCCTCGGGGACTGTTTGTGACAGTCTCAGTTGTGTGCTTTGGTACCTAGTGTATTTGTTTGCTATGACAACTTGTTGGAGGAGGTCTCAGGTCACACCAAATGATGGGCAGCAGTTGCAGGCTGCAGCAAATGGAAGAAGAGGCTAGACATTTGGATTTGGTGTCTGTCTGACTCTGTCCCAGCAGGGTATGTTCTAAAGGGTGTCGGGGAAGGTGGGAAGAGAAGGACAATGCTTACCTTGTCTCAAGGTACGATGTTAAAGCTATTCAACAGAAAAGGTTCTGCATTGGCTTCTGCTGATCTTAGCATACACACACACACACGCACACGCACACACGCACACACGCACACACACACACACACACACACACACACACACACACACACACACACACACACACACACACAGACACACCCACACACACACATGTTTAGGGCAGAATTTGGACAGAGCAGCAAGTAGACCTAAAACAGGGTGTGATACTGAACTTGGTTTGCAGACAAGGATCATTGCTGCTACTTACATAAACAAATGTATTTTTTAAATGGCTATGGAAGAGTTTCTTTTACTGAAGGTTGCTGCAAGTAATATATTATACTGACCGATTAGTTTTTGTGATTGCGAAGTGTTAGAGGAGTATTGTGACCAGGGTCTTACTTAGATAACGCATTTGGATCCCAAGTTGCACAAATTGCACCTTCAGAACAATGTGTGCTAGGTAACTGTCACATGAACACAGCATCCCTTCCCTAAGTAACTGCACATTGGCGGCTGCCAAACCAATTTGTACCCAACCCTGTTATTATATATGTCACAGCCCCTGTAAGGTTGAAATATGAATTAATCTGTTTTGCATTAGTTGTAGGCACATCGTATTCCACGTTTTCCATGAAACCACTTGAGTCTGTCAGCTGATTATGTATATTTTGTTAAGGTGTAATTCTGGACAAGTCCCTATTTGGGCAGCTGTGTCCTGTGAGAAAAATATGACTAGCAAATATCCTGAGATTTTAGAGCAGACAATATTGAATAATTGTTTTTCCTTTAATGGTTGCATAAAGTGTTTATTTTGTATCTGAAACCTCTAAATGTTGTATAAAATGGCATAAATAACTTGCATTTATTTTGTAACTGAAACCTCTAAATGTTGAATAAAACAGAATAGATAGCTTTCATTCTACAAGAATGAGTTTTTATTTCAGGTGGAAAAATGTAAGTACAGTCCTGTAAAGTCTCATATTTCTATAAAAAGTGTCCCTCTTCAGGCATTTGAAAAGGTGGCAATCCCAAGAGTGGTATGTTTCTTAAGAGAATACTTTGAAAGACAACCTAAGCATTTATGTAATAAAATATTTTCACCGTATTGAAAAAAAAAAATTTATTTTTTTTCCATTACCTTGCAAGTGTTTCAGCTGTTTCAGTTACACACATAAAGTTTTCTGCAGTATGTTTTGTTTATAATGGACATATCGGAAGCACCTATACTATTTTATTTTTTCTGCCTAGGATAGAACTGTGAAATGGGGACAGATGATAACTCTGCAATAGATGTGTTTTGTGTGTGTGTATTTGTGTGTGTGTGACCTGCACCACTGATAAGTAGGCCATAGAGAATTACTTTTGGAGGTCCTAGCAAACTATAATATTCTTTTGCTAAGATTAAAATATTGCCTACCATTGAATGCCCTATTTTTACCATAAAACCCACATACTGCAAGTCACCAAAAACAAAATCCTAAGGTTCATCATCTTCTCTCTTCCCTGTGAACATCATTGCTACTCATTAAAAAAATGGTTACCATTTACTACAGGGTCTGGACTCTGGGGCCATATTTTGGTTGTCTGTTCTTCAATTTGTATTTGAAAGTTGACATCCCACAATTCCATTGGAGTTGGTGGGGTTACATAATTATGTATGCAAATTGTATGTTAATCAACATACAGATCTGTACCTATTTTTCTTGGGCCACTGTCCAGATTTTTGATGCATCTAGGTTGAGAGGTATGACTTCTGGCTCCCAGTATTCAGTACACACACCTCATGTTTCATTCACTTCTCTGATATTATTTTGATCCTTTATGTGACTACAGCAACCATTTCTTTGCTGTACTGTTGAATTAATAATATTCTCTCACAAGTCTTAGCGATCAGATGTTTTCACAGCTCAGCTTTTATTTTTATGCTTAATAGTATTTTTTATGCTCCCTGAGACAGAGTAATCTACAGTGATTTCTTGTAACTGCAATCATTAGTAACCTATCATAAACTTTGTGTTTGCAAGAGAAGCAAAAGAAAACAGTATCTCTTTATCAGTCTTCAAAGTAAGCCTGATATTATCTTCTGAGACACTAACCAGAGTAATATATAAAACTAGATTATTATTCTGACCAGTCTGGGGTTGAAAACCCTGTTGAGCATTCAGCCACAGCAACTGACTACTATGGGAGAATGAGCAGCTAACGCTGTGAGTCATACAAGAAACGGAAAGCCATGGTTACTAATAATACTGGACTAGTCACAAGTGCAATGCATGATGAGAAATGTCTGTTACAGTAATGAGACATGTAACTACTGCAGATCAGGGCCTGCAGGGTAATGCCCTGTACCTTACTGTAGTGTCACTCAGGCAAATCTCTGGGTCATGTAAGGCATATCACCCTGTCATCGCATAGTGTGAGGACCTCTGATGTAACAGGGCCAAATAGGTCCAGTTGGCCAAATGTTAGCCCTGTCTCAGTTAATTTACCATAAATATAACTAGAAATCTTATGCATCTTCCACCACAAATGCTAAATATCCTTGCATGCTCACAACATATAATGTTACCTTGAATAATCCTGCCCACTAATCTATCTCCTGTCATCTTATTTCCATCCTATTCCAAAAACATCTTTTGGGAGTAATGTACCAGGGATGAAGCATTCTCTACTGCATGACATGCCTAGGATACACCATTTTCAGTGACCTACATATCTTTTTTCTAAATTATTTTGCAGACGCCCCACTCATATATCCACCCTATTGCCAGTTTTAAAACCTATGCTTGCTCTTACTACTCCCAAGTCTTTCCACCTAAATCTTCTCAGTTCTCTCTGCACTACTTTCCAGTCCCCTATGAAGATCCTCACTTGTGCTCTCACTAAACTCTGGCCTCCTTGTCTGTATTTTGGACTCTCCTCCAATATCAATTTCTTAAGACTTTTGGACACTAACTACAAGCTCCTTGTTATATTCACTTCAGTCATTACATTCTCAAAGATTCAAGCTGCTGGCCCCCACGGTTCCTCAACTTTCCTGTATCCACCAGTCACTTGTTTATCCAATTTATTCTCCATTCTTACTTAGCAACCTCCAGCCTTTCTTCATCCTTGCCAAGCCAATCTATCAATTCCTGTCTTCTTTTTAATAACTCCCTGACATTTTTGTGCTACTCTCCATGCTATAACCAATAGCTTGCTAAGTACCCCTCATGAGACCCTTCACCTTTCCAAGCAACTCATCTTGATACATTAATCCTGCAAGCTCTCAATAAAGCTTCTACAGTTATTTCAGATTCTAGCAACTCTTTGATACTGTATGGCCTAGAAGGCTAGTGATGTGCTCAGTGGATATGAGGTTGAATCCTAATACTAAAACTGGGAAGATTACACCACACTTTGGAATGTGCTCTTCAGACGCTTCAGGGAAATGCACATAAACACCAATAAAAGTTTGAAGTAAAATAATGCACTTTGGTATTGTAAAATCCATCAGAATAATATATGTTTGGAAGCATGACCCTGAGGAAAACAGAGAAGAGAAAGATAAATGTTTCATGGACAAACAGTAAAGACTAATCTGAAAGTTCAGTGGCCAAGGCCATCAGCATGCACAGATGCATACATAGAAGACAAAACAAAAAAAGCAAACATGCTAGGTCATTATGTAAGACACTGACAAGATCAAATCTTACACAGTGTGTCCAGTTCAGGCAGCCAAATGGATTATGGGAGATTAGGCATTTCCAGAAGTTACCACAGTGTTGCTACAGTTTTGGGAAGAATGGAATGAAATAATTATGTGGACTGGCAAACAGACTTACTGGCTACTTAAAATATAACCACTGGGTGAGAGAATATAGGGGCACATGCTATGAACACTGCACTGTCTGTCAGAATTGATTAGGATTTAATTCAGGAAGCATGACAAAGAAGAAAGAAAGGGCACACATATCAGCTGTAAGAGGCAAGATGCAAGTCTTGGATAAAACAATTAATTATTTTATGGAGACTGCAGTAGGTCCATGCACTGTAAAAGGTAATTACAGAATATGAGTTAAGAAAAGTATTGAAAGGTGACTGTAGCATCTGGAAGAACAAAGGCAGTAGGAAGAAGTGAGAACAGCTACAAGTGATAGCTGCAGAACAAGGATGGACTAATGAGAGCACGAGTCTTCTTCCATCACAGTCTTTTTATGTTCACGTTAGGAAAACTCAGAGGTCTACCTCTTAGTCAGCCGTCATATATATGGGTATGATATCCTTTTGCACTATTGTTAAGCCAGGTTTGACTAACATCCCTGATGGTGAGAGGTCAGCCGGGGCTGTACTAAATGACTGAAGGCTACTTTTCCTCTGCAGAAAATGATAAGCAGAGTAGTTGGGAATGCTCCCTGCTGGAAAAGAGCAAGACAACACTGGTAGATGTAAACAGTACTGGGCATACATACATGCTCTACTGCAAATAAAGGGGTGTGGTATGAGCATATGTGAATAACAATTTACTCATGCTCCTTTGGGATCTACACTAAGTATCAGAAATCCCATCTACTTACTAAACGATTGCTCAGTTAATCAATGACTCTCGTCCAGTGCTTGGAGATATCCTATTCACAGTAACAAATCCACTTCTTTAAAGATCATGTTTGTATGTCATCAACATTAAATGATGAGGTATCATCTCACAGCAGTATACAGAAACTAGCATTTCATTTGGGGTCTGCTCCTATTGTTACAACTTTTTGAACACGATTTTTCCAGTCTTGTTTATGATCCCAGGCTTAATGAGAAGGCTATTTAATTTACTCTGAAATCTTCAGCTGCCACTGTGGAGGTCATGCTATGATGGTGTATTACATAATGAAGCCTTAATGCCAATGATAATTTAACAAATGTTAAACTTTTCCCACCTATGTTTGCTTAAATTTGTGCGTTTTCCTCTGCAGTATAAGAATCTGTGTGCAAACTTAGGCTACGTCTCACTACAGTGAAAGATGACCTTCAATAAATATTGCCATAGTATGGTAACCAGAACTGTGCTCTATCCTGGTTTCTTTTTTCTTTAGCAAAAGTGGTAGTTCTCTTCCCCATAATTTTTATTGCTCTAAACTCAAAGCACTCTGTAAATACTTTACTGTCTTTCAGATTACTTTTTTTCCATTTAGTCTTTGTTTGAAAAAACACTCAAGAAAACCATTTGCTTTCAAGGGTGAGTATAACATTTTATCTGACTGAGTAAGGTGCAGAGTGCAAGAAAGTAGATGAAAGAGCATTGTGGATATCAAACTCAGGTCAAAAGGATCTGCAGCACCTCATTCAGTAGCTCAGCTCAGCTATGGCTATAGTCTTTACTACAAAGAACTTCAAAGGTTCATAGTATCATAGGTGTATACTAGGCTAATGGCCCTGGAGCCTTTACAAGCCTAGATATAGCATTACCTTGGCATTGTGCCACCTGACTTTAGTTCCCAGTGCTTCTGTTGAGTAGAGCTACTGGAGTGATCCCTGGGGTGAATTTTCTATTTCCCATCCACTCATCAAGATTTCTCTTGAAGAGGGCCAGTGAGGTGCTTTGCTTGACATGTATGGGAAGTCTATTCTATAGCATGGGCAGTCTCTGGGTTATGAACCTGTCCGTCCAGCATGTTCTGTTGATTGTGCTAATGAGGATGAGGTCTCTGGAGTGTGTGGTGTGGAGGGATTGGGATTTCTTTAGATATAGCATTTCTAAACAGAGCTGGGTCAGATGTGGCTTTGTAAGTCAAGCAGAGATTGTGTCTAGGTAGGCGATATGAGACAGAGAATAGTTGGAGTTTTTTGTGTCTGTCCATATAGGACAAGTGTTTAAGGCCTAGGATCCTCTTTGTGAGGTACTTTTGCAGCCTCTCCAGTTGTTGCAGGTGTCTAGTGAGGTACATGCCAAATGGGGCATTGTACTCAATGACTGGCCTAATGAGGGAAGAGTAGAGGGAGATAATGACCTCTTTTTTCCTGGATGCAAAACCCTTACGAATGAGATGTGCCACATAGAAGGGCTTTCTGACCACAGTGGAAATGTGGTGGTCAAAAGAGAGGTTGCTGCCAACCTGTGTTCCCAGATCTCTTTTAACACTCTGTGTTCAGTGGACTACCATCAATGTGGTAAATCAAGGGGAACTGGGTTTTTCACAAGGTGGATGACGACACATTTCTGTAGGATGTCACCATCACTTGGGGAGTTATAATAGCACCAACTTGTAATCATCTGCGAACTTTGCCAGCCAGAGTCCCTTTGTGTTGGCCTGAACTTCAGCGAAGTAAATACCAAACAGGAGAGGACCCAGGACTGAACTCTGTGGGACTCCACTCATGACTGGTCGACTTGGAGTCAGCTACTTTCACACTGTGAGTTCTATGTGTGAGCCCGTTTGCAACCCACCTACTGATATAGGGGTTGATGCCTAGCTTAGTGAGTTTTTCTATGATTCCTGATTGGGGAATGGTATCAAAGGCCTTGGCCAGATCAAAGTTGGCTGTATGAACCACCTTGCCTTCATCCACAGCTCTGGTGACAGACTCAGAGAAGTCAACCAAGTTGAGCAGGCATGATCTACCCTTCACAAAACCAAACTGTGTATGATCCAGAGTTTGGAGAGTCCCTATATCCTTGTTTAGTAGGTCCATGATAATGCAGTCTGTAGCTTTGCATATCAGACTCGTCAGGCTAATGGGGCGATAGTTCCCAGGGTCTGTAGTCGCTCCTCCTTTGTGGAGAGAAATGACTGTAGCAGTGCACCATTCGGTAGGGATAAAGCCTGAGCTAAGGCTGTGATTGAACAAGGCAAACAGGTGAAGTGCCAGTCCACTCTGTAGTTCATATAGAACACAGCCAGGGATATTGTCAGGTCCCACAGAACTGTATTCTTGGCCTTGGACAGTGCTGTTTTAACCTGTGCAGCAGTAATACTGGGTGCCTGGCAATCTACTGGTATTGTGATTGGTCTTTTGGGGGAGACGGGTAAAGTTGGCACTGAATCTGTCTGCCAGTATATTGGCAATATCTGTTGGCTCGGTATAGGAGGTATCATTGTGCACTAGCTCAAAGCAAATCTGGGTATTGCCATGGAGAGTCTTTATATAAATATAGAAGGCCTTGTGGTTTTCTTTACTATCTGCTGCTATTCTGTTTTCATAGCTAGCTTCAGTGGATTTAATGGGGGATCTCAACTTTTTGTTGAGGCTGATAAGGGAGTTTTTCCAGTCTTGGGACTTCACCTTATTCCGCATCAGTTTCCTCCTTCTGTTGTAGAGTTTGTTTATGACAGGGGACCACCAGATTGGCTTCCTTTTTGGAGTAGAGTGTCTTGGTTCTATTGGGTATGGCAAGATCCATGCATTTGTGTACATGTTCATACCGTACATTGGTGTATGATTCGGCTGCATTGCAACTATTCTCCATTCGCATGGGTGCCGTTAAGTTTGCCACCTCTGTTTTTAGGAGGCCAAAAAACAGAGAAAATTCAAACAAGCAAATTAAAAAAAAAACTTTAGTAAAATAGTCAAAATATATATCAAACACTATAAAGTTATTAACTTAAGTAGTGAATACATGCATTAAGGAGAATAGCAATAAACAAAATAAAATGTGAATTTTTTTGCCATTAGTCCACTGACGTCCTTTAGTACATCCACAAATGAGACTGTAATGATCACTCATGAGATTATTATCATGTCAATAAAAGTAAATAGATTTTTTTGCATCTGTTAAGCCATTTATCAAATAGTGACCAGTTAACTGTTAATAAATCAAGTCCTCCCAAAGAGGAGTTTTGATTTAGATTGGCCAAGTGAGTCAGGCTTAAGTGGTTGGCTCAATTATGGACCACAGTGAGGACAATAACACAGTTACCTCAGGTATGTCTTGTGTATAATACAGAGGATGGTGATCAGGTTGGTTCTAATATGAAATGCTGACTTCCTGAAAGTTGACATTTCAGAAGAATGAAAAAAAAATGTAAAGCTCCTTTTTTCTTGTTTTTTGCAGGGGAAGCCCCATGAACTTATACACTGACTCCATGATTGTACTAACACAAAGAAGGTAGAAATCTCCCTAAAAAGTGAATATTTGCTGGTGCACACTTAGAAATCACACTGGCAATGATTTCTCATGTAGGAAAGCATTCAGTCTTATGCTGATCATCTTTTTTTTTCCTGTGAGCTACTGATGCTCAAGGAAGTTCTCCTCAAACATGTGTAGGAAAGCCAATTTGGTCACTAATTATAAGAAAGTTGTAATGTGTTTGAGACATGTACATCAAGAAATTTAGCTCATAAGCAAAGCTAGAGTGGAGTTTTGATATCCACCTCAAGAACATGTGGCTACTAAGTTATGACCAGTGAGAACTTATTCTTTGTTGTGTGGCACCACAGCTGTACTGATATAGTACTAGTTCCAGAAAAAATTACTGTAGGAACACAACATATTTTACAATTGTGAAAGCCATAAAACTCTTAGCACAGACAGACAGCAGCCAGATATCCCTCTGATTAAGTCATAGCTTTAAATGGCATGGAACACTTCTTTTTTATTTATTTTTTTTGTGACAACAAAAAGTGTTTCACAGTTTTTAAAAGTTATTTTAGTCTCTTTTCCATGTTGGTCCCTGTGAATGCTGTAGTGAGATACTGGAACATAACAGATCTAAGTCACAAACAACACAGATGGTATCAAATCGTCAGTCATAACCTGTTTATTATGTATTGGAGACATGGATGCCAAGAAATTCATCTCTCAAACTTTTTCTCATTGTAACCTATTTCAGTATATCGCTGTATAATGCTATGACTTGGAATATTGTTGATTATTTTTGAAATGTGTTAGATTAGAGACTTTTATTTTAAAGTAGTTATTAGATATTAGACAGGCTAAAGGGCAAAATAAATTGTGTTTTATTTATGCATAAAAGGCAGTTAAGCAGAAAGAAAAATAACCTTGCTGGTCAAACATGAGAGACAGTTTATTAGAAAGGAAACATAAGCATAAAGTGTGCAGACAGAATCTTTTTTTTCAAGGGAAAGATACAATCTTGCTAGCTACAGAATGTTCCTTAATGGAATGTTGCACATACGAGACAAAGCCTGAGACCAAGATTAGGAGAAGTCAATAAGAAAAATTACTGGACTGAATCAATATAATGTGTTGTGTTCAGGATAGCAGTTCAGTTAAAGTTAGTAAGTTTGTTTGACCTGTTACTTCAGAGAAGATGACTGACACTCCAGCCTGAGTACAGGAGACCGATCATATAAGGACTTTGTTAGTTTATGTTGTTCGAGACAATCAGAATATGATGTGCAATAACTTTGAACACTAATTGTTTATCAGTACTGTTAATGAAAACAGTATTTGGATATTGTAAACATCTAATAAAGCCTTATTAAATGAACTACAGTGTTTAGAAAATTCTGTCTGGAAAGTACACAAGACTTGGTCCATAAAGGAGAGGCTGGCACTTGTTCAGCATGAGTTTGGGTAATTAACAAATAAAGACTCCTTCTCAGTCTCATTCCAACTAATTACAGTACAGTGCAATATTATCAATACTTACAATGGCACCTGAACTAGCCTGCTGTCTGGGTAGAGATATATAATACTTGCAACCCAGCAACCAGCTACTCTGGGCAATCAAACAATCAGAGACATTTGTAGTGTATAACCTTTTTACATCCAGTTTCCAGTGCAGCATATTTTCTTAAGTTCACAGTGACTGTTTATACAGTAGAAGCACTACAGCACTCCAGAGGCTTTCCAGCTGAGAGGCGGTGCTACAGACCACCCTTTCAGTGAAGGTATCGTTCATCGTTCATTTCCAGACTTGGTCACACTACATGTGTTCTACAAAAAGTCTACAAAATAACAGTGTTTTGTTCAACTACAGCAGTCTAAACCACAATTATTTCAAACAGCCTTATCAGCACACAGAAACAACTGCAGTAAGTAACCATTTTGAGTACATTTTTACTGCAACAACCAGCTTAACTTCAAGGTTTCATTGACAGTTTATAGTAACAGCAAATGTTTTGTAACAGATTTTCTGCAGCATATCAGTGTTTTTCCAAAAATAAAGACTGTAAATGCTATACAGAATAAGCCAGAAATGACAGCAATACTTCATGCAAAACAAAAACACAGCAGACAACCTCTACATATAGTAAACACAGCTGTTAACCAAAGAACACAGCACCTGTGTTTATTTCAGAAAAGCATCAACCAACTTTATCAGACCACTATTAAATCAAAGCAGTGTTCCTTCAGAACATAAAAGACATTTTCCAGTTGACAGTTATCTCCACAAACTTTCAAGTTTCCAGTGTGACATCACACAGCCAAGAAGAAAAAAAAAAGGTTAATAAGCTACAGGCGACGGCTCACATTCTTTCAAGACCATAAAGCTATGTAAGCCTTTATATGCACCTTTTAGTTAACAGCTCAAAAAAGTTTAAATTTATCAGTTAAAATGTCAGTAAATTGTTGGTTTAAGTTTAAAAATGTTCTCTAAAAGTTAAAGGATATTAGTTCAAAAATGTTAAATATTTCTAAATTCAAAAGGGTTAAACCAGTTTTTGAGTCAGCTTCTGTCACTACGGGTTTAGGCTTAATTAATTCTTGTATAAATGCTTCAGCACATACAATTCAAAATACAGAAGTATCTTACAGTATTAAACATACAAATGTCAACGCAGTCAACATACATAACATACAGGCAATGTCTCAAGTTCACATCACTTCATCTAGTTTCTTATTTTCAGAATCAAGTGCAATGTTTGCAGTAAAGGGAAATAAAAGAAATCAGAGTGCATATTTAAATAAAATATATTCCAGACAAACTAAAGAACAAACTTGAGTGCTAAGTAAAATAATGCATTCCATAGCTATCTGTAAAGATCACAGCATTAATCTGTCATTTAAGATTAAAAATATATTTCATTGTTTACAGACAAATTAACTTCAGTTACACATAAATCTTTAGACTACTTGAGTGCTAAGTAAAATAATGCAGTCCATAGCTATCTGTAAAGATCAGAGCATTAATCTGTCATTTAATGTTAAAAAAATGATATTTCATTGTTTACAGACAAATTAACTTCAGTTACACACAAATCTTTAGACACAAATGTAGTTTTGTCAGGATTTAAAAAGTCAAAGATTACAGCAGCTAGCAGTTAAAGGTGTAGCAGCTCTGCATAAGGGATAAACATGTCATCAAAGTTATATGCTGTTTTAGACTTCAGTAAAAGATTTTGTACAAATGTACAGATTTTAAGAATTGGTTATAACAGAAGCATGCAGATTTATGGGTTAAATACAGAATAAATTCAAGTTCAGCTGACACAGCTGAAGTGCTCAGAAAGACATATTGGGCATGGTCCATTAGAAAAAAAGGGTAACCATATGCCTCTATATCTTGTAAGGTATATCAGAACTAACAGTCAAATTAATTAGCAGAATAAAGAGTTTGCAGTTACAACTGGCAAATACATTTTTGTATTATTGTTTTGTTTAGCAGTCATTAGTTAAGAGCTTTGTATTAAAGTGTTACAATGCATAAACAATATCGTAATATAGACAAAGACAAAATAATGTTTGCTAGTTTACAGAATGTAAAATTTAAAGTTGATGCTACATCATAAAAGTGAAAACACAGTTAAAAGTTCAGATCCTATGTATAAAATAATACATTATGTAAGCAGTTTGTGATTGTATGTGTTTCGTATGGATATGGCAGTTTGCCAAACACATCAGTTTAGATTACAGCCAGCCCAGCAAGCTGAATTAAAGAAAGTGATATCCATTTAATGCATTTACAGTTTTACTCTTTATCCAAAAAAAATGTAGACAGCAATAATAAATTGTTGTAGCATTCAGTACTACTGGAAAGTTAAATGATGTCAGCCACAAAAACGCTTATGGTGAGACAGTGGGGGGAGTTTTATTCACAGAACAGTATGTTAATATCTAAGGGTCATGAGACAAAACGTAAAATGTTCAACAGTTAAATTTAGGTGAAGAAATGTACAGTGTTACATTACTACTTTGAGTTTCATTTAAAATTAGTTCAGGGACTTGATACATCTGTCTAGTTAAATGTAATTGCTACAGCCAAGATCTTAAAAAAAAGCTGTCCATTCAGAGGTTAGTCAGAAACAGAATTTGCAAGCATCAGATGCCAGTAACACAAGCATGTAAAAGCTGTTGTTAATGACTTAATTCCAGTTGTTTCCAATAAAGCTAGACATGTTATTCAGTGTATCTTTGTCTGGACAGTTTAAAAGCTAAACTAGACACAGCACCAACAGTTCCTAAAGCTCCTGCTCCTAGTAAAGTTGATACTGATTTATTGTTTTCTGAGGAGAATGCACATAGAGCATGGGTAGAGACAGGAAATATTGTTAGCTTTTCAAAGGCAGGGCAGCCCACTATGGTTAATGACTGGGCAAATGATGTAAATAATGTACAATGTTCGAGTCCAAACGATAATCAAATGTATGCTGTAGCTCAAGTTAATGTTGCCAGTGACATACCAGATTTTCAGAATATGTATAAAGGCTGTGATAATTCAGCACCACATCAGTTGTTGTATTTGACTTCATTCCAGGTTAGAAAGGATGGCAGACTACTTGATACAGGGGCTTCAGTTTCAGTTAAAAACAGACCTCTGCCAGAGAATCCGAGTACAGTTCTCACGCTATTAGGGTTTAAATGGTCAAAGGTAGCTGCAGTCAGCAGCAAGCCTTTAAAAATTAGACTTTTACATCCCCAGTGTGACAGTACCATTTTAAAAATAGACATTATGTCAGAATTAGGCATTGTGCTAAATTTTAATAACAAGATATTATAAAAAATAAAAATACTATGATATCAGTTTGCCTACAGACTTGCAAGAGTTTATTAGCAGTAAATGTTTATTTCATGCAGAAAATTTTAAATAAGTTCAGGGAAATAAGCAATGTTGTAATTGTTATGTTATTTTAAGGACCTGATACTAAATGCAATAAAAAAAATAGCTACCCAACTTTGCACAAGAAATAAAAAGAAGAGGTTTAAAAGGCCTAACTCTAAAAAGGACACTTCAGCATTAAATCAGGCCTTCCTTTACCTCATCAGTTACTGAAACAGCGCAAAGTAAAATTTGGCAAGAGCTGTGGTGAAAGAATTGACTGTCTATGTGTTTCAGTTATTTCTTCAATGTTTGTTTAAGGTTAAAATGTATGAATTAAAGCAAGTATGTATCACTACCTGCTACTTTCTCTTACCTTTGCTCTCTGCTACCACTTACCTTCATGACCACTATTACCTATCCTCCCAGACCTACTCCTTCCCTACTAAGGTACCCAGCAGTTAGCTGCTTACTGTTAGGTTTTTGCTGACTTCTCGCTTACCTGTCTGAACTTTTAGTCTATCTGCCCCTAAATCATTCTTTCTGTCTTCATCCTTTTTATCTACTCTAACCCCTGTCTGTACCTGCCTGTTTTTCCACTCCCTCTTAACTTAGCACCTACACCTCCCTTTCCCCTTAAACCCCTTGTTTGCAATTAACTTGGTTCTCTTCCCCCCTCTTATATAGACCTACATGATAATTAATGCTAGTGTAACATCCTTGCTCCTCCTGACCTTATTAGCCGCCTCTCTCCCCCCCCCACCTCACATCCTTTCTACTCCCATGAAACACTCTTATCTGGTCGGCCACCTTTCTTTACTTTTAGGATCTGACCCTCAGCTGCTGAGTGTACATGGCCCAGCATCTCAAACTCTGTAAGTTATTGTGTGTTTTTACTGTGTAACATTATTGCCTGGATATTCTGTTAGGCATTTGCATTGTTTTTGGGTTACTAGGACATAAGCCATATGCCGATTACGGTGCAGTAATTTAGAAAGTATTTTGATTTATGCTTTTACAAGGGACCTCTGCACTTATTACTGAGTGTACCACGTGGTGTTGTAGTAGCCTACTTCACATCTGTGGGTACGAGTTGTGTCTACCAGTTTTGTATTACTGCCAGATTAGATGGTTATGACTACTCATTTCTTGTTTTATCAGTGCTGTGCAGGCTTTAGTAACTTACCTAGCCTGTTTTTTACCTGAGCTACCTCGTAGTTTGCTAGCATTGTGTCTGGCCGTTTATATTTCACATGTACACTATTTGAGTTAATATCAACTTGCACGCATCCTACTGTATTCCCATCCTTACCAGTTAGTGTGCGATTGTCTCAATCTTTGCCCACTATATCACTTTTTGTGTTCTCCAAGTAATTCTAAGATATCACCCCTACTTATAAATTGAAAAATGCTTCAGAATTTCTCTGGCATACTTTATAATCATTTGACTTTAACGTGCTGCTGTCCAAAGGTTTAACTCATCAGAAAATAGCAAGAGCAGCCTTATTTTTGCTGCTTTGTCAATTTAAAAGCATTTTTGATTTAATTTCCCTCTAGCGATTGCTAGATATAGTGTATTTGCCATTAGTAAATGAGTGACGCAAAGGGGACATTGTCCCCGGGTGAGGGAACCAGAGCCTCTGCTCCTACGTAAAAATAAAAATAAAAAAAAGCATACTTTTTGCTCTGTCCTCAAGTGAGCACTTGACCATAATGAGCTGATTATAAAGGTGGTAATCTGTTAACAGAAGAGATAGTCCCCGGAATTCATGAAGCTTGCGCCAGGCGTAGCGTAGGCGGAATAATGCCAAATATGGCCGTCGAGCGTTTCAGGTACGATCCAATACCACGTGCACTACTGGCCTACACCAGAACTGTGCAGCCCTCAGCGTAGGTATGCTAATCACCCCATGCACAGTGTCGCACCATGCAAATGAAGGCAGATAGTGATTCACGAAGTGGTGCAGGTGTAGCGAAAGCCCACGGAAATGTAAACCAAAAAACATGGTTTACATTTTCCCAAACAGAACATTGGAGCTATGGAAGTGGACCAGACTCATGTTTTACAAAGCTAACATATGCCAATGGCTAGATACACAGCCAATGGCATAAGAAAAGATGCACAACACCTAAAAAACAATATTTAATGTCATGTCCACAGTAATGTACAGTACAACTGCAGGGCATGTGTGCACAAACTGGAACATAAAGAAAATATATAAAAATGTCATAAAATCTCAATGTAATACAAATCAGGTTTACACCATAATACACAATGGTAGGCATGGAACACCACAACCAAGTGCAAAGGTTGCTAAGGGCCTGCGACAGTGTTCAGTGCAGTAATTATGAATTAGTAGTCAATGCCATGCAAATGAGGCAGATAATACTGAATCGCAAATGTCCCGCTGGATGAAGGTTGAACCATACGGCACAGCGCTATAATACCGAGGAGTGGCTCAGAGGAGATACATGACATCAGGAGAGGGGTGTGCCACCGTAGCAGCAAGCACATTGGAGCAATGCAAACTGGCCTGGCCATTGCTAAGCAAAGCTGCAGGACAGGGGTGGGGAAGAAGGTATAGAATTGTTTAGTTGAGAGCACACATGGTGCCCAAAAGCGCATGTGTACAGGATGAAAACATGCCCGAAACCCAGTAAGCGGATGCACGCGGTGCGAACAATAGCACAAACAGGAAGGTCAGGGGAAGAAAAGAAGGAAATGCCGAAGTAGGGTAATTGGCATACTAATGAGCAATCAACACCAAATAACTCACGGCGGCCAATCGACGGCAGCTGTCAAATCTGCTCGCAGAAACCTGCAAAAAAGGATAGGGGAGGCATCAGAATGCAAAGAAAGGAAGGGAAGCATTGGATTGCAAAGATAGGATATCTGTCATAGCAGAGCAAAGTAAACCGACAGTAGACTGGCAATAGCACACATTACGCAAGATACGCCAGGTCTAGGAAAGTACAAATGAAAGCAAACTGCTGGATGCATGGCAGGAAATGGTAGGTGGAACGTGCAGAAATGTAAAGGGAAAGTCAAGAGGTAATCCACGGCAGCCAAATGTAATTCAACACCAAAGGCACCACAATAGTAGTTCCGGTAGTAAAACACATAAGATATCCTGTAGCTATGATCGTACATGCACACCCTATGACATCATCGGTGTTCACAGCACAATAGTATAAAGTGTGAAAGCACCCTACACACACCTGTGAATTCCCAAACGCTGCACCATAGGTGTAAACACACGGGGAACTTTTAAAATGTACATGTTGGGAGCTGCCATAGCTGTGATTCATCAGCATGTGTTACAGACTGACAGTGTTGTGGAGGATGATGCTGACAACCACCGCAGGCCCCGGAGGAGGAGAAGAGTGTTCAGACCAAGGGTAACCTACCAGGTGCTACATGATCTGGAGATAGTAGAACATTACACGGTGGACAGGGACATCTTACAGCAAATAGTGGAGCTGTGCTGGCCATGCCTGAGAACCAGAAATAACAGAGGGGAACCCATCCCAGTGGACACGAAGGTATGTGTAAGCATGCGATTACTAGCCACAGGTACCTTTCACAGGCCAACTGGAGATATAATGGGGATCTCACAGGCATCAGCATCCAGGGTACTACACCAGTTCGTGGATGCCATGTTACCACATGCCAATGAGCATATATACTATCCCCGAACTCAGGAGGAGATGGCCAGCAATATGCGTCACTTCCACCATGTGGCACAGTACCCAGAGGTACTGGGAGCGATAGGCTGCACGCACATACAAATCAAGTCACCACCCGGTGAGCATGGTAGGCGCTACATAAACCGCAAGGGATTCCACTCCATCAACTGCCAGGTCATGTGCAATGCCCAGGGCATTATCATGGATGTGTGTGCTGGCAGCTCTGGAAGCTACCATGACTCCCATATCTGGCATGCCTCACAGCTGTATCAGGTATTTGTCAGGGGGGACATCCCACATGGCCACCTTGTGGGGGATGCTGGCTATGCACTGGAGCTGTGGATGATAACTCCCATCAGAAATTCACACACACCCATGCAAGAATGCTATAATGAGGCACACGCACAAACCAGAATCGTCATAGAGCATGTATTCGGGATGCTGAAATCATGGTTCCGGTGCTTGGACACATCTGGTGGAGCCTTGCAGTATTCTCCAGGCACGTGTGCCCACATCGTCATAGTATGTGCCATGCTACATAATATGATCCTGTGGAAACAGCTGCAGCAGGGACAAAATGGTGAAGGCCCTCATAGCCCACCACAATTGCCAAGGCCATCACAGGCACAGAGGGATTCAGACCATGAACACACTGTGCCAGCCCCAGTAGGCAGACAGAGGCATGCCCAATATGCCTACACCATGGCAAAGAGGAAATGTATAGCACATACTCTGACAGTGTAGGCCCCTACGGACTGCCACACCTCTCTACCTGCACACACAGTAAAATGGATGGCACACAAGCACAACCACCTGTAAATTGTAATGTATAGGTGGCCCACTGTGTGAATCCTACATAGGCAGCCCTCAAACATTGTACACACAACAGCTATTGGAACAAGGAATGTCAACACCTGAACAGTACATGCGCCTATCTACATATGGTGGTGCTGTGTGTATAGGTTCCCAGGTACATCGGTAGGTACACGGCCGATTGTCAGAGGCCATACACCAAATGGGGCAAACAGTTTCCGCTGTCGCCACAACATCGAGTAACCAACTGTCGCGTAGAGGAGCAGAGGCAATCGTTGTGAGCACATGTGTGTAAGCACTGTTCTGCACACACTAGCACAGAGTCCCTGCTGAGGTAATGAGGGGCTCCACATAATATAATCATGGATGTTGTGTCAAGGCATGGGATGTACCCATGACAGGTACTCGTCACCCCAGCATGATCCACCCATGGTCGCTTGAAGGTGTAGTACAGTATCGTGTGTGGCTCACTGAGATATACATACCCAATGCCGGAGCACATCCAGTAAACATCACATGGACATACCATTAACTGGACTCATCAATATGTAAACTAACTGAGTTACCCATGTGAGTGCAGTATGGAGTAACAGCCGTAGTATACTCCACGTACAAAACGACATAACACATGTACAAATCCCAGATGGCCATATGTTAAATGCAGTGACTGTCATGCATGTTCCCAGTTCCATGTCCTGCAAGGGATGTAACGTAATCCCGAAGGCACGAGTAATGCATGTCGGATGCAGGTCAGCAGATCATGTTTAGCACACGTTACTGGGAATATGCATTGCCCACTGCTGGTAAGAGACGTTTAAATATGACTATATGGATATGCGCGAAACAGGGATAAGCTACTCCGAATATCGCACAGATCATGGTCAATGATGTCCAGAACAGGTGAAACCAGCATTATTCACCCCTGTACTAATAGCGCCTGCTCTGAAGGGTAAAACAACCACTGCCAGGTGTAGAACACGCAATCATGTATCGAATCACCTAACACTATTGCTAGGCAAGATGTACCTATGGTAGGGTTGCCACCTCTTCAAATGACTAATGTGGGACATACGTCAGATGTCTGCAGGCCAACACATACACCCGGCCAGTACAAAAAGCAGAACTTCACTGTTTTGCCTAGATAAAAGCTCATTCTTATAATGTTGACTTACTTATTCTGTTTGTTGGTTCAGATACAGAATAACTGTTTTATGCGATTATTACATCAACTATAGGAAATAAGTATGTTGTAAAATCACAGGACATTTGCCATGTTTACAAATATTTTGCAGGACACAACTGCTCAAAGAGGGACTGTCCCTCACAGAGTGGGACAGCTGGCAACCCTAACCTACGGCAGGTGTGTAATGTGACAAGTACAGACACAAACGTGCGGAGTCCAGGAAACAGTATACACCAACAAGTACACAATGAAAGGTGTAGCTTGCCTGTCACTTTCCCCGTCAGATATATATCTATATATATATATATATATATATATATATATATATATATATATATGTACACATATATACATATATATAATACAGATAGAAAGGGCGATAGAGTGATATATGTTGATATATACGGACTCAGCGATATCTGCAAATATATATAGATAGGTCAACGACATTCATAACAGCTTGGAGGTACAAATAATTAGGATACTGCCAACTATGGAATGTGTAACATACCGACATGGGTAACCACGAGGCTGAAAGACCGAAAGAACACAGTACCGGAACAGTACAACCGCGAGTAATAGTATGATGATATGAATGGATAATTAGTCACCGCTGCCGGTGTTGCGGTCCACATAGGTACTGTGTTCAACTGTGTTTGTGAGTGCCGTAGTCTGTGTATGTGTGTGTTGAGGGTGCCGTGTGCATCCCCGTGTGACTGTAATGTGTGTGTGTGCGTGTGTGTGTGTCCGCATCATGTGTCTGTTAGTGCCAACTCGGAGGTAGATCATTACGGTAGGTGTGGGTATAGCTAGCCGTAGGCATACGGTTACCACCTGTCCCACATTAGGAGGGGCAGCCACTCCCTGGGCAGGTGTGTCCTGACATAAAACATTACAAAGGGCAAATTTCCGAGATTGTAGGACATTAATATGTCCCATATATAATGTAATAGTAGCATTAAATACTTATGCCTGTATGTAAGAAACGTGAATGTTACATGCAATATGATAAGTAGCCAAAGTCCCAAAACAATAGGTATGTATTGAGGATAAAAGTATGTGCTATCCTGTGTACTGACCGTGACTATGTGTTGGCCTGTAACACCACTGTGTGTCCCGGAAGTGTCCAACAATGGCCATATGAAAAGGTGGCAACCCATGGCAAAGAGGTTCCGTTACCAACACAACCGCAATGACTGCAAATATCTGGGACAGAAATACACGGGATAGCTGTCATGTAGACATATCCCTTTACATATCGCTGCAATTCCAGAGATATGGAAGTATCAAGCTCACCTGCATACTATATAGAAACCAATTAACAACGGCCGAATGTACAATCCCGTAACATAAGTCTACTAACTGATAGCTCTTTAATTAGGGACGGAGCCCACACACATATATATGGAATATGTAGAAATGCAAGCCCCACAAACCTGTATATGCTACATACACCCACGACATCCCCCACACTAGAAACTATAGCAATACAGACTATAATAACAGCACAAACATCCAGTTAGTCAATTACAACTGCAGAACCATCAACATACCTTGTGAGAGACACAATTAAAGGCGCCATGCAAAATTGCAGCCGTTGTATAATGGAACAAACAGCGATGTTACAGGTTTTGTTTGCAATAGTCCATTAACAGATGTTGAGATGACAGGTACACCCACATGTTGAACCACATACTCTAGCTGTCACACACAATCCACGGGGGACATGAATCCAAAGTATACTTGTCTCTATGGATAGCAGTTGCAATTACACATAACAAAACACAATACAGGCTGTCTCACCGAAGGTAGGGCAAATGGGCAACGCCCAAGTGCAGAAGTCAATTATACCCCACTGTTGCCACATAATTGGCGAATGGAGTAGCTGCACAGCTGATATGCAAGTAATTAGTCACTCAGAAACACCAATAGGCAGCAGGAAACCACATGTTACAGGTATTGACGTATATAAGGAAGACTTGCCAGAAATTCAAACCGTATGCTCATACAAAATACCCATGTAAGCAGTGTGAGAGAGATAGAGACAAAAGTCCGTAACGATAACAAGGTATGTAGAACACTCGGTATGTAAGTTTATGTATGGCATGTTTTGTATTAATTATCTACTGTATGTACAGCTTGGTTTGCATTAATTAAAAGTGTCCGCAATGCATAACGTGGGAAAAGGTATTTATGTAGTGATGTCTTGCTGAGCATACTCAAGCTTGTAGAAACTGTGCGTCCAGCAGTGAGCTACAAGGTACACATCACAGACACCACAAGGGATGCTACATGAGGGCTTTAAACAGAACAATTCCATACAACCCGCCGTGATGGTAGGGTATGTCCAACAAGTACGTGCCATAGCCGGGGATAGTATATGTTGATATACTGTCACAGTAGGCATGTGTATGGGCATATAACGACAATGACATGTCTAAGGTGGTCCTGCTGTGCAAGTATGCTTCACATTATGGGATACTATGTAAAATATGTGTAATGTATAGTATTGTAGGTAGATATGTCAGATATTCTACACAGCATAACAGGCATATCATGCATACCAAAGGTATCGTATATTGGCATGTAAAATAACAGGATACAACTGGCTTGTAGGCATGGGACATTGTAATAGCATGATAGCTAATCTAAATGGAAGGGCTAGCAAGTAACCATGCACAAAGGACATGTAATAGCTTCACAGGTTCATAGTGGGGTACTATGCAGTCTGGCAAGTCTATGTGTAAGCACAACTACAGTGTTCACACCAGTGGCACCTCTCTAGGGTAGTGTCCTGTGATCAGCAAAGCCATGTGTTACCTGCACCTCTGCACAGTACAGCCACTGCAGTGATCCCTGGCATACATGTGTCTCCCAAACACCAAGGGAGGTATCACATGAACAGTGCTACTGAGTGCCCCTGCGTGATGTACATAGGAGTCATGTTCCAAAGCATGGTGAGTGTCCATTTTGGGAGTGTAACCCTCAAGCACATCCCACTCATTGTTGCATGTGTGCACATATCCATGAGCATGTTGCTCACAGTGGCATTTGCGTATGTCGCGTATGTGGCGTATATCCATTAATATTGTTGTAGACATGGGCCCTGTCTGTTCAGCAGAGGTCACCCCTGAGTATGTAGTATGCAAATGTGTACAGACGTGGTGTCCGTAGTTCAGCCGCATACCTTAGCTGCCGGAGCTCAATAAACATCATGGCGTGTTAATGTTGTGGTATGTAAAGCTGTAGCTGTTGTGTAAGGTACACCTTAAATTGGGTGGTGTACCCTTGAATGTGTGTAGAAGTCCTGAGTTCAGAGATACAATGGGTGCCAATGTACCAGCTATGCACCCAGTACAGATAAGTGTAGCCATGTAGAAGGATATCCACGCCACAGTGGCAATATGGTAATCACAGGAGTGGGTGTGACATACGTGTGTACTACAAACATGTACAATGTGACATGTATGTAGGGGACTACCACCTATGTGATAGTGGGTGAATGGTGTAATGCAAAGGTGATGTCCATGGACCTTGTGTCATGCAGCTTGATGCCATGATATTCATATCAGGTATCTGTCACAGTGACACATGTATGGATGGAGTCAGTATCAGCTGGTGGATCAATCATGGTGCTTTGTATGCAGGGGTTTGTAAAGCTAGGCAGGGAAAGTCCCTCTGTGCTAGCCTGTACCTCAGGGAAGCATATACTGAACATGAAGGGCCCAATGACTGAGGACTGTGGTATGCCAAATGTAACTGAAATGCAGTAGGTACTATGGTATGCTACCCTCATTGTGTGTGTCCTGTGCATGAGCCACGTTGCATAACATCCACAGACATAGGGTACAATGTGCAGGTGGATGTGTATGTTGTCAATACCAGAATGGAGGACGGTGCTGAAAGGCAATGAGAGGACAATGTAGGATGTGTGGACTCCCGTACCATCATCAACTATCTTGGTAACTGTATGAAAGGAGTCCACCAGGTGTAGGGGCCATGCTTTGGCCCTAACAAGTCCAACCCGTGTATCATCAAAGGACCAGAGCCCAACGATGTCTCTGTGAATGACGTCCTTGATGATGTGCCCCATAGCCATGCAGAACAGTCCAGGCAGGTGTGTAGGACTATAGTCCCACTCATGCATTGTGGTGCCACCTGTGTGGAGTGTGATAAATGTTGCTGTGTGCCATTCAGGGGCCACAATGTCTGATACAAGGCTATTACTGAATATGGTGGCCTAGTGGGGAGACATGTTGTTCAGAGGTTTGTAGACATCACAGGCTGGGACTTTGGAAGGTGACATGGGGCCAGTGTCCCAGGACATATAGAGTGCAGGTTAGTACTGTGTAGGTGTGACCACAGGGACACCACAATGTTCCTGCATAGAATGTGGCCCTGTAGTGAGTGAGAGGGTGTAATTTTACCATTGAATCCATCCGCCAGCATGTTGCCAACATCACCTGGTCTGTAATGTTCCTGAATGACTGTTGTATGTGAGAGCAGATGTGGGTGTTGCCATCGACTACTGACATACCACCATAATGCCTTGTGGTACACCCCGGAATGTGTCGCAGTAATGTTTACGTAGCTAGTCTTGGAGTATGTGATGAGGGATCCCGTGGTCCTACCGAGGCTGACCAGTGAGCTACCCCACCCATGGGATTGTACACCACTGTGCAACAGCCTCCACCTGTTGTTGTACATTATGTCCATGGAACTTGACCACCAGAGTGGCATCCATTATCTGGTGTGTACCATCATGGCTCTGTGTGGAATAACATGATCCATGCAGTCCTGTACATGCTAATGAAGTGCACTGGGGTATGTTTCAGCATTTGTATGTGCATTGTCCATCTGCACGGGTGTCATGACGTTAACAACCGCTGTCATAAGACATCTGTAGTAGGTGTTGTAGTACTCATGTACTGTGTATGCCGTGAAGGGTGTGGTGCCGGGATGTGGCTAACAAGGTTGATTAGCATATGTTGGAAACCACCAATGAGGGGATAACCCCAGGTGTGGAACACCAGTCACATGTTGGTAGTGTTCATGTCAAGGTCAATGTTGGTCTTGGAGGTGGTGTGTATGGGTTGATCCAGCCAAGGTTATGACTCATGGATGTGTCGGTACATGAGTGGCTATACCAGTTAAGTGTGGGGTAGTGTCAGTCACACATCACTAGTAGCTGTCTGAGCCCTACTGTCCAGTACACCAACAAATGAGGTCTGGTAACCTTGGGGTATGTTGTTGAATCTGTAGCTTGTTACAATGTGTATAGCAGTTCTGGACACAGTTAGTTGCACGTCGAGCACCTCTGGTGCATTGTGCTAAGTAACTAGCCAGGATGTGTGTACAACATAGTGGGGTATGGGAACACCTCAGCTGTGATTGTGCCGGTCCCGGTATATGCCTGAAAGGTATGGTCTGTCTATAACCTGTCATTGCAGGTGTGCACTGCAGAGCCTAGAGGCAGGTCCCAGTCACTGCAGAGATATTGGAGTGGTGCATTATAAGGTGTGCCTTGCCTGTGTGCGTCACAGAGGAAGATGCAAGCATTGTGTCACATGACCCCATGTCTTGCTTGCCAGTTCCCGTTCTGCCGGTGACTGTTATTGGAAACTGTGCAAGACAGGCAGTATGGAAGCAGCAAGAGCCTTACATGTGATCTGTACTCCCAGGGCTGACAGGTGCAGGTCATCTGTGCCAAAGCATTGTGTTTGACCAGGTCAGTCAAAGCGGACAGATGCCAGATGCCTGTGGACTGACACCAGAAGCATAGGCAACTGTTGAAGTGACACAATCAGTCATTGTACAGTGGTATCGGGTCCGGATGAATGCATAATGCTCCCCAGGGCTAGGCCCACACCTTCAGGGCTACAAGACTGGTGAGCTATTGCATGTCCCTGCACACGTAGTCTGTGAAGTGGCATCTCAGGGCAGTCACACTAACATGGAGAATGACAGTCACATCGTACCTGGTGAGGTGTGGCATGGGTGCATAGGTTATGTTGCAGAACCAGTTACCCGACAGCAAGATGTGTTTACTATCGCCTTGTGTAGCCTGCTGTGTGGAACTGCAGTGTGACTGCCTACAGAGTCACCTATGACTGGTGTGTTGTGTATGTTATAACACCCTATTGGCTGTATGTGATGGGCACACATGAGTCTGTGGGCTATAAGTTGGCGATGTTGTGTTCCGTGATGGGGGCTGCCTATGGTGCCTACACAGAGTATGGAGAGGTACTGCACAAGTTGTCCTCATATGTGTATAATATCAACCCACAAGAGGTGATGACAGTCATAATGGGTGGTACTGCACTATAACCCTGCTGAGTATGGTGTGCATGTTCATGAACCATTATCACTGTACATGTTAACAGTACAGATGTACAAGACAGTATGGATGTTTGATTACAAATACCTTTGTATGTCACAGGAGTGTTCTACCAGTGGCCTGTTGACAGACTCACAACTACAAAAGGTGCCAGAGTGACATGTGCATATCACACCAGTTCCAGCTACAATAGAACAGGGTTAATGTGTTGTACTCCACCCTCATTGTAGCCCATACCACACAGACAAATGTTAGGCATCTGTGTATGTAAGGATGTGAATGGCCATGACCTATGAGGAATAGCTGTGTCAGTGTGCTGAACAACATACAGAATGGGCTGTGTGGGTGAGGTGTGTGACATATGTGCACATTCTGATGGATGATATCAGCATTGTCACTGCTAGGTGAACATCCCTGTACCCATTAACTACCACCTAGGCTGTGGTCAACATTATGGACACTGTGTAAGGGATGGTGCTGTGCAGTACACCTCCCTGCCTTGTTGACATCTCCAGGCCCCTTGGGTAGTCATACGAGGTACCCATGTCATGACAGGGTGCCATCCATGAGCACAGAGATCATTGGACAGGCATATAAAGCACTGGGGTGACCAATATTGGACCACATATCACCTTTAAGGGGTAATGGCCATGCGTGGATGGGTGATACCAGCCTTCACAATCCTCACCTCCACTATGCAGCATGCTGTCTACCTTGCATAAAGACATTTGCTACACCATGATGATGGACATGCTACATGTCCATATCCTGATCTGTAAGACATACGTCATGGACAGCCACCGTCCTAATACTAGGATCGCCACATGCTGGACAGATCCCTGTGCCATACATGTGACATACTCCCGCCAAACCATGCAACCCTGTCCATCAAAGCTGCACATGTCATCCCAGTCATACATGGCGTGATGGCCGCATGTTAGATGTAGTATCAACTGTCCAGATCAGTAATGTGGCACTGATGCACCTCGCGGTGGCATAATGGCTGTCTGTTACAGCTAGGAAACCTTGCCCGTACATGCTATAGTTGATAACCATCCCTGCAAATGACGTCCGACTGGCCATTGTTCCATGTCTATCACATGTGCAACACAGGCGATCCGTGACAGGCTGTTGAACAGCTGTACAGTGCCGTGTAGATGTATATGGCAAAACACATGCATGTACAGGTGTCCATGTGTATGTGTGCATTGTCACTGCTCAAGTCCATTAAGGCTGTATCTGTGTAGATATGTGACATATACACAGCATCAAGGTCAACGGCATTACCGTGGACACATCCAGGCATGTGCAGATAGGTAAGAACACCAGTGCAGGCAAATAGACATGCCCACATCAAGACAGCATTCACATGGAGTATGAACACTGTAATGAGGTGACACACATATATGGTGATGATATCCAATGCATAACAGGTGTTACATGTGTGTGACACAAACACGTCAGTCGTGTCAGTGTCATGATGATTTGCAAAGATAACTATGCAGATGTACTAGATGTCATAGAAAAGTATATGCAGCAGTATCTCTGTACATCTCTGAAACTGTGACCTGTCACCATCATTATGTCTTACAGAAAATGCCTCATACACGCCTTCCAGCATACAGCCGCCAGGAGGATGATGTCCTCATCCCGTACCTCCATGAGAATTACAAGGTGTTGTTCAGCCATGTGCCACAGTATGCCCAGCAGCGGGACGACCTGTGGCAGGATCTACGCAGGAGGGTGAACGATGTGGGTGGCCATAACCGCACCTACCAGCAGGTGCGCAGACACTGCATGGACTTGATACGACATGCAAAACAGCGTGCCACTGCAATCGCCAGGGAACACGGTGGAACAGGTGGTGGGCCACCAACCCAGCCCCCACTCACACACACAGAGGAGCTACTGGCCAGTCTGGGGACACCCTCAGAACAGCATCCACACACACACTAGCTGCCATTATGGAGGTGGGTGTCTCCCAACCAATGAGCCTGGAGTTGCCTGGTAAGTCAGTACTGCACATATGGCTATTATATCCCATTTAGTTGCATGTATCACTGTACATTATGTAAAGTAACAACATATGCAAGGTATGTGGACACGTGCTGCATACTACAGTATGCTACCCTGTGTATGCACACATGTGCATACTGTATGATATTATACAGGCAAATGTGTTAACATGCACAGTGCACCCTGTGGCTGTCATACAGTCATGGATAATGTTCATACTGTTGTGTCACCCCTATACAGGTACCTCTGGCGTGCCGCACAGACATGAGTCCATTGCAGGTGAGACTGTCATCAGTATCAGGCATGTTAAAGCATAGATCTATTTGCCATGTGACCAGTTAACAGTTGCACACTTGATGTTCGTTCCAGTCATGATATACAGGTCGCATCACCCATCAGTCACACAGGCCACCCATGTGCAATATATACAAATGAAATGATACACTGACTTGAAACCACAGTAGTTGTCATTGCTACATGTGTGGTCAGCTGTGCATACAATGGTGGAGGTGTTTTACAATGGAGGCATATGTAGTATGCATTGGAACAAAATGTGTGGTACGCAAACAGTACCACACAGTGAGCTGTGATATGGGCAGCCCACAGGTGTCACCATTGTGCTATATGCCCCTGCATTGGGTGCACATATTGTGATGTGCCATCTGACATGTCCCAGACACGTAGTGTTCTGGTTGCAATATTGTCACACTATCCCATGACTCATACCCCACAAACCAAACATACAACCCATTGTCTGCATAGCCCTGTGGATGGTGACATATCTGACATCTATGGGTGTATGTCATATGGGAAAACACAGACATGTGAGATAGATGGCCATCACACACATTTGGCCAATACATGTGCACACATGGCCATGGGGGATGGCCAGAGGCACATAGCCATGCAGTAGATGTGATGTGTATACACCCTGTTGCACATTGTCCACACATGGTCCAATTATAGCCTTAGTTGACTGATTATACAGTTGATGTGGTACACTGGACATCCTAAAAGCCTGTGCACAGCTAGTTGAGGTGTCACTGAAGTCTACCATATAAGATCTGTTGAACACCACGACTGTGTCATAGCATGACAGTAGTCACCTGTACAGCTTCCACAGACATAGACACCACATCAGGCCACAGATACTGTACATTTCCCTTGCTGCTGTAGGACATCACCATTAGCTGTGCACCTCGTGTGTGTGGTACATCAATGTCATGTGGGAAATGGTGAATTGACATGGTTGCCAGGCAGCTAAGACCCTGTAGATGTTGAGCAGGGGTGTCATCTGTAGGTCCTCCAGTGACCTGTCACTTGACACAGCATGGTTTAGTGTGTATGCACCTCAGCATTGTGGGTCACAATCCACAGTTATGTCATGGGTATGCATGCAGTTATGGCTATGCAATGTGTACATATTATGCATTGTACAGCAATATAGATGACTCATGCTGCTATGCAATGGCACAGTGTCTGTACTTCACACTGTATAGCAATGTAGACGGCTGACACTACCCTTCCATGTTCATGCACATTTGCTAAACATGCATTCTATCTGTAGGGCATACAGACAACAATGCAATGTGATGCCCATTACGATGCTGTACATGTGTCAGGATGCCATTAATGCACACGTCAGCAGATTACATGTCAAGGTCACATCAGCCATGTGTACTGTTATACTGTTCTGGTCCACATGGTGTATCATGGGGATGCATGCATACTACCATGATTGTGTGAACTGCATGGCTACTGATATGACACCTGCTTGCTGTAGTGTGCACCCCAGGGAGGTGTGCTTACTAACACTATTAATGTCTGAGCTACATGCCCTCTGCTGTATCACAGGCATGCTGCATGCCATCTGTCAAATCACATGCATGGTGTGTGTGTGTGTGTGTGTGTGTGTGTGTGTGTGTGTGTGTGTGTGTGTGTGTGTGTGTGTGTGTGTGTGTGTGTGTGTGTGTGTGTGTGTGTGTGTGTGTGTGTGTGACTGTGTGAGTGTCTATTGTAATTTAGAGTCTTTCTTTGCATTCACAGGTGGTGATGTAGGTGCATTACCCTCCTGTGGTCCATCTGATGTTAGTGTCCCCACAGATACTAGCAGTGATGAACATATGCATGAGGTACAGGCAGGGTTGTCAGGGGCTGAATCTCTGCCAATGGTTGCCATCCCAGCTATGTCCCCCTCTTCCCCACACACAGTTCTGCTGCCAACACATACCCCATCACCAGTGGCCATAGAGGAAGGACAGTCAGCGTCTGTTAGCGTGGAACAGGAATGTGTGGTGGCTACAGAAGGTGTGTCTACACACCATGGTGTCAGTGTAATGACTGAAGATGTGCCACACAGGCATGTGGCCAGTGCTGCTCGTAGGAGGACCTCTGGCAGACATGCACCTGCAGGACAGAGTGCAGCAGCTGGTATCACCAGACGCATGTGCCAGACTGTAATGGTGGCACAGGCATGTGCTGAATGGCAGAACAGAGAAGGGCAGAGGCTGCAGAGGGCCGCTATCTGTATCCTAAATGACAACATCCAGGCATTGGCAAATGCTCAACAGCAGATTGCTGATGTTCTGGACAGGAGATTGGGTGACATGGTCAGAATCCTTGACCGTGGCATGGCAATCCGCGAGCGTGAGCTGTCTGTGCTGGAACATCTGGTAGGAGTGAGGCGTAGGCCATGTGGACATAGGCAAGCTACACCACCTAGTGCAGGTCAACGTGAGCATGCCACCTCACATGCCCGCTCCCATAGTGCTGGTAGCAGTAGCAGTGCAGCTGGTGCTGCGCTGTCCACACCAGGACACAGCAGGCCATGTGGACATGGCCCTGGACATTCCCAGCAGGGACATGGTTCCAGTGGACATGTGTCGTCGGACAGGAGCCAGGCTGTACCTCCACCTGGTAGTGCATGTGCAACCCCTGGCAGGCACAGGTCACGTGGCCGGACACAGTGAGCTGTACAACCTGGTCTGTACAATCTGGAGCTGTCAATAATACCCTGTGTAGGCCTCACAAAAGGCAGAACTGTGTGCACACATACACCCACACAGCAAAAACATCTGTAGGGCACCACAACACCCACATGCATACTGAACAGACATGTCCAATCATATCACTGGCCCTTACCCACACACAAGATGTCATCCATTGGTGCAGCCTATGCCCCTGGCAAACATTATCACCCTGTGCATATGATGAAGCCTGTGCCACATCCCTGTCATCCACACCATTGGTGTAGGGACATGCTCAAATGGTCTGATGCACAGGGTGAACAGAATAGTGATAAGTGTATATTACATTAGTTGTGTAAGAATACTGAGAGATGTGTATATTACATTAGTTGTGTACTGTTGACACGCACCAGACATACCATGTAGTACAGGTTTAGCATGCATTGTTATATGTTCACAGTATGTGTCTCAGTAACAACAGTAGCAGCATGTTGGTAATGATGCCCTGGTTCCCTCCTTATGGTCTACTACAGGTAGCACTCTTTGCAGTCTCCCATGTGTAACTGTGGAGTACTCACAGGCACATATGGCAATATCAGCATGCTATACGTAGCCTCAGCCTGACTGTTGGAAAGTCTAACATAACACAGATGTCTACACATAAACTGATCCAGAAGCATGTGGGCAGTTTAATAGGCTACAGTGGCTAGAGACGTGACATCCATACCAGGTCACATCACAGGTATGTTGACATGGTGCAGGGGTTGTACACAGCGGTCTGGCCAATGATAATGTTAGAGGCCACTTGATAGCATGAGGCCTCACTGTGTAGCAGTAATACCCTGTCACATTACAGGAACATCCTCACACTCACTGGGTCAACAACACTATAACGCACACCCCATAGTGTTGAGGTGAGGACCCTTGCCTATGTGGTCATCACCGTCACAGTGCTGTGAACCCACACGACGCGGCACAGAGAAAGAACATGTACAGGTAGCCAGTGCAGCTGAGACCGATGGCATCAACAGGGTAGTGGACTGCATCATCATGAGGGTTTAGGGATCCTGTGTGTTCTGTATGGTAGCATACACCCTCACTCCATGCACCAGACAGCCATATACACCTACATACACACACACACACACACACACACAAACACACTCTGCAGACCATAAATGTCATACACATATGGATAGCTGATGTGTGTGATACACACACCACACCTGCCTACATCATGCTTTCCACACTGCAGTATGTACAGATCTCTACAACAGTGTACAGGGGTGCGTAACGATTGGGATGTATTCCCCACCATATGTGGCATATATGGTCACACAAGCAAACACACATGACAGTACTGTGAATGATACACCTGCTATATGATGCTACATCTGACAGACATGCAGCAGTATTGGCCGCATTATGTGTACCAATGCTACCTTCGGCAATTGTGCTGCTATATGCACATGGGAGGATGTAAGTGTTACAGGTGTCAAGTGACATACTGTCGGTAACAGTAACATAGCATACTGTTTGCTCATGTAATGGTAGGATGGTGTGTGACACACCTGTGAGCCGTCCCTGGCAAACATCCATCTACACAGGTGGATCACCACTTTATGTACACACATCCATCCATGCCTGCTGTACATCCTACCGTACTGTCAGTATGTCACCATATACAGGTGTCAATGATGGGGCTGCATTGCAACTGCATGTTGTAGTTAGGCACAGATGCGTTACTTACATCAGCTAATGCACATGGTAGCTGCATGCACACTACAGATTGTACATGTGTGTTGGTCCTACATGCCTGTCATGTAGCCATGTTTGTATGCATTGCAATCGATGGACATGTGTGTTGACATACATAACACATGGACTGTTGTATGATATGATGGGTGTCATGGGTAACTAGTACAGAGGGAATGTGTCCTCAGTCAACATTGCTGCCTCATGTACCATTAGCATTCAACAGCCATGGACCCACCTTCCATTTGCATGCGTATGATTGCTGTAGCCACTTGTCTGCATGGAGGACAGCAAAAGCTATGCTATATACATATGTGTTGTGTGTGTGGTCCATGCACATATCCACTGCAATTACATGTATGACATAGCCAAACACGTGTGTTCGTTGGTGTACAGCGACAGTCATCTGTCACAGCTGTGTAAGACCCAGGGCCCCTGGTATGTGTAGAGCCAACCTGGTTATGTACAGTGGTATCATTGCAATGCATAACACATGATGGAACCCTGTTGATACATGTGTAGTCTGCACAGTTGCTGTAGACCTATGTACAGTCCACTGGTCATGATTCACACGGTGTTGTGTTAATGTATGGCTGTGTATTGCTGGTCCAATGACATGGTGATGTCGGAAGGCTACATTGTAGATTGTGGTGTGTACCTCTGTGATATGCACCTGAGACATCTGTGATAGCTCCTGAGTGTGTATTGGTCAATATATGTGAGTGGCCTTCATGTACGTGGGGACAGTAATACCATACTGTGTCCTTCCGTGTTTAGAATCCATGTGCATGCAAGACGGCCCTTTCCAACTAAGTGTGTGAGCATGCCCAGTATGCCGTTGTGTAGATGGACACAAAGTACATTCCAAACTGTGCCCTTCCATGTTTAGAATCCATGTGCATGAATGCAAGATGGCCCTTTGCAACTGCTAAGTGTGTGAGCATGCCCAGTATGCCGTTGTGTAGATGGACACACAGTACATTCCAAACTGCGCCCTTCCATGTTTAGAATCCGTGTGCATGCAAGACGGCCCTTTGCAACTGCTAAGTGTGTGGGCATGCCCAGTACGCCATTGTGTAGATGGACACACAGTACATTCCAAACAGACGTGTGATACTAAACATGTGGGCATGGCCACTGACATCCTGTATAGTGATGGTGGTCATCCAGGCAACAGGTATCAATTTTCAATGTCACGATGGATGCCTACATTGAACACATTGGTTGCTGTCTTGAAGGGTGTACTGTCTGTGGTGCCTCCCGTATCTATGTAGTGTTGTCATGGTGCTCCATAGATATTTGGTTGCCCCGATCACACCACTGCCATGTGTTTGTCTATGTCTACCTTGGGACAGTAATATGCTTTCAGACTGCTCACTTTCTATACATTTCCTATCAGTGTCCTTGCCTTTGCGGATGATGTCACCCACCTAGAAGTATGCCTCTGGGAGTGCTGTGTTCAGTAATCTCAGCAGCGCATTCTGTAAATGCGTCATGTTGTAGTGTGTTAGGGTAGTTAGGTGTATGTTTGACTCTCAGCCCTGCCAAGTGTGTGTGTGTGTGTGTGTGTGTGTGTGTGTGTGTGTGTGTGTGTGTGTGTGTGTGTGTGTGTGCGTGCATGCTCCCGTCCGCCTGGGGACTCAGTCTTGCTTTTAGACGCCGCACACCACAGCAGTTTCCTACCGACGTCTTTGCCTTTGCGGATGATGACACGCACCTAGATATTTGTCTCTGGGACTGCTGTGCTTAGTAATGTCAGTAGCGCATTCTGTAAATGCATCATGCTGTAGTGTGTTAGGGTTTGTTAGGTGTATGTTCAACTCCCAGCAGTGTGTGTGTGTGTGTGTGTGTGTGTGTGTGTGTGTGTGTGTGTGTGTGTGTGTGTGTGTTTGCGCGCATGTTCCCATCCACCTGGGGACTCAGTCTTGCTTTTAGACGCCACACACCACAGCAGTTTGCTACCGACATCTTTGCCTTTGCGGATGATGATACGCACCTAGATGTCTGCCTCTGGGACTGCTGTGCTTAGTAATGTCGGTAGCATGTTCTGTAAATGCGTCATGCTGTAGTGTGTTTGGGTAGTTAGGTGTATGTTCGACTCCCAGCCCTGCCAAGTGTGTGTGTGTGTGTGGGTGTGTGTGTGTGTGTGTGTGTGTGTGTGTGTTTCCAGCTGCATGACAACAGTACATTGCTTTGACAGTATTCACTCTCCATAGCATCCGTGCGGCGTCTTTGCCTTTGATGCTGATGTCTGCAGGCTAGACGTGTGCCTATGTGAATCATGTGATCCACTGATCACGTTAGCGCATTTTGTAACTGCGTAATGCTGTCATGTGGTACAGTGCTTCCGTTTATGTTCTGCTCCCAACCCTGCCACATGTGTGTGTGTGTGTGTGTGTATATGTATCTATCTACATGTATATATATATATATGTATATATATATATATATATATATATATATATATATATATATATATATATATATATATATATATATATATATATATATATATATATATATATATATATATATATATATATATATATATATATATATATATATATAGAGAGAGAGAGAGAGAGATGTATATATGTATATATAAATATATATATATATATATATATATATATATATATATATATATATATATATATATATATATATATTGTATATAGATATGTATGTTGGGATTATCACTCTTGACTGTGCTGCATTGTCTGTACGTGAACACCTTGGATGTATGTACATCTGCTATGGCTCTGTGATAGTGCACATACTGTGTGCTGTAGTGATCGTGGGTTATACATGTGTAGTGACCGGTTATTGTGTTGCTGGGTATTACACGGGCATTGGGAACAATGTTAGTGCAGCACCTTTGAGTGGTCGTATGCAGATCTCGGAAACAGTCAGCGGTGGTTATTACATTGGAGTGTGAGTATGGCTCATATCCGTCTGTAGTAACTGTCAAGTCTATGCACCCCAGGTTAACATTACAGACACATGTTTATCCACAGGTTGTGGTACAGATCCCAGGACTGTATGTGTAGACATTGACAGGTGCAGGACTGGGTTGTGTTGGATGCATGGAGGGGTGTCCATGGCCAGTAATGGGGATCTCTACAGCCTGGCAGGCATGGTCTGTGACTGTCCCACAACCTCCTGCATATGGCTGACACATGCTGTACCTGTGTATATGCAGACACACACACTTACCACAAACAGCTACGGCTATCACATACACACACCCATTGCACCACCATTGGGCCATGCAATAACCGTTGTCCCTCACACACACACACACACACACACACCTATGTGTACATTGGATGGCTCTATGACAGCTCTGGACATGTTAACACCACACCCTGTGCATATGATGTCACCTGTGCCACCACCTGTGATCTGTAACATTGATGCAGGATCTGACTAACCTGGTGCTGCTGCACACATTGGCTTTATTCCACTGCATTGATGTTAGCATGCTGTTAACACACAGTGTGTTACTTCCAGGTGTACTTCAGCAGGCATGATGCATTGCAGCTATGACCATCACTGTAGCATAGTTTACAGCACTGTTACCTCTGATGATGTAGTCTCCATCCATGTGCCATTTCACTGATGTGTGTAGTATTGGCAGCATGTGTGTCTGTGTGTGCAGTATGTGTGTGATGTGTGTAGTACACATGTATACCTGCTTACAAATGCATACACAATATTACACGGGCTTCACCATTTGTACACTAGCTTACTCGTTCTTCCACACGCTCACACGGGCTAACACGCGCGCACATGTGACACTGCTCTGGTGAGGTTACAGTGTTTTGTACATACACACTCCTGTTGTCACCTATGTTCTACTCTAATAGTCCCCTTAACCTACACTACACTGTAGAGGCTTGGCCCATATGGCATGACATGTTGTGATTCACTATCCTCAGCCTCACTTGCCTCACATTGCCTACAAATGCTTCGTTACAGCTCTGACAGAGTGCTTCCACACATAGGTACCAGTATGCAGTAGCCATGTTGTCTCCGGCTTGCCATTCATCTGCATGGCGTACTAACATCTAACTAAACCTACATTTTGTATGTATATTATCCATATGTCTTGTTTTGAAGTGCAGCGTGTTCTCGTGGCGCTGTGCTACGCTTCCACACCAGGGATCGGGGGAGGACAACTACTGGTTCATTGATATCCAATGGACAAAGCCGCCACTGGCCTTGGACTTGGACATTGGCATGCTTCTTCGACTGCATTCATACTGTATTTGCAGCTGTCATTGCTCCATTTAGCAACATGCAAAACGTTAGTCGCATAACATCCGGATACATTTCTGCACATAACTCTGCTCTTGCACGGACAGCTTACTGTTTCATGTATCGTGTAGTTACGTAGGGTTACCACCTATCCCACTTTGCGAGGGACAATCCCTCTTTGGGCAGTTGTGTCCTGCAAAATATTGTGAGAAAATGGCAAATGTCCTGAGATTTTAGGACAAAATTATTTTCTATATTGTATGTAATTGTTGCATAAAAGTTATTCTGTATCTGAAACACCTAAATGTTATACGAAACAGAATAAGGAACAAAAATGCTACAAGAATAAACTTTTATTCAGGCAAACAACTGAAGTTCTATCCTTTGTACTGGCCGTGGGTATGTTTTGCCCTGCAAAATCTGATGTTTGTAGCACAAATGTCCCACTTTGGCCATTTGGAAAGGTGGCAACCCTATAATTACATCATTTGCATAGCTTACACATACAAATGGGGTATGTTGCAAATCCCAACATTGTCCATGCCATGTTCGTGTTACGGGCAGTCTTGCACGCCCCTGCGGGTGTTTGCTGAATAGCCTGGCAGTCATCTTTCCTTGCTGTACTCTCACTCAATCCATAAACGCCGGAGGCTTCATGTATCATGGCCTAGGATTTGCTGTGTGCTATGTCTATTTGTGGTGTATGCATGGCTGTGGGTATGTCCCACTGTCATCACTGGTAAAGGTGACACCCTATAGGTACTTCCTGTAGACTGCTGTGTCATTTGACATGTCAGCACATACCTACGGATGAACTTCCTACTGCAGTGCTTTTCATACCTTCTGCATTATCTTGCGGTCGATAATGCTGTTTCCTCAGACATGTATCTGTTTCTGATCATACCTATCAACCTCCTAGTGCAAAACATCTGTACAAAGCCTAACATGATGGGGGGACAGATAGAGGCAGATTCTACATATTGCTCTTACAAACGTAGATAGTTGGCAGTATTATAGGTTTTGCATTAGTATGACCTTTCTGAGGGATTTGGGGTCTTAAACACATATGTTTATCATTATTTAATGACATCAGTTCTCAGGTATTTGGCAGACAGGTACAGATTATGAGAGGAACACACCACACATATGAGGCATACATCTGCAGATTCGTACAGTTATGCCAATACACACAATACATGGCGCCATCACAGGCCAGTTACCATTACATTCCTATTGCAGAACACACCCACCCACTGGGTTATATTCCTCACACAGGCCAACAGGTGCTTATCCACACTACTTATTCCATCATGTACCATATGTGTAGGCCGGTATTTGCGCTTTCCGTCAGTGGCAGAGCTCACGTACAAGTATGGTGGACTGGACACTGTATCGATGACACTGCATGACACCCTGAGGGACACGTTGTTTGAGTCTATTAACCTTCCACATTGACTTTCACAGGCCATACGTTGTAATTCACATTTGTGGACAAACATGCGTATGACTTGTACATGTTTTGTCATTTGTCCTGACGTCTTTCTTCTCACCTGTCCACCTAGTATCACTAGTTCTGTACATTTCATTAGGATGGGTTACCTTCATACCTCTCACCTGCACACATTATGGGTATATGCCCTGGGGTTTGACCTATGATTCTGTTACATTTGTCATGATAATGTGCCTTTCTGATAGATTGCTGGCAAGCCATGACGGACTGTGCGGTTAGGTAATCATGACTGACATTTCTATTTCATGATTACTAACTCTCATAACATTCATATTCCCGACTACGCAATTATTCTATCAACGGTCTGACTTTGTCTGAGGTATATTTAATATAGTCCCTATTTGTCTGTCGTGTACTATGCCTTAGTCCAGCTGTCTTATTCTGACATTCTGGCAGGTATGGTTACCATCTTGGTCATATGCGTGTCCATCCATGATAATCACCTACATGACACTGATATAGGTCCCTACATCTTCCCCCAATGGTTTACACAATATCCAGTGGATGGGTTGCACCTTTTTGGTGAATATAGGCGTGTGCTATACCCACATAGGTATACTGATCACTCCCATGGGGCGTACCTAATAGATCTGTGCTAACCAGCACCTTGGCCCAATTCTGCATACCCATGATTCCCATACCTGACACACCTCCACAGTACCCATTAGACATGTTTAATGTGAGCGATAATAAAGTGTGAGGACACTTCCGAGCACTCCCCACTCTGCGGATATTAGCTCGTACGTCATACATTCAATCGACCAATGTGTTATTACCCTTGCACCTGTTACTGTTGCAAGTACAGCTATATCGTAGTTGCAGCTGTGACGTCTTTTGCATCAATGACGGTTCATGCATGTCTGTCTGTCTATCCATATTAGCTATACCGTGACCTATTTATGTACATGTGTTATATGTACAGGGACATATGTTTGTTGTGTATATATCTATTCATGTATCATGTGTGTATAGATATATATATCTGTACATATATACATATGTATGTACATTTCTCATCTCATAATTTGCTTTGGATTATGTCTGTGGATATATGTGTATATATATCTCCATATCATACCTTTCAACTGTACAGATTTCCGCTGCATGTACAGCTGTTTGCCTCTTATCTTTGCTCCGTTTTTCATAACCTTGTATCTATCTGGCAAGTTAGTGGCATATCATTAAAGACTGACGTTGGTAAATAATGACAAACATTTCAGGTTACGACTTCATACCCTTCAGAGAATCCATGCTAGTGACACACCTGTTATTCTATCCACTTTCTATGTTTGTTAGGGCAATATCTGGGGATTGTCCCTATTTGTACTAGTTGTTGTCATGGCTTTGTCCGGTTTCATATTTTACGGGTTTAGCAGGTATGAGCCATGTACAAGGAACGTGGGGAAAACACCATTCATTTTCTATTCTGTGAGTGGATTACACACGCGCAGGTGCACTTGCATATCCTTATTGTGGGTTACATATGTTTCATAGATAATTGTGCTTCCGTGAACTTTCATAATTCTGACTGTAACAGTTGCATATCTGTATTCCAGTTTACAGACTACTGCGAAACACACGTTCACCTTTACATATTTAAATGTATGTACTGCATGAACGCTTTAATTACACTTTCAAGTTGTATGTGCAGTGGTCGTAGGTCAACCGGGACTGCATTCACGTTGGCCGGATACTGGAACCACTATTCTATTGGTGTTCTCCCTCATTGATATGCATACCCATAGTACTTAGCTACATCAACATACGCCTCACCGCTTCACCTACGACACAGGCATCCATTCTCCTGCTGGGAAAAAGGCAGTACTACATATTACACATTCCCTATTGCCTACTGCTGTGGACTCCGGCTGCATTGTTAATCACTCCGAGGGTATACAGAACACCAAGGCATATAGTCCAGCCACATACAGGTCTTTGATTGTCAGGGTGTTCATGTAGTGATCTGGGTTTAGGCTTGTCCACCTGGTGAATGGAACTTCCCTGGCCGAGGTCAAATGTCAGACGAAGCATATGGACAGGGATTATCACCTATCAGCAGCTTATTCTGTTGGCATACCTGTATACAGTCATATGGGGATTATTATTTTTGGACATGAAGTGACTACAGTTATGCGGTTGTACATTACACAAGTGTGAAGGGCTTTTCCTGTAAATATGTACGGACCATACCTCTCAACCTCTTAGAGCACCGAACCTGCGCAAAACCTACACAATGGGGAGGGACAATTAGGGACACATTTTAATGATTGCTCTTACAAGCTTACAACATTGATAGAATGCTAGGTTTTGCATTAGCATGACTTTTCTGCAGGTTGTGGAGTCTTATACTCAGGATATTTCTCATTATTTAGTGACGTCAATCCTCAGCTATTTACCACACTGGTGCAGATTGTCAGAGGCACACACCAACGCTATGGTGCAATCCTGTGGTCATTCTTAGGGATGCCATCTTTTCGACTGCCCAAAGTGGGACATGTTCTGTAGAGATGTCAGATTTTCCAGGACAAAACATACCTACAGCCGTGCATAGTATTGAACTTTAACTTTTTTTGTACATATAATATGTATTGCTTATGTTACTTCACATAACATATTGAGGATTCATATATAAAATAACAATTTTATGCAACTATTAAAGTAAATTAGGAAATAAACTCTCAGGACATTTGCTATGTCTTGATTTTTTCACAGGACACAACTGCATACAGAGGGATTGTTACTTGCAAAGTGGGATAGCTGGTGACCCTAGTCATTCTGCGAATATTCAGACAGTTGAGTGGTATGGCACAGACCTCTGTAATACACTGTTGTGTTCTGGCATAGCAGTAGCACACAACTGCCTACAGAGGGATTGTTACTCGCAAAGTGGAATAGCTGGTGACCCTAGTCATTCTGCGAATATCCAGGCAGTTGAGTGGTATGGCACAGACATCTGTAATACACTGTTGTGTTCTGGCACAGCAGTAGCTCAGCATTAAAGACTGCAGTTGGAACGTGCTGACAGACAGTTGGGTTTCAGACTTCATACTCCAGACATTAATGTCAATGTGCAAACTGTTATTCTATCAAATTCCATGTTTCTAAGAGATATGTTTACAGATTGTCCCTGTGTTTGGACCTTTGTCTCACTTATATTCACGGCTCTGTCCAGATATCTTGCTCACACAGGTTGACAGGTATGGTCAGTCATGACTGCACACAGTCAGTGTCCCTCACACTTGATCAGGGTTGACCTGTTTACATACTGTCTTCCTCGCCCTCATGCCGTTTTCCACTTTGCAAATGTGTGCATTATATTCTCCCTCCTATTCATGTCTGGACACGTGTGTCACAGGAAGGTATTTTATCCTGGGTGGTAGGTTACGCATGCCCACTTAGGGCTGGACAGTGTCATAGACTTCCACTGCGCGTTCTGACTTGTGTCCAGATATCTACTGGATTGGACATCATGTCATCATACCCATTCTACTATTTACACAAATTGGTCATCCCGTGAGGGATATCCCAAAAATTGGTCAAGACGAAAACAAGTTAGATAACAAAGATTTTTGTGCCTTCACGAAAACGTGCAGGGGGTTTTACCTGCAGGGGATACATGGTTTGCAATCCTGACACTGCCTAGGGTGACAATACCTACTACATATGCGTAGGGGTCACTGTGTGTAGCTGTTTCTGTAACAAACCAGTGGACCAAGTACGGCTGGATTTGGTGGACATTCTGGTATGGTGGCAGGTTGTGTGTTGTGGAGGGTATGCTGGGTAGGCTATTATGCATCCAGGTGTGTTGCATTTGTTATGGCCAGTTCCATCAGGACCCATCTGTGGGTATGTGATGGTGCCGTATCTATACATTTGTCTCGCATATTTCCATATTCATATGTTTGTGGGATTGTGTTCTACACTATGGCCTGTCTGCTTGTCTTGCAGCTGTTTCTACATGAGGTTGTGTTTCTTTCCACTTCACCCGGTGCCCCCTCATACACCTCCGGTTCACCTTTTCTGCATACAACACAAGTATCACCTTTGAGGAATTTACCATTAAACACACACCTCTCACATGCGAATTACTCACAACCCATAGAGCTCTACTTTGGTTGTTGGCCCATGACACGGCCAGAGTTACACATTGGCTACCCTACATGTGTCGGGTACCTTTATGGTTGTGTGGACTACGCTGCCATGTTTGCTGTCCACATGCTATACCTCATGCACATAGGTACACGCCCTTACTTCACTTTCATTACTTGGTTGGTGTATCCGGGTACTACCCGTTCGACTGTGTCACATACACATTCGGATTATACAGCTGCCTTCCGGATTTTGCCAGCCTGTTCTACTCATTGGTAGGATGGCACCTTTTCCTATGTCCAAGCTATTCCTTACACATGTCCGACTGTTGTGGACATTGCCTCCCCACTATCAACGGTTGTGTTTCCACCTTTTCATTTGGCCACAGTGTGACATAGGGTTACTACCTGTCCCACTTTGCGAGGGACAGTCCCTCTTTGGGCAGTTGTATCCTGACATGTAATTGTCAACATAGCAAATGTTCTGAGATTTTAGGACAAACATATTTCTTATATTTTATGTGATAGTTGCTTTAAACAGTTAATTCTGTATCTAAAATACCTGACTGTTATGAGAAACAGACTAAGCAACTAAAATGCTACAGGAATACGCTTTTCTGTAGGCAAAACAGTTATGTTCTGTCCTTTATATTGGCCGTGGGTATGTGTCGGCCTGTACAGTCTGATGTCTGTACCAAACATGTCCCACTTTGGCCATTTGTAAGGGTGGCAACCCTACTGTGACAGTTGCAGTGAACACAGCATATTTTACAGGCCAACACATACCCACGGTCAGTTCGGCAGATATTACTTACAATTCTTGCCTATATCTAAGCTTATTCTTGTAGCATCTCGGTATCTTATTCTGTTTGTTATGACATTTATGTATTATACGTCCAGTGAAATATGTTTAATGCAACTATTGCATGACGTCTATGGAGGAATTATGTCCTATATTCTCTGGACATTTGCCAGTTTTACATGTTTGTGTCAGGACACATCTGCCCACAGAGGAACTGTCACTCGCAAAGTGGGACAGGTGGTAATCTTGGTCGATGGTACGGATCATACTGTTCCTTTCAGCCTACATGTGTCCGTGTTGTTATGGCTCGTTTATATGCTCCTTCTGTTTCATTTACATGCGTATGCTATTTCCTATCACATTTGGTATGTGAAATACGGACATACCTTTTGTATGTGACTATTACATGGCTTGTGGGATATGATTCAGTCATACGGTCACTTCCTATATCTACATTTCTCCTCGTGTATTTTGTTATGGACACATCTGCACAGCTATGTTCCCTCCCTCAAATTATGGGTCGGCTGGTGACCCTCTCCGTTGGACTGGACGTACCTACTGGTGGCGTGCTAACATCTGATACATTTCACTTTCACATGGTATAGCTATCAACACTACGTTGGACTACAGGCACACAGTTTTCCTGTCATTTGTTCATGGGTAGGGACCCATTATTCTCTACCGTGCATTTGTGTTTGAGTCTTCATTTGCTGTTCGCAGGGACTCTGCTTTGCATAGGTTTCAGTCTCCACTGACACTGATAGGTATGATTACTATTGCTGGCGGAATATAATATTCAGCAGTTTAGGTTGCTCCTCGAAAGCCAATATTGACACGCCTCGCTGCGCACCTTCGATACGCCCCTTGCACTCGCGCACGTTTCCTATGCACATGGCTGTGGCGGCTGCGCGCCTTCATTAATATGCATATAGCGCGTCTACTCCACATCTACTCTGCACGGCCGGCGCAAACCTTACGCTGGACTTGCGCCAGGCTTCATGAATCCGGGGGAATTTGTACATCTCTTGCTTTCTATTAAAGAAAATTAGGCATTGTAGTAAAATATCTATTAGAAGAGTTTTTACTGTGCTACCAATAAGGAAAGCTATCTACTTGCTCTACTCTATGTAGAGAATGCTTGAAAATAGTGGTTTTTTACCTAAAAGTAATGTAACACTGCAAAGTTGTCTTTGACCTTGAGCGATAGAACTGCTGTATTCCAATAAGGAATGCTATTTATTGCTATGCTCTATCTCGCGGACGCTAGACAAGAGCGTGTTTTCTTGCCTAAAAGTGAAGGAGCACTACGAAATGTCTTGGTCTCTGAGCGATAGACCTAAGGGCATGGCTCCACAGCTAATTAGTGTAATGGCTTAAGTTTTTTAAGGCCTTAGGACTTATCTGGTCCCAGTTTCCTTGACTGCCTGAATAAGTGCTTGGGCAAGTGCTACGAACTGAGTATATGCTCAATAACATTGTAGTATCTGCTAATTTGTAATTACAACACTGTTAAGTTAACAAAAAGACCTAGCCTCCCCACTTAACCTATTATACATGAGTTATTCAATATGCTGGACACTAGACTCACAACTGTCCTGCATACATGCTAGCCTGGTAAGGTGCCTAAACAAGAACTGCATATATCTATTCTCTCACTATCTTCTCTTTTTAATTAACTATCTTGCTTACTGATTATACCACTCTGAACCCAGCTCCATACTGTAGCATTATTTAAGTATTTTCCTAACTCAACTGTTACACATTGCTCAGACCTTTCTCTACTTGTATGAGTACTCTGTATCATTGTTAGTTTGAATAGGTGCTGGGATGCCTGCATTATATCTGCTAATATTGCCATGAATGCTTTTCAAATGTTTGTTTGAATAGATGCTGGCATGCCTTGCTTTGTATCTGCTTACTTTGAAATGTATGTTTTTCAACTGTCTGTATGAACTCAACTGCTCTGAGTATTACCTTGACTGTATTTTTAAATACCTGTTTGCCTATTTGAACTGCATGCACTGTGTGTATTACCTTATCATTTAAATGTATTTCCCACCCCTTCACTATCTTTTTTCTTGTCCCTTCTGTTCCTAGGTTTGAAACCTATATCCTACACTAATATCTTGTGAACATACCTACCTGGTGAAAAGACTCCCTGCAAACCAAATCCTTACAACTCCTCTATATCATAAAGACTTGCCACCCTGCTTATTAAACCCTATTCACAAGAAGGCAAGAAAGTATGTGTTATCAAATAAAATGGTAATTTTTAAACACTTGCTACATATCTAGAGTATGTATTATATGCTAACTCAGCCAGGATACTCAGCAGCTTTTCCTCCCTCTCTATCCCCTAGCGTTTAGAAGTTGTTTATCACTCCTGTGCTTTCTCCTGTTACTATCCCTAGGAGTCTTCCCAAATCTTGAAACATTTCTCTCTGCTCACCTGCCTCTGTTGTTAACTCTTTCTGTCCACTAGATGGCATTCTAAACCAGGATAGCACCTAAATCTTACATCCTTTCCTGGTATCTAAAGAAGTTAACGTTCTATCCCTTGCTTGCGAACTGGCTTCCTGCCCTATCTCTACCTGCTACTTTCTCTTCCCTTTGCTCTCTGCTACCACTTACCTTCATGACCACTATTACCTGTCCTCCTAGACCTACTCCTTCCCTACTAAGGTACCCAGCAGTTAGCTGCTTACTGTTAGGTTTTTGCTGACTTCTTGCTTACCTGTCTGAACCCGCTCCATTTGCCCTGCGGGTTCACTCCACTCTCCTACCCTGCCCCCAGTTCCCACCTGCCCCCAGTGCTCCTATATTTATTCCTCTAAAGACACCCCCCAATACACCTACTCCAATCACACTAATCATATCATTACCACTCCCATCCCCATTTCTCACAACACACCCACTGATACCTTGCCTCTCATCCCTCCTTCATATAATTCCTCACCCACTAACACACTCCTAACCTGATTATAAAACCTTCCTCCCAATTTCTCCCACCTCACAATCCAACATTATGTCTATATTTATCATCCCATACCAATTACAACTATTTATCTTGGTCTCACTCTTACTTCCTCTAACCAGTACCTATCTCTTAACCTCCTATGAACAACCACTTTACTCTACTCTTCTCTTCCCCTCCAAACACACTTCTACACCATCATTAGATAACTCTCCTAACTTCCTAAACTTCATTTGCAAACCCAGCTACCTACTAGCCAAATATCACAGACTAGTACATATTAAGTACTCCAACCTAAAAACTAGAACATTATTTGTGTATTATTACAAGCCTCTTCAGCCTAAACACTTTACACTCCTACACTCCCTAATATATGATGACATTCATCCCAACCCTGGCCCTAACTCTACCCTTATCACTGCAAACTGCAATCAATTCAAATCTAGCACCCTACCACCTACCAAACCTTCCAACTCACTCTCTATAGCGCATCTTAATATATGCAATATTTGCAACAAAATAGCTCAGGTTCATGCCCTCCTAGATGTCCAACTATTTGACATCCTATGTTTATCTGAAACATGGCTAAAACCTACCGTTAAAGACAATGAAATCACCCCACCTGGTTACAATATTATTAGACTAGACTGCACAGCCAAAAAGGGAGGAGGGGTAGCAATCCTGTATAAATCAGAGCTACAAGTTAGCACTATTAATCTTAACCCACCTTTGGAGAATAATGCTGAAATAATTATCTCCAAATTTCAAATAAACACACATAAAGCCATAAATATCATTTGTATATATATTCCCTCAGGAAATAACATTAATACACTCAAGTATATCCTTAACTGGCTTTCTATAAATCTCCCACAATAAACCATAGTCCTAGGGGACTTTAATATCAATTAGAATTCCTGTAGTAATACAAACCTCACCACTCATATTAACCTTTATGGTTTCTCACAAACTATTAACTCCCCTACCAGAACAAATAGACTCAATAACAAAGAAAGTACCTTGGACTGGATTCTTACTAATAGTCCTCGTCAAACATACAGCAGGAACCCTTCCAGATGGCCTAAGTCACTATTCACTTACTTATATTATTAGACATAAAACCAACCTAACTTTCCCTAACACTTTCAGAACAGTACGCACCAAAAATTACTTTAACCCAGAACTTTTCCAAACAGAACTCAAACAATGTAATTTGTCACCATTAAAATATCTCCCCCTAAATGAAGCAGTAGAATACTTCAATTCCACATTCTTAACCATCCTAGACCACCACGCCCCAATACGGTCTATTAGAAATAAAGCTAAACCAGCCTTCTGGCTCTCTAAAAATACTAGGGAAAAAATCCTTCTCAGAAACAAATCCTGGGCAAAATGGCGTATTATTAAGAATCCTACAGATCACCAAACCTTTAGGCAACATAGAAATAGTACAAAAAAAAGCCATCCTGTTAGACAAAAAGAACTTTTACCTCCAATTACAGCAATCCTCCCACAAAGAACCACAAAAATTTTGGAATAGCATTAACAAACTTTTTTACCCAGGCCAATCTATCACACCCAACCTGCAAGGATCTAACCCAGATAATCCCACACTAACAGCTAATGCCTTCAATTCCTTCTTCACAGATGCTATACAAACGCTTGCTAGCCATCTATCTCCTGTCACCTCTAATCTGACTACTTCTACTACAAATCCACCCCATCATTGTATTTGCAACCTGTGTCAACTTCCTTTATCTGCTCCCTTCTCCAAAAATTAAAACCAACTACCCCCTCAGCTGACGAACTCCCAGCAGAATTCCTGCAAAAAGGAGCTAAATCCATTGCCTATCCCATTTCTGTTCTGATAAATAGAACTATAAGTGAAGGAACTATCCCATCTATCTGGAAAATTTCTCATATCATCCCACTGCATAAAGGGGGGAATTCGCATGACTTTTCTAACTTTCGCCCTATAGCTTTACTATCGCCTCTAGCAAAAATAATGGAAAAATGCATCCATAAGCAACTACTTAACCACCTACTCCATAATAACCTACTTGCTAACTGTCAACGTAGATTCAGACCTTATCATAGCACCACCACAGCCCTGCTATCCTTCACAAACTGTATTAACGAAAAACGCAACAAAAATATTCTTTCCTCTGCAGTCTTCATTGATTTATCTAAGGCTTTTGACATGGTCAACCACCAACTTCTTCTACACATACTTAAATCCCTTTCACTTGATCCTCTATCTATGAATTGGTTCACATCCTACCTAGAAAACTGACAGCAGACTGTACTCTGGCAAAATAAATTATCTAATCACCTTCATATCTCACTTGGCATCCCACAAGGCTCCATATTAGGCTCACTCCTATTTTCCATTTATATTAATGATCTTCAAACAGCTATTCCACACACCAACTGCATTCAATATGCAGATGACTCTACTATTATCTGTTCTGCCACTTCTCAATCTGAACTTCAGTCTCTTACCCAAAAAGCTTTCAATACTGTTGAACAGTGGTTCTCTCACCGCTGCCTCCTCTTAAACCCCCAAAATACTAAACTGTTACTCTTTACACCCATCCGAAAGTCCACCCCCTTACATTTCACTCTCACGTCCAATAACGGTACTCTTATTTCTCCTGACCCAACCACTAAACTCTTAGGTATAACAATCGACAACCTCAACTTTGATACTCACATAAACACCGCAATAAAATTAGTTAACAAAAACTAGGATCCCTTTACAGATTCAAACCCTTTCTTACACCAGTAGCAAAGACCACTATTGCCAGAACTCACTTAGTCTCCACTCTACTCTATGCTTCTCCCATATACACCAATCTCTCCAAAAACAACCTCAACAAACTAGCGACATCCTATAATAATATTGCTAGATTTGCTACAGGCTGTCCTTTCAGAACCCATCACTGTTTGAATCTAAAACAACTAAACTGGATAGAATTTCTTAACCAGCTCCAATTTCACCAACTTACTATAGCCCACAAGACCCTGTATCAACCCAGCAACACTCCAATACTGTCTAGCCTCATTACCCCTTACAATAATCTCAAGACTCTATGCTCCTCAAATAAACTGCTGATCAATACAACCAAATTTAACAACTCAGCAGGTGACTCCATGTTCTGTAACTCTGTTGGTAAACTATGGAACCAGCTACCCTCTGAACTCACCCCTCAGACTTCTCTCTCACTTTTCAAAAGGAATCTAAAACTATTTCTCAACAAACACTGGCTATGCTCCTGTACTAACCCTGACTAACTTTCTCCTTTTACTAATTTTCACCCCACATCCTTCACAAGCTTCCCTTAATGCTTCAGTTTACTATGTTATTGCATCTAAAACTTATGTATATATGTATAATGCACCCTCTTTTATACATTACTCTCTACTGAATTAATGCTTATGTTATTAATCACTATGAGTATTCTAATTTGTACTAAAAAAAAAAATATATATTACTTATATACTTGTAAGAATTGTCTTTTTTATATTGATCTGTCATATTAATTTTTTATGTTTCTTGGAGCTTTTCTTCCCGGGCCTGTACTGAAAATGGACATGTATCCAGCTAGACTAGCCCGGTCAACAAATGTAAAATAAATAAATAAAATAAATAAGTATGTATGTTTTCAGACAATGTTTTCATGTTTTCAGGTTTGTGGTAACAATTGTACAGCAGTACTAGTTTTCAGTCTATCAGTGCTCAGATAGATTCCAGTTTATTTGTGTTCAGGTACCACTGTCAAAATGTTTTCATGTTTTCAGACAATTGCACAATAGTATTAATTTCAGTTTATCTATGTTCAGACAATCAAAATGTTCTCATCTTTTCAAACAATTGTACAATGGTACTAGGTTCCGTATATCTGTGTTCAAACAATAATGGTTTAGTTCTCAGAATATAACATGTACCAGTTTCAGTTATGCTTTTATATGTGTTTAGGTAACACGGGAAAATTATATTCTTTTAGTTTAGTTTGTTTCCAGAATATACACAGCTATTTTTAAATGTTCAGTATATGCTAATATAAATGTCAGTCAATTTTCAGAATATGACATTCATATTCAGTTATCTGTTCAGTACAGTACATTCCAGTCAAATCTCAAAATACTTCACATTTTTCAATCATTAGTTAAGGGTAAAGTAACAGAATTACATTATTTAGCCATTAGTTAAGGGTAAAATGACAGACTTATTTGCAACAGGCTTATTATATTATTCAGTCATTAGTTAAGGGTAAAGTAACAGAATTATGTTTACAGGCTTATTAAAATCAGTTATTTAAATAATAGGTAATAATAGTAATTCATTATAATCAAGGTATAACATAGCAGGCTTAATTTAATTAATTTACAAATTACAGTGTACGTTTATAGATTGCAGTGCACTTTACATAATTATTGTGCATTAGTCAGAAATGAAGGATACTAACAGACAATGCAAAGATATAGACTTAATATACAGAAATCATAGGTTTTAGTAAATTATTATAGCTCATAAATATTCATAAAAGTTAAAAAAGGTAAGTAGGATTATAGAGCAAATTTAAATAAAAATTTATAGACACAAGTTAACACAGGATATGGTAATTATGCTTCAAGACCACTTATAAAGTTATCTTTTAGTGCAGATTTCAGTTTGTCTTCAGAAAATAGCCATCATGCTTGATAGGCCATACAATATGTATCATCAAAAACAGCTGCCAAGGAGGGGATTCCTCTATATCCAATGCAGTGGAAGGAGATTAATGTGAAAAGTATAACAGAGGTGAGCCAAGTGGGCTCAACAGTTGAGGCAATCTGGCAAAGATCCAAAACATGCAGGGGGATGCTGATAAAAGGGCAGAGTGCAAAGTTGCAAGTCCAATCCCGGGAATAAGGTTGTATGTGTACAAAACAGAACAAGGGGCACTTTTGCCCTTCATACCAAAATTATTGGCTAAGCAGCTAATGAAATACAATCATTAGCTACTAGGTCATGTAGGTTTTCAGAAAATTTGGCCTATCATAAAGTATAAGTTTTAAAATCCTCAGCTAAAAAAAACATGTAAATAAATTCAGGAAAAGTGTATTATATGTCTGCAGACTAACCCTGTGTTAAAAAAAAAAACTCAGTTGCAGAGAGTGCCAGTTTCAGAAGAAGCATGGATCAGTATACAGATAAATTTTGCAAGACGTCTTCCTCCAGCAAAAGGGGGTTAAATAATGTACAGGTTTTAAATATATCACTCATACATCAGAATTTAGACTTAAAGCCTCTAAAGACTATAAATCTAGGTAATATAAAAATCAAATCATAAAGTTAAGAGACTTCAATCCAAACAGACCATAAATGCTCAAGTGGCACCTAATGGTCAAAATGAAAATTGCAGGGTTCCTCTCTCTATATATATATATATATATATATATATATATATATATATATATATTTTTTTTTATAGGTTATGAGTCAGGTAGCATAAAGCTGTATACAGTAGTTAGCAATATAAATGTAAGGTAATTACAGAAGTAGTTCCCAGTAGACTTTCATCAGGGACCTCATGGGCAAATGTTAGATTAGGGAGTTCCATTTTAAAGTAGTTATTAGACATTAGACAGGCTAAAGAGTAAAATAAATTGTGTTTCATTTATGCATAAAAGACAGTTAAGCAGAAAGAAAAATAACCTTGCTGGTCAAACATGAGAGACAGTTTTTTAGAAAGGAAAGATAAGCATAAAGTATGCAGACAGAATGTTCTTTTCTCAAGGGAAAGATACAATTTTGGTAGCTACAGAATGTTCCTTAATGGAATATTGCACACATGAAACAAAGCCTGAGACGAAGGTTAAAAGAAGTAAATAAGGAAAATTACTGGACTGAAGCAATATAATATGTTGTGCTCAGGATAGCAGTTCAGTTAAGGTTAGTAAGTTTGTTCAACCTGTTACTTCAGAGAAAATGACAGGCACTCGAGCATGAGTACAGGAGACAGGTCATTATAAAGACTATGTTAGCTTACATTGTTCAAGACAATCAGAATATGACATGCAGTAGCTTTGAACACTATTGTTTATAAGTACTGTCAATGAAGACAGTATTTGGATATTGTAAACATCTAGTAAAGCCTTATTAAATGAACTACAGTGTTTAGAAAATTCATTCTGGAAAGTACACAAGGCTTGGTCCATAAAGGAGCGACTGGCACCTGTTCAGCATGTGTTTGGGTAATTAAAAGATAAAGACTTTCATTCTCAGTCTCATTCCAGCTAACTACGGTACAGTACATTATTATCAGCTCTTACAAAATGCGTAATTTTCAACTATTTCTTATGTAATGTGTTTTTTTTCTCTCTCTTAAAATAAAACATTAAGTGTTTTGCCAGCTTTCAGAGCAGTAAAACCCTTTGTGGGCTCTGTCAGAAAAGCAGTGTAATGCAGTCCATTATGTTTGTACTTATATCTGTCACCTGTCTAGATTTTAGCAAAATGTCCAGATTATTGCTTCATATTTATGGGCTGTTCCTCATAAAATGTATTTCAGATAAATTGCATAGGACTGAAGCCAATAACTAATATTGTACATTTAAGTTTCAGAGTTTGTATCCTTCAGAAAATGCATGCAAACACATATCCTGTTATTCTAACAACTTTCTAAGTTTTTTAGAGGAAATTATAAACATAAAGCCACTACAAGCAGTAGACAGAAGCAAATCTTTTGTTCTACTGCTGTCATTTGCTAGAAAGTACAAGCAGATTTTACTGCCCAGTACTTGACCCAACCTTAACGACTTCAGCTTGGGGTTGCTTAATATTTGTTAAGGCTAGATCTTATGCCACTCTAGCACTTAACTGATTTCTCTTTTTCCAAATATCAGGGCATAATCACCATGCTCCATAGACTACAAAACTTGTTATGTACCTGTTTGCATCAGTGTGATGCATATCAACCTGACCTTTTTTCCTGTTTTTTTAGTGCAATCAGCATGTTCCATAGGCTGAAGCAAGACTTTTGAGTGACACTACTTAATTAATTCCTGTTTATTTTATTTTACTGCATTAAAAGCTGAATTTTGAAACAGGGAATATAAGCATACTAAGAAAAAACAGGACACCTGGTAATGTAACCCTGCACCGTAATGAACACTCATGAAGATTTTCAGCACCAAATACATAAACATACAACTTTAGCTGGAAGTCTGGCACCCCACAATGGCACGACACTGTCATGTCTGTTTGTAGATAAGGGTTACAACAATGCCAATATGCAGAGAGGACATTATATGCTACACAGGTCACAATAGTCTTTGTATAGTAGGTGAGGCATGGTGATATATTTTTTGGGGTGGGCAGGATATACAGAATATTACATAGCTTCATTATACTGTTGCAGAAAGGACTGCCATAATTATAAGGTCATAGGTGCAGTAGATATAGGAGAGAAGAGATGTATTAAAACAAGGGCAGGTAAGAAGTTACCTTATGGAATTGGAAGGCAATGAACCCTAAAATGAATATCCAAAGTCAGCCATGCAGGCACAGTGGCCACCATGTGTAAAACGTTCATCACTCACACAGCAGTTGGATGCATTTATTGTATAAAACATCAAAGCTGTGATTTTTTTCCCATTGGTGATTACTGCCATTGTTTTGTGTTCACTAATATGATAGGCTAGTAGCAAACTCACGATTGTATTAGATGCCTCAAAGAACCAACTGGTAAAGCACTAAGAACCAGTTTGCTAGGTATCAAACTGAGACATTCTCACTGTTGCTATAGAAACTGTTGTTGTACACTAATTTGTATGGTGAAACAGCATTGTATAAAATATCAAACAGCTTACAAAATGTATGTAAGCAGGCAGTCTGTCTGAATATTAGACTGCAACTTGTCCTGATAAGAAAAACAAGCTACTGTTTATTCTCTGCTAGTATAGTGGGACACTAGGTCTTATCCTTACCACATCAGTTACCACACTGTACTGAAACTTCTCAGACAAAGAAATGAGAAGGAAGTAATGAGAATGACTGTCGCAGAGTGACTTATCTCAGTGTAGGAATGCAATTGTACATAAGTTACAATATTGTGTGAAAGGAACTAAAAAATTCACATGAAATGTATTGATAGCACTTTTCTGTAAGGGCTATTTGGAGACTGTGACTCATGTGAACATGAAGCTTTTAACCATTATTTATACTCTCTGATACTTAAATATACAGATCAGAATGCATGAAGTAAGATTTCATAAAATAAATAAATAAATAAAATAAAAGAACATGCAAGAATATGTAGATGCCCTCATGTTCTGGTACAAAGTTCAAAGCCCACTGTGACTACTGGTTACTGGAAGTTAAATGAGAGTGTGAAATGAGGTGAGATTTCAGAGAGACCACATAGTTATACTGCCGCATTCCTTACATATGTATGTCTCATTGGATATGACCCTGCTTCCTAAAGAAAATAAGCTGTTATGAGGCTGACAACCAGGTACAGACCTTTGGGTTTACTAGCAAACCTGGTGTATTAACACTGAACTATCACATTCTCTGTCCCCATTACAAAATCTCAGAACTACATTTGATGAAAATGAAATTCATGGCAGTGAGGAAATTGGGTCAGTAATTTCTGCTAAAAATAAAAAATAAAAATAATAATACAGTCCACTACGGATGAACAGTGCTGTATATAACACATGAAACAAAAGCACAGAAACGATATAATGTACTGACACATGGCCAAGGTAAAAATAAAGATAAAATGTATTGCAGTAGGTTAGTGCTTTCACGATTCAAGATCAGTTCATCAGACCATTAAAATACACAAATAACCCCCAAAATATTTAAATCACAGCCTACCAAGATTTAAAGTACAACACACCAATCAAATTAAATTTCAAAGTACAGCACACTAATCCAATTCAGTTTCCCACGATAATCATCCTATACAAACTAGCAAAATGTTCACCTATCAGGTGATTCTTAAAGAGCCCACTGAAATCAAAAGCATACATACATACATAAATAGTGTAAAATAAAATAAAATCTATAAAACTACTAAACATAAAATATATATACACATAAAACACAATACAACATAAACACAATTCCTATTTATGCAGTCTACGAGACTTCAGCACAGGTTTCAATGAGACATGCTCATTCAATCCATAACCATTATCACAACGAAGTTTGATTATCCATCGAAGCTCAAAATTCTCAGTAAAATTGTTAATATCTCCCAGCCACATCAATCTATATATCCTCTCAGCCACTATAAATTTAAAATTATTTTAAGGGCTGTATTCAATAATGTGCTTGGCAAGGGCATTAACATTACTACATCTATGAATACAGTAGACATGTTTCCTGAGTCATTCTCAAAGACTTCTCTTCATTTTACCTACATAAAAAGAGCATCACACCATGCAGTGTGCCAAGTATATCACATCCCTTGTGCTGCAATCCACTTTAACTTTAAAATGATGTTCAAATCCAGTGTCTGGTGCTTAAAACTATAACCACAATCTACATATTGACAAAAATTGCACTCACCACAGGGATATGTACCCACATTATCATAGGTCATGGGTCTACTATTATGACTGGGGTAGCAAAGGAGTCACTTCAAAGATTTTCTATTCTTATAACAGAAGTGAGGGCACATTCCTACTAAATTCTCTATCTTATCATCTGTAAGCAAAACAGACCAATGTTTCCTAAAGAAATCATCAATGGCCTTCACATCACTGCTAAAATAAAAAGGAATAGACATAAAGCATTGTTTAGGTTCATTATATCTGGTTATCCCTGGATTATGAAAAATATATGGTCTAGTTCTAGTACCCTTCATCTGCTTACTATAAGCAAGACAAGCATCTACTTCATGCTGTCCATAACACCTCTCAATAAAATCATCCTTTAATCTATCTAAATCATCCAATAATTCCCTTGCACTAACATTTAATTTGGACATCTAAATGCCTTACTCTCTAACTATATTTTTAAAAATATGGGTTAGTTACATGCTAGATCTATACAGGAAAGAATTCTTGTGACATTCGTTCCTAAACAATCCTGTACTAAAAGTCAAATCCAGGCATCTTTCTACTCTAACATCTAAAAATCAATGAATACATAGGAAATATATGGAAAACTTAAGAACACCTGTGGTACCTTGGAGAAATGCTAAAAACTCATACAAACCATGAACAGTCCCATTCTATAACAGAAACATATCATTGACAAAACAAAGGTAAAAGCAGACATGCTCTACATATCTATCAGAAGTAAAAACTTCTCTGGTCTCCCACTGAGCCATCACAATATTGACGTAGCTATGGGCACAAGAAGTGCCCATAGCTATGCCAAATTTCTGCAGGTATAAATGCCATCAAACATAAACACATTATTCCCTAGAACTACTTCCAAAAATAAACAAATCAAATCAACCGTTCTTACATTATATGCACTATGTTGCAGAAGATAAGCTCTAACTAAATCAAGGTCCACCATATAGGAAATAGATGTAAATAAAGATGTAATATCCAATGTGAGTAGCAATCAGAAGGCATGCTGACTTGTAAACACATAAAGATCTATAAAAACATATTTAGAGTCTCTAAAAACAAAAGTGATCTGATCTAAAACAGATCTTAGGTGTTTAACATAGATTGAAAAAGGCTCAGTGAGCCAGCCACTTCCCACTACTATTGGTCTAAAAGGAGGCTGAACTGAATCTTTATGGGCTTTAGACAGTCCATGAACACTGGGAACAAGTGGATTATCTACCTTAAGGTAACGTGACAACTCCAGGGTAATACAGTGATTCACAACACAATCATCAATAGTTGAATTTAGCCTACAGATCATGGCTTCTAAATCATCAAGCTTAAACTCCATATATGTGGAGGGATCCATTAACATATTCCTAATGGAACTAAAATAATACTCACTACAAAGCACCAGTACTGAACTACCCTTATCCGCTGGTCAGATAACAGTACTATTATCGCCTTGAAGTTCCAAAAGAGCTTTTCATTCCAGATAGTTCAAATTAAAGATGGGGCACCCTTGTTTATTACTACTAAGCACACTAAAAATGTAATTTTCACACAGTATATAAAAAACTTCTAATACTGGATGATTCTTTTTTTTTTAAAACAAGTTTATTGTTTTTAACATACAAAATAAATATCATAACAATTTTATACAAGCAATTAAAATAGAAATAGTTATAACATTCAATAAAATAACCAAAGTATTTACAAAGACATCCACTACAAATCAAATCAATTGATTAAACTATAATATCATGCTATTGAAACTAAGATTTTTTAACAGGTTTTGTAAAGTATCCCATATAATATAATAAGATGTTTTTCTAGTAGTTCTTGATTTTATTGTCATCAATTCCATATGACACACTTCAGTCATAACATTTTTAAATTCATTAAATGAAGGAGGGGTATCTGAAATCCAATTTCTGGGTATTATTTTTCTAGCCACTGCTAGAATAGACCATAATAAGGGAAGTTTAACTTTTTTAACACTTTTAGGAACAGGTGTGTCAAATAATATAAGTGATTTAGAAACAATGAAATTATCTGTGAAAAGGGCCTGCAAAAATCATTGATTAACTTCCAATATTCCTTCAATTTTATACAGTCATAAAACATATGTGCCCAATCAGCATTTATTTCTACATTACATCTTTTACATAAGTTGTCTTTATTATTTATTTTATTCATCATTAAAGGTGTATAGAAGGATCTATGTAAAAATTTCCAAGTAAAAAGCCTCCAATTAATGGAAGAAGTAGTTTTATAAGCAGATTCCAATATATATTGTTTATCTTGTTGTTTTGGTGATTCACCATTAATGGAAATGAAATAATTCCAATAGGTATCTGAACTGTAATTAGTTTCTTCTCTAATAATTTTATGTATGTATGAGAGCTTACCTTTATCAGAAACTCTATGTTGTAAATTTAATATCAAGTAATCAATCAGTATTGGAACAGATTCTTTAACTGTTAAAGACATTAAATCAATTTTATTAATAAGATGTTGTCTAAAAGTCTGAATTTCTAACTAACATGCTTCTCTCAAATCAAATTCTTGCTTTAAGAAGTCTACATTTTTTACTTTATTATCAGACAGCAACTGATACCAATACTTTAGATCATTCTCTGTGACTAAAAGAGTTCTTTCAGAGGTGGTTGACAAAAGCATACCTTGTGTATACATTATAGGGAATAGAATAAAATTCCATTCCTTATACTTAGGATGCATGAATATAAAATTACGATAACTGATAATAATGTTTAATGGGTAACTAACTATATATTTTGGTGTAATGGATGAAGTACAAAATTCTTTTAGTAACCATAACATGGGGTTATTTACAATAATATTTTTATGTATTAAAGAGATTTTCATGAAGTGAATGCTAATTAGTTCCCAGTAATCTTTCCATCTTGCAACATATGACTGATCTATTAACAAAGTAATAACTTTTATAATAGAAGAGATAGTATATAAATTAAAGTCTGGAAATGAAATGCCCCCTTGAGACCAGCTATTAGTATGTTTCTTTAATGCAATCCTAGGTATATTAGGTGCCCATAAGAAATTTAACATTAGTGAATTCAATTTCTTAATAATTATTTTTGTAGGTGGGAGTATTATTGATTGTATTAAGTATAATATCTTAGGGAATACTATCATTTTAATAATTGTGAGTCTCTCTTCCATGGTAAAAACATATTGTTCCAGCTATTGAAAAGATTTTGTATATTAAGAAGACAGGTACTATAATTATGATGTATAATAGATTTGATATCTTTAGTTAATATTATACCTAAGTAAGTTATCTGACCTGAGTTGGGTATATATTTGTTAAAATCATTAATGAGGACATTTTTCGTGTGTATATTGGTAATATTTTAGTTTTTCTTCATTGAATATTAAACCAGAGATATTTTTAAAATCCATCATTTTATCAAATAAGGACTGCATAGAAGAGTTAGATCCTGCTGATGTAATTAGAACATCATCTGCAAAAAGTTGAATTTTAGATATTGTATTTTCATCTATATCAAATCATTCTATATCAGTACTGTTTCTGATCAAATTAGCCCAAGGCTCCATTATTAAAGTAAATAATAGTGGAGAGAGTGGACACCCTTGTTTTGTACCTTTTAAAATGGGTATTTTTTGTGAGACATATGTTCCTATCTTAATGTAAGACAATGCTCCTTTATATAGATGTTCAATTAGATTTACAAATGCATCTGAGAAGTTTGTGCACTTCAGTAAGATAAACAAGTAGTCCCAACTTACTGAATCAAATGCTGAACTTATATTGAGACTAATAAGTGTTAAATCTTTCTTTTTCCTATTTGCAAAATCAATTAACGTTAAAGTTCTCCTTATATTATCAAAAGTATTTCTATTTACAATAAAGCCTGTCTGGTCTATATCTATAATGCCTGGGATGATTGTCTTTAATATATCAGCATAAATACTCATAAATATTTTATAGTCAACATTAAGTAAGGAAATAGGTCTATATGAAGTGCATCTGGTTGGGTCTTTATTGGGTTTTAAAATTGGTGAAATAAATGTGTATTGCCAAGATGGGGGAGTTGTTAACTCATTTTGGGCCAAAATAAAAACCTTATGTATTAATGAGTAAGCACTTTTGGGAAGAATTTTATAGATCTCTGGTATAATACCATCATTATTTGGTGCTTTCTTTGATTTAAGCTTGTTTATTTGTGTAATAACCTCTGTATATGAAATATTTTTATCCATTAGTTTAGTCTGTTGTTTATTAAGTTTTTTGTTCATGTTTGTAGTTATAAATTTCTTTATTTTATCTTTAGGCTCCATGTTAATGTTATTATGATTAATTTTGTGAAAGTGATTTCTAAATTCATCTAATATTTCTGGTAAACTAGAAACATTCTTCTTTTTCCTTGGAGAGAAAATTTCTTTGATATAATTTTGTTTATTCAACCTTTTTGTTTTATTTTTAAGTCTATGTAAGTATTTGGGACTTATTGAGTAAGACAAAACTTATATTTCTCTAATGTTATTTTAACTTTATGAGTTAAAATTTCTTTGTATTTCTCATTTAATTTATTTATTTCTTCAATGACTTTTTGTCCATAATATTTTCTTTATTATTATGTTTGTATGAGTCTAATTTGCTTTGAATATCTAGTAATTCCTTGTCCCAAGATTTCCTTTTATTATTATACCATCTGATACTTTGTCCATATAAATATGATTTTAAAGCATCCCAAACATAAACAATGGAGACTTCAGGTGTATGGTTTAAGTCTAAAAAATGTTGCACTTCTGAAAGTATATAATCTTTATAGTCTTTTAGTTGAGTTAAGTATGCTGGTATCCTTTTGATCTGAACATTGTAAGTACTTTTTATCATAAACTCAAAGACATTTGAATTATGATCTGATATAGGACACGAAATGATTTTAGAATTAATTAAGTCTGTTACCATCTGGTTAGAAATAGAGACTCTATCTATTTTTGAATAAGTTTTATATCTGTTAGAAAAAAGTGTATGGTAATGATTTTGAATCTATCTGATTATTAATATCATTCAAATGATATAAATTAACAAAATCCTTTAAATGTTTTGCATTAGATGTAATTTTCCTTTTTCCTATAGTAGTAGTATCTTTTTCATGTAGGATACAATTAAAGTCACCTGCTAAAATAATATCTCCTATAGAAAATGATATGATCTTATTGAGATAGTGTTTCACTGTATTAATGCCAATTCCTGGTATCCAATATACATTGATTAATGTATATGTCTTTCCATTAAACTGTATTGTAACCATACAAAACATTCCTTTATCATCTTTATAAGACTTAATAGTTTTGGGTATGGGCATACTTTAATTCCATAAAATAGCCACTCCTCTTTTTTTCTGAGTGTGTTCTGAACTAACCAAGACTGTATATTTATTAGTGGCTAATTTATCAATATCCTTTTTCAGGAGATGTGTTTCTTGAAGGAATACTAAGTTGGCCCTATGCAAATTAATGTATCTCATTAAACTTGCCCTTTTACATGGGTTATTCAATCCATTAATATTTAAAGAAATTCCTTTTAGATAAATCATTTAGCTTTTATAAACATATAAAACATATAATCAGAATAACAATTAACAAAATAACTGATATTATACCTCCTCCTTTAGGTGTACCATTAATTATAGCTGTATTTATTGAAAATCTTATGGGATTTTGTATAAGCTTCACTTTTATTTGTAGTGACAATGAGTTTATAAAATGTGTTGTGGATGTCAGAACTATATACAAACAACAATAAACAGGTGAAAATAATATTAGGATTAAACATTGCACCCAGCCTGGAGTTAAGAACTCCAACTTTGAGTAGCACATACCACTCAAGTTATCCCCCTATCCTAAGCAGCAGTACTCAGCTGCCACCATATCAATTCAATACTAACTATTATTAACTAAAGTTAACCTCATTTAATTAGATTATCTAGTAAGACAAAGCTAAACAATTTATAAATCAGCTTCATATAAACAAATAATAACATTTAGAAACAGCTCATATTACTATGTACATCTATTTTGTATAATACACTCATAATCAAAATAGCATTCTAATAAACTTGATAATGGGAAGCGAGAAGAGAGAGAGAAAGAGAAAAAAAAAAGTGCATATCTATATATTAGTTTATTAAAAGTTTGTAAAAATAAGTTCTTATGTTCATTTGGATTCAATAACTTAGGCTATTATGGTTCAGACATTACATATATTAGGGTATTCCTACTTTCTGCCATAGAAATGCAGTTAACAGTTTTAAAAACTTTAAATTACTTGCACCAAAGCTTTCTTCTCATACTTATTATTGCCAGTTAAATAAAATATTTATACTCATACATATGTTTACAAATCATACTGCACAGCAATGTAAATTCCTAGTTATACATAAATCATTGTGATGAAAGCCAGCTGTATTTTATATATCTGAACTGCTGCTTTAAAATATGTCACATGACAGTTTATTCTAAGATATAATCATAATGATACTTGTGCTTGTCAATTAGATAAGTCAAATGATTTATAACATTATATATGTTTAAATCATAAGTATTTATATACATTAATATGTTGCAGTCATGTAAGCTTTCAAAAACATGTGTATATATGTTTTACCTTCTATGCCTTCTAAAATATCTCACTTGCTTACTATGGCATACTGAATCATTTAAAATCATTATAACTTTCATATTTTATAAATTACATCTTAAATAAGTAAGTTGTTATAAAAAATAACTCACATTTAGATGTCATAAAGTTAGTTTTTCATCACAAAGTCACATTTACAGCAGTTCTACTTCCTGGAACAGTGTTCTTCTTGAATCTGCGATGTGTCAGTGTGAAATCAGGGGTCAAAGTTCAAAATGACTGCATTCAGCTTCTCTGCGTGTATTCTGAGTGTTGAAGCTTTTAAAACAACTCGAGGACACTATTCAGGAGGTAACCCACATCCCAAATTGTGTCCCTTAACATTCTGGTGGGAATTTTAGTAAATGCAAGTGACTGACATTCATTTAGTAATACAAATGAAACTAAACAGTGCAAAACCTTCACAAAGTATTTTACAAGTCATTACAGTCTCTATGACAGTGAAACCAAGCCTACAGTTATTTAACATATTATACAACTTATTTTTATATGCCCCATTTCATTTTCTCATACAAATCTTATTATATACATATATCAGTATTATCAGAAGCATATAACTGTACTTATAAGAGAGAAAGAGAGAGAGAGAAAAAAGAGAGAGAGAGAAGAAAGAAAAAAGGAAGCTATAAAGAGTATCTACAAAGAATTATTACTTACTGTTTGTATTAATAAAGTTAAACATGAAACATATTACTTATAACTATTTTAGTTCTAATTATTTGCAATTATATCATGACATATTATTTGTAATCATGTATAAGCAATAAAGTCATGGTATAATATTTATCAACAGTGTTTAAACAGCATATATAGATTTAAAGAACTAATAAGTTATTATTTCACTTTTTCCATATTTTTCGTCATACTTCTCACTAAATGCATAGTTTAAAAAGAATGCCATTATTTAAAACAAGAAGAGAAAGAAAATGTATCAATTTACTAACCTTAGGTCTCTTTATCACAAAGAGAAACAAGTTGATTGATAGCATGTTATTTGTTCCTCAGAGAGTTTGACTATTTATGAAACAAAAACAGTTCTTTGCACACAGAAAAATAACTTTGAATAAATCTTTAAAATATTTGTGGCTTTCTGGAGATGCAGTAACTGTATTTGAAGAGATTAAGAGAGAAGGAAAAAATATAGAACATGTCATTTGTCTTTTAGTCTTTTTTGCTTCTCTGAAGTCTTCCAAGAAGTTCCTGTTGCCATCCTCTTTAACAAAGGACTTGCCCATTCCATATCTTCTATTTTATCTAATATCTTATTTTTTAATATACAGCAAAGCAGAGTCCAAGTCTTCAAAAATTTAGTTTGGCAGGAAATAAAAGGTAAGTTTTGAACTGTGCTTTCTTAAGCTCTCTTATTAATGGCAAAAAACTTTCTTTTTAGTTATTACCAAGGAAGAATAGTCATTGTCAAAAGTTGCCTCATTAATTTTAATAGGTGCTTTAGCCCATGCAGATTTTAATACCATCTCCTTGTCATAAGATGATAAAAATCTTACTATAACTGATCTAGGATACTTTTTGTTAGAGTTAAAATTAGATAAGGACCTATGGGCTCTTTCAATACCAAAAGAAAATGCTTCTGACAAGTCTAAAGTTTTGGGAAGCCAAGTATTTAAAAGAAGTAATGTTGTTACCTTCTATATTTTCTGGCAGTCCAAAAATCCTAATATTATTGTGTCTAGATCTGTTTTCCAGGTCATCAAGTTTGGATTGTAGGTGTGTGTTCTGCTTCAGCAAAAACTCAATGTTAATTTCTTCTTCCTGGATTCTGTTCTCCATATCATTAACAGTCTCTTCTATGACTGTAATCTGAGCCTTCTGTTGTTGCAAGTCTTGATGTAACAAATCCATTTGTTTTGTAGTTTTTTCTATGAAGTTATCAATTTTAGTATCCAGTTTGTCCATTTTGGTTGTTAGTTGCTGAATAGTAGATATCAGAGACTTAAGCTCTTTCTTGATGCTGGAATCCTGACTGTTTGCCTTACTGGAACTCATTTTGAACAGAGGTGATGAAAGAGAAATTTCCAAGATGATTTCTGACAGGAAAATTATTGAAACTTTCTTTCTTTTTTAGATATTATTCAAGAAACTGATATTCCAAACGTATTTAGAAAGAAAATTATTTCATTAGTTGATTTTTAAAGTAATTATTTCCTGTCAGTGCAGTTAAGTTGGTGGAGCTGAAGAAATCTGCTGCTATCCTGTGTTCATCCTTGGCCACGCCCCCCAGTACTGGATGATTCTGATGCACATTTGTGCTAGGCTTAACAAAAGCAGGGCCAGTAATTTCCATTACTTTCAGAAGAATACATCATTTACAAAATTAAATTCCTAATAAACATTCTTAAGTCAATGACAGGGTCCACTAAATCAGCTCTGTGAGATGAAATAAATGAGAGTCCTGTATTCAATACTGCAATCTCAACAGAAGTCACTATCTATGTGAGATATTCCACACTAAGGTGTTTTGCCAGGTTGCCACATTTGTTTGATGGTAGGACGGTTCCCCATTCTAAAGGTTGTTTCCTCTTTGTCCTCCCTCAACTTCTGGATCAATTCAATGGTTTCTCCCATTCAGCTGAATAGGCAGAGCTAGAACAGGAAAAACCTGGTTGGAAAAAAACAAACCAGTCTTGATCCTAACTTCTAGATGCGGGGTTACAAAAGATGACTCCCTGTGATGTTGTATATATATCAAGCTGTCCATCAGCAAATCAGCAGACGTCCCCTGCTTATTAGCATTCCCAGCATTGCCATAATCAGGCTGACCAGTAGTCTGGCTAACATTGTCCTTAGTGGAAATGTTCACATTATTTTCAGCAAGCCCCCATTACCTACATCACCGGTCCCAGTAGCAGGGCCAGTTTCAGCTGTGTCAGTCATTTTGGGCCAGGACAACACATGCCCATTCCTAAACTCATTCAAATCTCTATCAAGTTTTTTCTTGTTCTGTATAGAAAGTTTTTTCTCAAAAAGAGAAACATTATCTATAACCTCAGGTAATGCTAGATCTATAGTATCTGCTGGTGCAAAATTATATAATGCAGCTTATTGTTTTTTAATACTATCCAATAATTCCTGCTCACTCAGTTTAAAGAACTCAACAAGCATTTTAAGATATCCAAAACATGACTATAAATTTAACTGCTGCCATTTAGCCAAAATGTCAGTGTAACACTCACCATATGTCAGCATCTTCAGTATTCTTAAGCCTCTCGGAAACACAAGCAGCTGGAGACAGATTTCAAAATGGAACTGCTGTATCTGAAAACATTTCAAATGATATAAGTCATTCTCCATTGCATTAATAAATCGATTCATACATTTCGCCAAAAGACAATTTCAACTCCATTTATGTCTGCTGTCTACATTACACTCACTAAAATCATATTTGAAAGCCAGCTGCTTCCATTACACAGTGAATACATAAAGACTTACGGCAGTTCCCAATTGCAGCACAGACTTTCAAAGTCAGCACATCAATCTCCATTTTTTTAATGTTTCTGTACCTAGTAGTACATGGAGCAAAGAAATCACCAAGCACTACAAAAAAATTATGACTGGATATCCAGTCATGACTTAAAATGAGGTGTTCTTGACAGGGATGCCAAGATTCACCTCCTGGTCATTGCTGTCAATTTGAATTTCTTAGTACCTATGTCTCAAACACATAATAAGCAAGTTACAATAGTTAACCCAATCATAATCCTCTAAATTGGAATCTCTTGCTGGAAATGGATATGTGATTCTACAGTCAGATTTTATACCACCTCAAAATTTCAAGAATTTTAAATAGAATTCTCTAGAAAGGCAACTGTGACAAACAGTTTTGCAACTCCATATATGATAGACAAATCTGGTTTGTGGCGACATTTCATATGTTGCTGAGGACTGCTTAAATTCTAGGAATAATGTATTCAAATAAGAACAAGTGCCACAAGAAAAAACAGCAGTCTGAAGCTCAGACTAAATGCTGTCATCCAGTATGAGATTAAAGATGGGGACTAGAGGTGACCAATTTCTCAAAATCTATAATTAAACTAGAAAGAGTAAGTAATGCAAATGAGACTTTTCTTTCTGTTGGACACAGCTGTGTTTGACTGTTTACAGAAATGAAAAATGAAAGGTACAATATTTACCATGTTGTGTAATTCTTCAATATGATCAGTGTAGACACTAGTCCTCATCTTTTGAGGAGGTATTTCCTATCTGTAGCTGTGTCTCTGTAAGTGTGTGTGTGTGTGTGTGTGTGTGTGTGTGTGTGTGTGTGTGTGTGTGTGTGTGTGTGTGTGTGTTACCACTTATTCAAAGAGAAAGTGAAATATACATGGAGTTGCATCTACAAATCCCTACTACTGCTTAGACTGCATGCAGCAGTATGTCTTGGTACATGCAAAATGTGGGTTGCATAACTTTAAATAGTAATGCCCAGCTGCAGTCATGCAACACACCTTCTAAACCATTCATTCTAAATAAACACCTCATACAGACTGCAAGTTCATTTTCAGTTATATATTGACCATCCTGACAAGCATCATGTATTTGAAAAGTGAAGAAATAGGTCAGCAGTCATAAATAAATATATTTGTTTCAACAATTTATGTGTTTAGAATTATAAAGTCTAATCTACAGTTACAAAAAAATTTCTTGCTACAAACACCAGTTCTCTTGTTGCAAGGAACTTCAGCAGAAAACTATAAGTTATGGATCCAGTTATTTGATATTTTCCTCACTTGGGACAGAATAGGCAAGGATCCTGAATGGTACAGTGTGCCACATTTCTACAAGTATCTGGGAAAGAAGACATGAATATATTTAGCTGTTTTGTAATTCCTAAAGAAATTAATAAGCAGGAAGTAGGGAGAAGTACAGTAACTGCTTTGAGCCTCATAATAATTTGTTAGTTCTTCTTTACAAGGGTACAAAGTTATCCTTAGGCTATAGATGTTTATGTTACTTTGCTGAAGAACCAATCCAGACTGAATCTGTGAGTGCATTAATAATGTACAGTTTAGTGATATAAAAATGATTAAACAAGAGCTAGACTCTTAGGAGTAAGTGACCACATCTTATTAAAAGTTATGGGAAGTACTTGTACACAGCAGAGAGACGTAACTAAGGATCCAGCTCTGTTGGCAGAGAGTGTTAAAGTCCTATAATGGCCCAAGTCACCACATTCCATTAGCAGTTTGGGTAGGTTTACAATTTTCTCTAGTGCATTGATATTAACAAAGTTTAGGAAACACTGTGCATATCCATTTTTAGAGGTGTAAGTATGCCACATATCCATTTTTAGAGGTGTAAGTATGCCAGTCAATGTTTTTATAATTGAAGCCCCCTAGCAATAAGTTATATTGCTTGATGTTTAACCCATCAATGGTATTAAGGTACTCTCCAAAACCTTTGGAGGACATTGATGAACTTCTGTAGTTACAAATAAAGCAGTAACTGGAGTCGTTAAGGGTGATTTGGACTTCTAGTCTGTCTAAGTAATGGTTATGAATGTATATGGGGTTAATTCATTAAAGTCTGTATTCTTGAAACAGGAAATGCATGATGCCATAATGTTTGATAATGACCCACAATGCAAAAGTCATTCAAACAATTTAGACATGAGTGTGAGTGTATTCCTTTAACATCTGGTTGACTCTAGTCACAGTCTAATGAACCAGGGACATAAACTATCCAAACAGTAAAAAAAGTCTAATGAGAAAGAGATGTAGCAGAAGATTAGATGATTTTTCTCTAACAGGTTTGGAATATATAAATATTCCATTGCAAGTATTCAGTCTCTCGCCATTTCTATTTATATTGGGACAAAGGTGAAAAGCAATCTACTTATTTTGGCTACACTACTGATGTCTGAAAAATCAATAAAAGGATATATTCAGTAAAAACAAAAATGAAAACTCCAGCAAAGCTAGAACTTCCACTGAGTGACCTCCCAAACCTCTTGTATCAGAGGCACAGGGGATATATGCAAATGAGCATTATGAACATCAGGTGTTTCAGCTTATTGACAATTCTGAATGCCCATAACTTGTTTTGTCATTTTAATGGACAATTTGAGGCCAATAAAGCCAAACCCCATAAAAGGATATATTGGAAAAATCAGCAAAGGCAAAAGTACTGTTATGACAGACACTGGACAGACTATCAGATGTGCATACTGGAGATGAAAGAGAAATACAAAACCAATGTAAAAGTTTGCAGCCTGAAAGTTAAGTACTACTCAAGGTCCACTATCTATGAGGAAGGTGGATTGCTGTGTAGCAGGAATTGCAGATATTTGTATAGGGAAACACATCAATGTCCTTGGAAGAAAAGCAACTCACATGTCACAGACAATACTGTTATGAGAAAATAGGAACTCTGGCACTTGGGATAGTCAAGGCTAGCACATTGAGACTCCTATATCCTCTAGACACATCTTCAAGTAAAGTTCCCATGAATAACACCTGTGCCAAAAAAGTAAGATCAGACATACAGACTGTACACTGATTGATTTTGTCTTTTTTTCGGTACTTTGTGGCTTTGTGGATCAGTGTTTGAGTGGTCCAAAGTTGTGAGCCTGATAATTTGCATGTTGATATTTGTGCACATCGATAAAAAGTTAGGTTACTATATATATATATATATATATATATATATATATATATATATATACATGTACACACACACACACACACACACACACACACACACACACACACACACACACACACGTGTGTGTGTGTGTGTGTGTGTGCATGTATATACATAAATAAATAAATATATATATATCTTTTCAGGCTTGCTAGTTGTTGCTGAAGCACCTACCAAGGGGAGAAAACACTGAGAGAAGAAAAGGAGCCACTTTTGTGATTTTAAGTATTTTCTTCTGATTTTTTGTTAAGTTTTACTGCTTTCCCGTCTATTTTTTGACATTTTCCAGCTTGCTAAAGTTTATATCTGGAACAGTAACAGTACTTGGAACACATCTAGAGCCTGTTTACTGCATTTCCTGTGTTGCACTTAATTTAAAATCATTTTATTTTCTAAAAACTGCATTTTACCTCATTTTGACCTAGCACTCAAGTGTGGGGTCATTTGTTGCACTGTTGTGATTATTTTGCTGCTTGTGTATCTCTGCTACCTTTAAAGTACGACAAAAAGAAAACAAAAATCTTGCTTTTTTCCCACTTTCTGAAAGTTAAGAAAGTTCAGTTACAGATTTGCTGTTCTGAACTGCTTGGAAGTTTCTAGAAGGCCAGTGCTTGCTTGGGCTAAAGGGAAGTCTCTGTGTTCACCAGTGGGAGTGGTTAACACTGAACAGCCTGCCTGTCCCTGGAGGAGTGGTTACTACCTAGAAGCTGTAGTTTTATTGGCCATTTTGGGTCAATTCTAAACTCCTTGATCTCTCTCTCTTAAAACCCTACAACTCTCTTTTTGCGTGGTTTTGCGCACTGAGCAGCGTTGGGCAGTGCCGCCTAAACAGGTTTAAACTACTCCAGACTCCACAAAGTCTGCTCTTCACTTTTTCCCTTAGAGCTGTTCAAATTCTCAGAGTAATCACTCTATTCTCTTTCTAAAGCCCTGCACTTGCTCAGCTCTTATAAGGAAACACTAACTAACTAAAGCACTACACCCTCCTTGACTTCTCATAAGTATTAGGCTCCCGATTGGTCCTTCCTGATCAAGTGAAAAATCAGTTCCCTTCCCTAATCTGATCAGTAAAAAAACAGTTCCCTATACTAATCTGGTATGTCCAAGGGTCAGTTTCAAGGTTACTCTCCAGTCCAGCTGTTGAATCTGGGAATTTTGAGGCAATGTTACAATTGCCTTATGTACACAGACAACCCTCTCCTCCTTCCAACAAACTCTAATACATGTGAGAAATGCAGTTACACAGCCAAACTGGAGGCAGAGCTCTCTCAATCCAAGGCTGGCACAGTCAGTCAGGAGGAAAAGGTAACCACCCACACCACAAATCCAGTCTCACACAGACCTATTGCATCTGCATACCCAACACATAAACACACAAAAACATACTTGGAGGCTCTAAATAAAAATCTGCCTAAACAACAAAGACCTCCTAAGCAGATATCCAAGCAACAGCCACCCCTCAACAATACCCACAAATCACATATCTCACAAAATCAGTGTGCCTCACAGTCACAGCCCTTAAGACCAAACAACACACCAAATACACTTGTTATAGGGGACTCTATTGTCCAGCACACTGACGTCCCACTCACCAGACTGAACAAGGAGAAGGTCACTGTAAGCTGCCTGTCATGTGCCAGGATCCACCACATAATGCAAGCACTCAGGTCATTCCAAAGCAAGTACAAGTATGACTCCGTCATTGTCCATGCTGGTGTGAATGACCTGAGACGTATCTCCCTGGACTACATGAAGAGACATAGAGGAGCTCTCTGACCATGTAGCCCAGGCTGGTATGACCCTGACCTTGAGTAGCACCTTGCCCTCACCAAGAATGATGCCACAGTATAAAGACAAAATGATCAATTTCAACAACTGGCTAAAGTATTGGTGTCATTCAAAGGGGATCCAGTGTCTGTCAGCCTGGGATGACATGCTCGACAAGCCATGTTGCTTCGCTATGGACGGCTTGCACCTGTCACCCTTAGGATTTCGTATACTGGCCAAGGCTCTTTTTTTAGGCAAGGCTCAAAGGACAAACCCACCTCCATAGACAACCCAAAGATAAAAAAACTAAAGGTAATGCTACTCAATACCAGAAGTCTAAACCTCAAGATGCACGCACTCGAGGCTCTCCTCAGTATGGAGAAAATCGATGTATGTGCAGTAACAGAAACCTGGTTCAAGGCTCCTGAGAGCACCCCAGGACTGCCAGGTTATAACTCATACCATGCGTTTCGGCCCCAAAACTTGGACCAAAGCACAAAAGGAGGGGGGAGTATCTATATTCATCAAAGATACCTACACCTCCAGGTTAGTGGCACTGCACAAAGCATCGGAAACCATCCATGTGTAACTAACAGCGGGCAAAACTGCCTTTCAGTTTGTAGCCTGCTACAGAACACCCTCCCTATTACAGGAACCCCACTTGGCATTCCTGAGAACACTGGAGAATATGAAGGTCTCTCCAAACACTATGTTATTGGGTGACTTCAACTACCCAAACATTGACTGGGAAAACTACTCAAGCCCAAACACCCTCACCCAACGGTTCCTTGAATTTATTAACTCTAACACAATGAAACAACTGGTCACCACTCCCACAAGAGGGAACAACATATTGGACCTGGTCATCACCAACATGGGGACTCTATGTTCCACACCAGAGGTAAACCCCTCATTGATAAGATCAGACCATAAACAAATTTCCCTGGATATCCATATCCCATCCCCACCCCCAGCCAAGGAAATCACTGTAAAGAATTTCTCAAAAGCCAGCTTTGCACTTCTCAAGACTGAGGTGGAATCCTTCAAAGCCCCTGGGCCAGAGGATAATACAGCCCAATCCGCAGAATCCTTTACAAATGCATTCTATGAGCACCCGCAGAAATGCATGGATCGTGCTATCCCAAATAAAACCAAGACTCACTCCTCCAAAAACAGGAGACCAGTCTGGTGGACCCCAGCCATAAACAAGCTATACAACAGAAGGAGGAAGCTACTACATGACAGAGCAAAATCCCAAAAAGGGAAGGTATCTCTGATCAGTATTAGCAAGAAACTTCGATCCCTCATAAAATCATCAAAGGCCAGTTTCGAAAGAAAAATTGCCCCACTAAAGATAATCACAAGGCCTTCTTTAGTTATGTCAGGAACATGGGTGGAAACTCCCAGATATGCTCTGAATTGTTGCATAACGGTGCAAAATATACTGAACCTACAGACATAGCCAACATCCTGGCAGACAGATTCAGTGCAAACTTCTCCCCCCCTTCCCCCACAAAGGAGCAAATGCCTATCCCAACTGAATGTAACCTCCCTGACATCACAGATGCACAGGTGAAAGCTGCCCTCTCCAAAGCAAAAAACACAGCATCTATGGGACCGGACAGTGTCCCAGGCTGTGTCTTACATGAGCTCCAAGAAGAACTGAACCCTCACATTAAGTCACTGTTCAAACTTAGCCTTACTACAGGATATGTACCCAAAGAATGGCGTACAGCTACAGTGGTCCCACTCCACAAAGGTGGTGCCACAATGGACCCCGGAAACTTTCGCCCCATAAGCCTGATTAGTCTGGTCTGTAAAGCTATGGAGTGTATTATCATGGAACTCATAAACAAATACATTGGGAGCCTCCAGACACTGGATCCTACCCAATTTGGCTTTGTTAAGGGCAGATCTTGCCTCTTAAACCTAGTTGATTTCTTTGAAACAGTTACCAAAGCCATAGATGAGGGCAAGGTAGTCCACACAGCCTACCTGGACCTCGCAAAAGCCTTCAACACAATACCCCACTAGGGCAACATAAATAAGCTTACCAGCTTAAATATCAACCCCTATATCACAAGATGGGTTGCAACCTGGCTCAGAGATAGAACCCACATGGTCAGAATCGCAGGTGCCATGTCCGAATCCAAACCAGTTACAAGTGGCATCCCACAGGGCTCAGTTCTGGGACCTCTCTTGTTCAGTATATACTTCTCTGAGGTTCAGGCTAACACGGGGGGATTATGGCTGACAAAGTTCGCAGATGACTGCAAACTGGGGGCCATAATCGAATCTCCAGCTGACACAAGCATCCTCCAAAAGGGTCTCACAGAGACGGATGCTTGGTGCCAGAGCCATGACCTCAAGCTAAATGCTAAAAAGTGCATAGTCATCCCCTTTGGGAAAAACAAGGTGCCCACAAATTACCACATAGGTGGTAATCCATTAAGTACAGAAGAAGTAATTAGAGATTTGGGGACCAACATAGATAGTAATCTCTCCTTTGATAATCACGTTGCCAAAGTGGTTAGAAAGACCTTCTATATAACCCACCTTATCATGAAAGGGTTCGCATCTAGATCAAGAGAGGTCATTGTGCCCCTCTACTCATCACTCATCAGGCCCATAATTGAATACAATGCCCCTTTTGGGATGTACCTTACCCGACACCTGCAGCAACTGGAGAAACCCCAAAAGTACCTCACCAAGAGGATCATGGGCTACGAACAGATGTCCTATGCAGCTCAACTAAAGAAACTCCAACTGTACTCAGTTGCTTACCACCTACTCAGAGGCGATCTATGCCTGACGTACAAAGCCATGTCATACCCAGAATTAATCGACATGCTCCACCTCAAAAAATCCAAGACCCTTAGAGCTACATGCTCCAGGGACCTATACCTCAGCACAAAAATAAATAGGACATGCTGGAGGGACAGATTCATTTCCCAGAGGCTCCCCTCACTCTGGAATAGAATCCCAATTCATGTTAGACATAGCCCCTCACTGACCCTCTTCAAGCGAAATCTGGACGCGTTGATGGGAAATTGCAAATTCACCCCTGGGATCTCTTCTCTGTCCCTGCTAGACAGAGGCATAGTAAACTAATCTTAAAAGGGTACCTTCTGTGACCTACTTTACAGAGGCACAGTAGGCTAATCTAATAGGGAGGCGGAAGCCAAATACACTCTGGCTAGGCTTATAAATACCCTAGGGCAGATAGCCTAGTATCTACCTATGAACCTATGAACCTAGATATATATATATACACACATATATATATATATATATATATATATATATATATATATATATATATATATATATATATATATAAAATAGATAGATACATATCAATCATTATTATATATTTATTTTCAGAAAAATGCTGTACATACTTATTGTGGTAGTCATTGTCGCAAGGTTAACACTTTCATAGCAGTTATTCACAAAGAGCACTGCTACACTTATATGCTAATTCAGTAATCACAAGATATTTGTAATAACTATCAGTAATATGAAGATTCTTCATAGAAATACCCACTTTTATGAAATGCATAAATTTGGTATAGTTAATTCATAAGTAATTATTAAACGTGAGAAATACTATATAAAAACTAAGTGTTCATGTCATTTTAAAAGTATGATGGTGTTATGGATGAGTGCAGCCATTTGCAAGCACATTACAAGCAGTGTACAGCACAACTATTTTTATTATATTTTAAAAAATACAAAGGGGTTTTATATGTTTTCTATAGGGGGATCCTTATGTGGATACCCTTATTGGTTTCTTAAAATAGTGGAAACATTGATAAGGGGAGATATAACAAAGAAGGAAAACCAGAAGGAACACTTCAAGAGGGTTGTGCTGGAGGAAGTGGGTCAGGAGGGGTACTATATTTTTGGTAGGGGATAGAACCCCTATTTTTTAATTTTTTTATGTAACAGGGTAAATTGTGTAGGAAATAGGTTAGAGTGTGTAAGACAGAGGATTAGGGAATGCAGGCAGTGAAGAAGTGTTTGTGACAGGAGGTTACCCATTCCACAGGAGGTTAAACATTTCCACTGCCTGATGGTTTTGCAATGGTGGACCCTGATGCTGAGGGAATGGTGGTCTGTAGTGGCATGATGGTCAGTGCTGAGTGGGCCAACATGTCTTGAACCCACAGAAGAGCATCCTGGATTAACTGAAGGTGTCTCTCCACTACTTACTCCACCATATCTTCAACAAATTTCAGAAGCCCATGGTCTGTGGCTTGCCAAGCTATACCATATCAGGGTGCCTGCAGGATCAGTGTCACCACCCCAACTCTATGATGACATCAATGGATGGGAAGAAGGTAAATTCTCCCTTACCTGGGAAGGACACAGTTGAGCTGCTCCTAGGGATTCTGAACCTGTAGATAAATTAACATAAATGGAAAAGAAAGGGAAAAAAAGAAAGATAAAGTAATACATAATTAAAATAAGAAAGAGAGAGGGAGGGTGGATAAAAGCAAGTAATGTTGACAATAAACTGACTCATAATACATCAGTGCAATTATTATTAACAATGATTTCTTATTCTTATTAAATCTTTATTCAGAAAAACATTTTGGGAAAAGGTACCGGAAATCTGTGAACAGCCAATATAATGGTTTTAAGCAGTGGTGACTTTTACATTTGCTGAGTACTGCTGCTAAGCAGCTAAGCTAGTGTTACTTAAGAAATGGTAACAAATTTGAAATACCGTGCTGATATGGATGATGCTGTATTTGTGCACTGAAAGCGCATTGCATATGGATTATGCTGCATTTGTGCACTGAAAGCACATTACTTCTTGTATTATATTCTGTCTGAATTACCTCTGGATTTATACTTACAAAATAAATTAAAATATAAGTTATTATTCAGCACATTTCTTTCTGAGGGACACTTTTTAATTTCAGAGTCATGTTTGCATACTCACAAGCACCTTCAGTTATCTCATAAGGCGTTTTTCTTTCTTTGTCTTGTTATATGATATCTTCTGTTCTGCTGCATATAATACAAATTCTACAGCCCACCTGAGGGTGTTGTTCCAGCTTATTCAACTGCTTCTTCTTTGCCAACAGGAAAAAGGAACAAACAATTTCATACTGAATGCAAAGTCCTGAAAAGGATTGTTAGGAGGTTACAGACCTTAAAAAGATTTTTAGATTTTTTTTTTAGAGGCCTATACCTCTGTAGGTCATTGTATCTGTGCCAAGACTGGGGTCCAGAGTTTGTGAATCAGGAATGACAGGTACTCACCCATCTCTTGCCAGATGTCAACCCTTTTCCACTCCATGCCAGGTACAGGATTTTTTTATCTTATCCAGGTATGAGTCCCGCAGAAGGCAGACCTTGATTTTGGTCTCCATATTAGACAAGCTTGGAGCACAGCCTTGTATTTCACAGGTGTTGCCAACTTTCAGAGTACCAGCACCAAAGTGAAGAATGTGAGCACAGGCCTGTGATTCACAATATTGGACTCATACCTTCTGGGGTGAGATATCACCATAACCAAACCCAACTACTATGTAGGGTCATCAAGTATGGCACTACCATTTTTTGGCAAATTTGGTTTTACCAAACTGCTTTGTCACATAGTTTTTTTTAAGCAATAGTTTTACATTTTTATTGCAATGGCAAATGGGAGTCATTTACTGAATCATTATTTTTTTTCAATTGCTTATATGTCTTTCTGCTTCTAAGTTGTAGTTTTGTAATCTTTATTTGTACAATAGACTTGAAGGTCACGCAGTACTCATTGTTGCAAGCTTGCCTCTCTAAGTATTACATCAGTAAATAATGATTTTTTTTTCTTTCAGTTCACTTTATAAATAAATCTTCCTATTTGGTTACTTTTGTTATAATAGAAACTACTGAGTGTTTTGAGGTAATAAGGTGTGTCAAAGTATGTTGGATGGGTATGGACTTTAACAAGAAACATCTTTATTGAATTATCAGTTATGATATGGGCAATCATACATTTATATAGATGAAAACAAGCTGTATTGAGACATTTTCAGTTACAAACATTATACATCACATATAATTTTCCATACATTGTCAGTCAGACATTACATAGGTCATTCAATTCTTACCTTTCCTTAAACTTCATTCCTGCTCAAAAATATTATTCTGCATGTATTGTTCCTATATTTCCCATTTTTTTTCTATGTAATTTGCTCATACCCTTTTCTAAAGACCCAACGTCCATTTCTTTATCTCTATGACTGTGTTCACTACTTCTGGTATGGTTGGCTTAGACTTTGATTTCCATTTTCTATTAACAGATTTTTGTCAGCTAGCAGAATTAAACTCGGCAAGGCCATAATATGTCTAGGGAATTCTGATTTTGAAAGCTCAAAAAATCATTTACTTAGTTACACCAATTGACAAAGGAGCCTGTAGGGAATTTTAAAAGTCTGCCAACTCATTACACTCCCAAAAAATATGTTGCCAATCATACCTCCTACATTTTCAATCTACCTGAGAAAAATTCTTTGGAGTCTGCTTGGGGTATAAAATACCTATGCAAACACATTCAAGCAAAAATTCTTAATACTCTAGACTTTGTTGCATATTTGTGAGCCATACATGTATCCTCCCATTGTTTCTTTGTGAATTGCTTATCCAGTCTCTCTTCCCAATCTTTTCTAATCTCTTCCAATTGATTCCTGTAGTTATCATGCTATATTTTATATCCCCTCCTAATTTTCCTTTTTTAATAGCAGTTTATGTTCTAGATTCTACTACAGCTCTACGATTGCTGATCGTTCCCTTAGAATCCTCCTATTCCTTCCTCTTTGCCTATACTGATATCAATCCTTGATAGGGACAGTAATCCCTAGCCTGCAGTCCAAATGTATTTTTGGCCTCTTCCTATTTTATTACATTTCCCTCTCTAATTATTTGCTCCTAATACCTTGATTATTTTGCTGTTTTTTTCCAGTAAATTCCAGCCCCTCCCTGCCTATTCTCTGTACCCCTAATTATAGTCATCCCTATTGGCAGAGCCTCCTTTCTTCATTCCTGTGTTGGCTTAGCTCTTGGAATGCTTTCTGCTACTTTATGAATATAATATTATGTATAGTTATTGCTACTCTCCTGAAGGACTGAAATCCAAAATCCCAGTCTCTCTTTATTTCTTCAGCTTCATCCATTTCATCATCATTCATTTCCGCATGGGATTATAGCTTTCTGTTTTGCTATGTAGAAAAGCCTTGGCTCTGTAGCTCTGAAATACCCCTTTAAATGGCGTACCACCAAAGCCCCCGCAGATTAGCAAAAATATAGACAAATAAGGAATGACACGAAAAAAGATCAATTAAGTTAGACAAAATAAACTTTTACTACAATCTACAACAAAAAAATCAAAGTCAGCCCCAAAGATTCTGGGCAGGCATTAATAAATTTCTTCACCTGGGACAATCCACCACTCCTATCCCCACAGATACCAACCAAAAGTGCTCAGCTGAAGGGGCCAACTCCTTCAACTCCTTCTTTACTGAGACCATTCAATCTCTAGCCAGCCAGCTGTCTCCTGTTGGTCAAAATCCAACTGATTCTATACCCAGCTCTCAACTATCCTTTCACTTTCAGCCTGTCCCCACATAACTAATTAGAACCTTAATCAAAAAATTAAAACCAACCACCCTCGCAGCTGATATCCTACCTACAGAGTACCTACAAAAAGCTGCAGATGCCATTGCTTACCCCATATCCATCTTAACTAATAGAACAATATCAGAGGCTACCATCCCTTGTATCTGGAAGATATCCCACTCCATAAAGAAGGCAACTCTGCTGAGCTATATAATTACAGACCCATAGCTGTACTGTTACCCCTAGCTAAAATAATGAAGAAATGTATCCATGAACAACTGGTAAACTGTGTTAGTCAAAACAAATTACTAGCCAACTCACAGCATGGCTTTAGACCATTTCACAGCACCTCTTCAGCCCTCCTCTCCTTCTGTAACACCATAAACAAAATCGCAACAACAACATACTTTCCTCAGCCCTCTTTATTGATCTCTCTAAACCCTTCAGTATGGCAAATCACCAACAACTCATTAACACCCTGACAACCTTTTCCCTAGACAAACAAGTGATCCAGTGGTTCAAATCTTATCTGAGTGGTAGACAACAGGCTGTCCTTTGGAAGGACAAATTGTCTACCATCCTACCCATCACCCTATGAGTCCCCCAGGGCTCCATATTAGGACCACTTCTTTTTTCTATCTTCATTAATAATATGTGGGCAGTCATCCCAAATGCAACCTGCATCCAATATGCAGACAATTCCACTTTAATTTGCTCAACCACTTCCCCCTCTGATCTGCAAACTTTAACTCAAAGTGTCTTTAATACAGTTGAAAATTGGCTCCTCAATCGTCAACTTATATTAAATCCTAACAAAACTAAGATCCTATTGTTCCCTCCCACCTGTAGGACCCCCAAACAACCTTTACTATAAAGTTTAGCAATGGTACCATTGTTTCACCTGATTCCTCCACTAAACTCTAAGGTGCAATGATAGACAATAACCTCAAGTTTGATTTGCACATAAATCAAACTATTAAAACAGTCAATAAAAAACTTGGTTTACTGTATAGTATTAAACCCTTCCTAATCCCTCTAGCTAAGACTGTTATTGCACATACTCACTTCCTATCCACCCTCCATTATGCCCCCCTTTATTTACAAACCTGTGTAAAAGTGACCTAAACAAGCTGTCAAGCTGCTACCACAACATTGATAGATTTTGCAGTTGGAGCAGTATATAGAATACACCACTGTCTGAACTTCAATCAAATGGGATGGCTTGAACTACCCAGCCTACTACAATATAACCAAATAATAATTGGATATAAGATTCTATACCAACCTGAAAATACACCAGTACTTAAAAACCTATTTACCCCCTATAGCAACCTCAAGACCTATGCTCATATAACAGACTGTTAGTTCAAATAGTTAAATTCAACAACGCAGCTGGTGACTCTTTGTTCACTAACTCTGTTGGCAAAACTTGGAACTCTCTACCTTTTCAGCTTACTATGACCCCCTCTCTAACCCAATTCAAAAAGGGCCTTAAACTGTACTATAAAACACATATGTCCCTGCCTTAACACTAACTAACTCAGATCTTAACCTTGACTAGCTCGGATCTTATAACCATGCTATTACTTCACTTAGACTGCATAATACTGATTGTCTATGAACTCTTTATGTTGTATCAGTGGGAAATCATGATCTAGTTCTAATCATTGTCTTGTATTCATGAAACGTAATTTGTAAACTGTGTCTCTGAGATGCAATTGTAAACTGTGTTATTTTCATGTATGCTTTATATGTTTTTTAAGTAAGTTCTTGGAGCCTTTCTCCCCAGGCCTCTGCTGAAAATGGACATATATCTAGTCAGACCATCCCAGTCAACAAATGTAAAATAAAGAAAAGAAAAGAAATAAAACTGGTAATCCCAAAACCACCTTGTTCTAATGGAACGATCAACATATTCCAATTGACTCTTCCCTCTTCACTTACAAGATAAAATCCTTCACCTCTTTCATAACTGCTATTCACTTCTCATATGGTTGATAAAATATACTTGACCTGTGTATAATATTAAAGGGACAAAAATAATTTTCTCTGCTGATATCTTGACATCCATATCCATAAAACAGAGCTTCCAGTTTAACAGTTTTTTAGATTATCTTTAGTTTAGACTTCCTATAGATCCTTAGCTGCCATAACAGAATCCATTTATACTATACTATAAGTACTTCATTTTATCATGTCCTGATATATATGGGCATTGTAGAACCAATTTGAGTGTGAGTACTTAGTTTACAGCTATTGCCTTTGTTTTATCTTCATTATTTGTGTATCCCAAAAAGACTTGAAACTTTATCAGAATGTTCCACAACACTGAAATGTCCTTTTCTGGTTTTATCAGGTACAAAATAATATCATCTTCAAATAAAGCCAACTTTTCTTGATGACCATAGCAATTATATCCTTGAAATTCTGAGCCCCTTAATTTCTTTGCCAGTGGTTCTAAATATAATGTAAATAACAAACAGGAAAGAGGGCACCCCTGCCCAGTTTCTCTGTTCAAACAGAACTTATGAGGACCCCCACTTTACTTTTTGCCTCTGATCCCTAATATATCCCCCTAATTACCCTTATTATTGTGCCAAATGCTTCCATTGCTCTACTCATAAAATCCCAGCTTACCCTGTTAAATGCTTTCTCTGCATCAAGACCCACCAATAACAGTCATGTTATCCTACATTCTGCTTCCCTCTGGATCATCATTGTTTTATTAATGTTGTCAAATGTTTGCCTCCCCTCCATAAAACCACTCTGATCCATATCTATTAATTTTGGCATCATCTTTGCCACTCTTTTAGCCATTATAGAAATAAACACTTTATAATCATGGTTTAGAATCAAGATTAGCCTGTGTAAAGCTGGATCTGATGGATCTTTACCATCTTTAGATATTATAGCCACCACAGCTTTCTTCCAGGATGTTGGTACTTTTCCTCCTTTTGAAATACTGTTGAACAAAACCTTCCAGATCTTCATCACTTTCTTCCCCCTCAGCTTCCAGACTTCACAGGGATATCATCTATTCTGAGAGACTTTCCTGTAGATTAGTTATACATCACCATTTTTATCTCATCTTCTCCTGTTGCAACTGTTAATAATTCAGCCTCATCTAGCTATAGCCTTATCATATTTAATTGTTCCTTAAACATTCACATTTATTATTTTTCTTGATTTTCAGGTTTTTCTGCTTTATACAGATTTTCATAAAACTTGCCAAATATTTTTAATACCTATAAAGGATCTCTAGTTATTTTCCTTGTTATAAGCTCCCTAAGCTTGGCAACAAACTTTTCTACTTTCTGTTGCCTGAGCCATTGTGCTTAAAGCTTTTGTGCTCTGGAGTTATTTTCGAAAAACAGTTGCTTAACAACAATATTTCTGATCTGCAGTTGTACATCTTCTTGTTCTGAGACATTCTGTTATTCTGCAATATTTTAGCCTTCATCAGTCCCTCTAAATAATTATTGTTACTTCTTAACCATATCTCTTTTTTCTTTTATTTCTACTCTATTTTTAAACTTCACTTTCATTTCATTTTACTCCCTATTTATGTTTTCTGAAGAAATTCCCATCTTCTCCATTAACTCCCTAATAATTTTCACTACTCATTCTTAACTCTCTCTGTTTACACAGATAGGTGAGGAAGTGAAAGTGTCTCATTTTTATTTCATTACCCTGCATTTCTATTTTAGTAATTATTGCCCCATAATTTGAAATAGTTATTAGATGCTTATCAAAACTCAATTAAATGCACATGTTCCTGTGATGTAGAATTTCTGTCTAGCTTAGCTCAATATTTGCCCATAGCTACGCCATTGCATTGTTTGTACACCTGTTTCTCAAATACAAAAACATTATGTTCAAGTACAATGTCTAACAATTTCACCAGTAGACTAATACTACTTGCATCATAATCAGCATAACATTCCAAAAAAGATACTGTAATAGAAATACCCTCAGAGTTGGGTATCAAAGTAAATAGAGATACTACGTCCATGGTGACAAAGAGAAACTCCGTGCAGCTGTTCTCAGGTACAAAGCAGTACAAGTCATTAAGAAAATGTTCAATATCTCTTAACACATGCACCAGGAGTGATATACATACTTAAATGCCCATGCGACTTATTTTCTGTAGGGGTACTAAGAGAGCATTGAAACTTAAACAGCAGGAACATGTAAGAGATATTAAAAAACTGAATTCTGATAGTCGAGTTTCTCTGCATTTTAAGTTATGTCATGGAGGTGACCATTCTGGTTTGTAAGCTAGCGTTCTGGAAGAAATATACTCAAAATATTGGGATGATACAATATTTAAAAATAAGCTGCTATATAAAGAGTCTATTTTTAGTTAGAAGTATGGCACTTTAATTCCTTGGGGTATTAACGCTGAATGCAACTGGAGGCATCTGATTTAATTATCTATTAATCTATTAATTAATTATTTAGATAATTATTTTATTTATATATATATATATATATATATATATATATATATATATATATATATATATATATATATATATGTACATATATATATATATATATATATATATATATATATATATATATATATATATATATATATATATACTCATGTTTGTAATTTTATACTACTTGAAGGCTACACAGCCGAGGGACTAGAGTTTTATATGTGTTCTTCTTTGATTTGTATTAAACTTGGAGCAGCAGCTTTTTGATGGTTTCTTACTTAACTAGACAATAACTGTCATTTACCCAAAAAGGCTAATTCACTGACTCTGTTTTCTGAATTTCTGTTTTCACACTGGGATAGCTGAAATTAAGCTGTTAGTGTGTAGCCATCTTGGCAGTCCTGAATGGGCATAGATTATGGTACATGATAATTGCAATCTAAATGTTGTTGACTTCATCTTTTCTTTTCTGTGCATAGGGAAATTTGAGATATATTAAGCTTGTTTACATGTTTTTATGTATAGTTTGGCTCAGAGCAGGTTGTCCACAGCTACCAGAGGTCTAATTATATGAATCTGTTGAAATATTTACTACGTGGAACTCAGCCTAATGTGCATTAAAACATGTAAATTAGTCTGATTTTATATGAATGAGTTGAAAATTACCATATTTAGTTGTGATTACTGGAGTTAGCTGGTAAGTTCTTTTGGGAAAGTGTGAAGATTATCAAGATCAGGTAAAAACAGCAATAAAGTTATAAATTATTGATAAACAGTACATATTATAGGTTCACAGGTGTATTTTAGGCTAAAGTCCTCTAGGGCCCTTATTAGCCTAGCCATACAACTGAAATGTAACCCACAAATTTGATTTATATATGATTTATATAGGTGGTGATTTATTGACAGCTATTGAATTTATAGAACATTTATTATTAGGAGAATTGTGTCTTTCAGTGATTTAAATATCAGAAGATGATTCATACTAACAATAATGATATGAATCATTTATAAATGAGAATTCATGACGTTAGCACTGAAAATTTATGGGGAAGTAGTACTGATGGCAATGTAAAAGATAAATGCTTGCAATAGTTTTTTTTTTGCATATACTGATTATGCTGCGCAGATAGGTATACAAAATTTGAAGTGTAATGTACTTTCATCTCTCTATTGTGTTATCAGGATACATGTTGTTCTGCTGTGGTATTTGTGTCTATCACTCATGATTGAAAAATCAGTCAGTATAAATAAAGAGACGTGACAGAGGAAGGATACAACTCTGTTAGCAGCAGCATAAGATGGCTTTGTAATGCACTTGTAGGGATTTGTGGATGATGCCGTAAAGGTTAATACTAGCCAGGTTTAACTGGGTGAAGTTAGACTTGCAGTATGAGTATGTGAATATGGTTGGCGTGTCATTAAAAATGTTTTGGTACTCGTACATTTGATTTATCTGTGATGAAAGCATGCACACTTTCGTTGCTGTGTTGCTTGGCTGACGACTGGATCAAGCTTCAGTAGATTCCTTTTGCATGCTGTTTCAGGTAAATGAATGATGCATCAGCAGATATCCAGACACAGAAAAGACACTTTTAGCCATGAGGAAAATTGCATCCTCATGGTAGCCCTTAGGACATATGGGTAATATGGCAAATATGCAAGTTGAGGGCAAAGGCCTGGAACCAAGTGGTTATGGATATAAATGCTGTAAGTGGAAGGAGACACACACTAACACAGTGCAAAAAGAGGTCTAATGATATAGCAGGATGTACCAGAGAAAAGACAAGGTAGAATGCAACTGACTGTAGCACTACTGGGGGGGGGGGGCTCAAGCTCGTAACCTTTTAAGATGAGAAATACATCCTCTTCATTCAGGGGATGACTATAAAAAAATGACAATGACACAGGCATAATCAGAGATGGTATGGATTCTGGCTGTTCCCACATTTTCTGGATGGTTGGTTTGACCACTGCAACATATTTACTTATAGAAATAACTGCTTATGTGGAATAATTACATGTAACACATGACAATTACCGCTAGCAATTGTCCCTCCACTTCTGCACATAATGACATTGACAGCATACAGTAGTGTACTTCAGTATCTGAGAAGTAATGGAATCACTTAATTCTTTACAGGGTCAGCAGCAGAAATGACCAGTTCCACTATACCAGTAAATTTATAAGATGTCAGCAGCAGAATGACTGATGATGATGATGATGATGAAGACAGATTAGAGTTATACTTTTGAGACTGGCCAAGAAAGTGGCACACAGTTGCCATTTAATGGCAGGATCTCTCACACCACAATATGTGACTAACTCTGCAGGAAGTGACACTGGATCACAAAGTCAAGTCCATGATGACATTACCCTACAGGTTGTACAGGCAGAAAACCCATGCACATCAACACGAGCATCTCCAGAAGCACAAGAACTCCTTCTGGATGATGGCCAAAATTCAGAGCTAACAGTATCTACTGTGACACCTTTACAAAGGAGTACAAAGCACAGACATATGTCATAGCTACCTCAAGAAACACAGAAAGCATTGGACGCCCAGTAGCAAATGTGCCAATATATTCTGTATAACTTTTATAAACAATAATATGAGAACTGTTCTAAAATAAAACAAAATGTATTTAAAGATAAGAGGAAATATCTGATGAATAGCATAAGTAGACCACGCACCACACACCAAAACCCACAAATAGCATTGCATGCATGCATCCCTTCTGCTTTATGTTTTTTTAGAAGAAAAAAAACAGTTACCTGAATATAATGGTTCATAGTTCATGACTAGATGCTGCCTGGTTACCAGCACAGCCTTATGCTATATATGAATCTTCAGCATGAGGTCCTTTACTACTGCTGCTGGCTGGCCATGCTCTAGGAACTGCAGTGATAACATGGATCACATTGCCACCAAACTGGTACTTTATCATGTTGTACAAAATGCAACATGCAGTAATCCTCGTGCATGCAGAAGCTGGGTTTTACTGTAGGACATCCATAGTCTCATCCAGGCATCAGAAACAGCTTTTCAACATGCCAAAGACTATCTTGATGACAATGCAAGCCTGGGATAGAGCTATATTTTAATTATCTTCCACAGCTCTAATCAAATTTCTCACTGGTGTCATGAGCCATGGCTCAAGTGGATATCCTGCATCACCTAAAAAAAGACCAAAAAAAAAAGAGAAAGGGGGGAGTTAAAACAAAGCAAAAGTGGTTGAGTATTACACAGTTTTACTATGAACAATTAACTAAATTATAACAAAAATATGCTTACCAACAAGATGAACACTGGGCATTCCAACATACAGATGATAGAGTGAGCTAGTGTGCCAGATAAGGAAAGCATGTGTACTTTAAAGATGCTGGACAGACACGTTTGGTGATGCACCCCCATGCATTGCACACTACCTGGCAGCTGATGGAATGGTAACCCTCCATACTGAGGTATCACTCCGCCTGTGAAATATGTTGATATTTACATTTAAAGGCACACAAGTAGGTGATTACTGTATCCATGAACATAAACTACCTGAGCCCACTTAGTGGTTCTGAAACATGTGCATTGAAGCACAATATACTGAAGATATAAGTAAGAAAGAATAAAGGTAGAAAATACAGTACACTGTCCATCTGTAGAAATTAATTGATAATACCTCTCAAAAACAGTCATCAATATAAATAGAACAGAGAACTACACAGAAAAAGAAAACACACACATAAAATGCAGGGACCAAGATAAAGTATCATTCGTTGTAACAGTATAGTTTATGTAGATATTAAAGCATTCTTCACCCATTCCAGAAAATAATCTTGGAGGCAATCTAGAAAACTGGGATAGAATGGCATTTCCCTCCCCTAAAAGGTGCAGTTAGTATATAATCCCTAAAAACAACAATCACCCAAAACACAGGGTTTCCATTCCTGAAATGTCACACAGTTCTGGGTGGAAATTTAACCAATGAGGTATGTGTCAGGGTAGAGTGCCACATACAACTTCCCAAATATAGTACAGTAAGTCATGTATAGGTAGGGCATGGCAGAACAGAATCACACAGGGCAGCATTCAGACAAAGCATTGTGCATAGCAACAGGAAAATAGTGCTTGCACACATTTCTCAAAAAAAAAAAAAAAAAAGTGCCCAAGTCCCGATCGCTGCCTGACTAGATAATGGGGTACTATTAATTCACTATGTTGCTGAAATTTGCTGTTTTCTGAAGGAGATGATACTGCTTTTATTGACATTTAGTTTAAGCCTTTTTTGATGCACCAGGAGGTTGCTTTTACTAATTCCTTTTCAGAGTAGTAGTATAATCTATTGACTAGCCAAATACTCACAGCTTAAAATCCCCAGCAAACTTTATTTATCAGAGATCCTTGTTATCAACTTTAAGGTCATTAAAATGAATACCAAACAGGATGGGGCCCAACAAAGGTCCTGAGGAATACCTCTAGTTACCTTTCCCTTGACTGAGGAGGCATCACCATCTCTGACAATGTGCATTCTGTACTTGACCCAGTTTGCAAGCCATATTCTTACATATGACACAGTATTTAAGCCCATTAGCTTATTACATTTCCGTCATGTGGTATGGTGTCGAATGCCTTGGCCAGATCCAAGTATGTGGCATGGATAGTATGACCACTGTCCACAACCTGCAGGATGTTTTCTAAGAATCTCACAAGATTAAGTAGGCATGACCTGACTTTAACAAATTATAATTGCTGTGGGAAAACCATATCAAATTTTTAATGGCATGCTAAACACGGTTGGTGATGGCATACTTGATAGATTTACAGATAAGACTCATAAGGCTAATGGGTCTGTAGTTTCCAGGGTCTATGGTGAGGCTTCTCTTACAGTGGGGCATCACCACAACAGTGTGTCAGAATTCAGTAACATAGGTTATAGATGGGTTTATATTGAACAATGAAAAGAGAGGATTAGGGAGGGGGCTTCCTTGACTTTGTTTATTATACTACCCAGTACATCGTCAGGAACCATGAAAGAGTTTTTTTGTCATGAAGAGTTCTTTAAGGAGACACCCCTTTGATATGGTGGGGGTGACTCAGGGATGTTTGGAGTGGTGGTGATGATAGTTGAAGGGGAGAAATTGGCAGCAAACTTGTCTGTTAGTATGTTACTGTTGTCTTTTGGATTGGAGTAGGAGGCACCACTATAGAACAGTTCAGAGCAGTGATGTGAGTCATTCCTTAGATTTTTAAGATAGTTAAAAAGGATTTCAAATTATCATTATCTTCAGACGATAGCCTACATTTATGGAACAATTTACTGGACCTAATTGCTGCATTCAATTTCTTGGTGAGTTTTTCTATATTTTCTTCAATATAGGGTACTTTAATCAGCTTCTTCCTTTGTTGTATAGTTTGCCAGTTTCTACAGAATACTAGGTTAGAGTTTATTATTACATTTACCATTATATTTGGTTCTAGTAGGGACTGCCATGTCAATTCACTTATTTAAATGAGCATATAGATCTCTGGCATAAGTGGCTGCATATTCTGGGTCCACCTTGGGATTTACATATGTGAATTTAGAGATTTTGTCATACAGTTTTAGAAGGTTTGTTTTTTTGAAGTCTCAATAGAAGGTGGTATTGCTTACCAAAGTGATGGATGTTTTAATGGTAAAGGTAACGAGTTGGTGGTCTAACTTAATTAGTGATGAATTAACCTGGGATAGGGAACATGCAAGAGAAGAGTTTGTGAGAATGTTATTGTCCCTGGTGAGATTACTGACAAGCTGATCCATGGAATTTTCATGTACCCAGTCTAAGAAACATTTTCCATACCTCACGTTAGAAGTGTAGGTACTCTAATCTCTGGAGGTATACTTGAAGCTGCCAAGTGTTATGGATCCATTACTTACTGGGATGTTTTCAAGAAATGCCAGGAAATCTTCATGATTCTCTGTAAGTAACCATTTGAAATGTCTGGCTCTACTAGAGTGAGTCTTGAAATATGGAGACTGAATGGCTGAGACAACAGACTTGCATATGCTAATTTTAAGATGCCATTTCTCAGAGTATTCCTTTTTCTTTGAGGTATGAAGATCTCAGAATTTAAATATATATAAGTTCAGTTTATGGGGAGACTTGCCTCCCATGTGGGAGGATGCAGGGGAGCATGCCCCCCAAAAAAGAAGTTTTAAGGAGAAGAATGATTTTTGAGATTTTTCTTATTCTGTGTTTTCAGTCTCTTTTGGGGGGGGGGGCTTGTCAGCATGCTGCATTTCAAGTGCCACTCTTCCATTAAAGAGCTTTCTGTTAGCCACAGAGGGGGATCAAGACCAAGCTAGGAGTTGAAAAATCTGACTTTCCTAGTGTGAGCTGGATTTCTGAGAGCTCACTGAGGAGGTCTCTGTGTACCACTTTAGAAAGGCTAAAATTTCTGAAAAACACAATACCGTTCTGTCCTTACCAGTGAACTTAAAGTCATGATAGGCATAGAACCCTGGCATGACTGTGCAAACATGGACATGTTCAAGGTGCAGAAGTGTCCCCCAGACCTGGCTGCTTATTATTAAAACTCTTGGTATTAAGAAGGGCCACCAAAATGTTGTCCAATTTGTGATTTGATTTGATGGTAAGGATGGTGTGTTTATTGGATGAACTCTCCTTAAAAAAAGACACAACAGAGGCAGCAAGGCTTGGGACAGTATGTGGAAACCATTGAATGAGAGATATAGAGCATCTCTTGCAAAGCAAGTTGGATTGTCAATCATCTCTTCCCAGACAGGGATATACTGGATACCCATGGAATGACATCAGTTACTTATCAAGTTATTGAATACAGTTATCTTTTACTTGAGCCTAGGCATCATTCTCAATGAAGGGAAGATAACACTTAAAACCAGAGTCTTACGCAAGACTGAAGTCAGTGTAGCAAGTTTCAACAAGTTCTTCTACATGCCCTTCATGTATTTTTGTGCCAGGCTGCTTTCTCCAACATGGAATAAAATCATGCCATAGTCATACTTAATCATGGAGAGAAACTTGTGGCCTTTGCTATGTCAGCAATCCTTAATCTTGAGAGGTCAGTGTGTCTAACAATGGCACTCTAGTCTTATTGGTTTGTCACTTTTCCTTTCTATCCAGATATAGAACATTCAGATAAATGTGTGTTCTCATAATCAATGTAGCTGGTATGCAGTTTTGCAAAAAAAAAAAAAAAAAACATGCTACAGAACACTTACAGAAGAGTATTTTCTTAGTTTTAGTGAGTGAAAATGTAAATCTTTGTGTTCCAAAGTGCATAAAGTTTATTGTGACTATGTTACAAAACCATATACAATAAGAGCTTATATCTAGTATTACCAAATGTAGTGTTGTGTCTTTTGGCTTTTCCCGGTTAGGGGTCACCACAGCGGAACTCCGGTCCGCTAATGATTGGTAGTTGATTTTTACGTGCCGAGTTACCAGCCCTGATGCACAACCTTCAACGAAGGTACGCCCATTCACACATGTCTCCATGCAGAAGATGCTCTAGCCGAGAATTGAACTGGACAGCGTCTTACTGTGAGGTGGCAACGCTACCGCAGCACCACCACTGCGGGTCTGCTTCTTGAAATATTCTTCATTATCTGGTCTTCTTTGGTTAAGGATCTGTTAAGATATCTGTCTTGGACTGCAGTTATATTTGTGATTTATCCTGCTAAGGTTTGGATGCTATGCAGCCATCATTGATATGGTGTCATCTTGCATATCAGTTGGTTCTTAAATGTATTTGCCCTGACAGCTAGCCCCTGGCTACCTATATGTAAAGTGCTTCTCACATCATTCATATGTCTTTTCCATGTGCTTTCTTTTGTATTAGTGCTATACATTTGAGGCCCAGTGGGTAAATTTGCATCAATTGCCATTTGTCACATCTGTAGTTTATGGCCAAAGTACGATTTCTGGAGGCAAAACTTCTCAATAAGCTTTCACTCATATGTTGAAACTTCATTTTATGTAGACATCTAACTCCACTAATTTCAACTTAGACTGCAGAGTCTTGCCTGGGCATTATATATGTACTGTAGTATTGGTTCTCTCCTGAGTAGCACTTTATTAAAGGTCTAGGAAGTCTGGTCAAATATCAGACAGCCAGATAGCAGTACCAGATAAAACCAAATAGTCCCCCTCTTCACACACACGCACACACACACACACACACACACACACACACACACACACACACACACACACACACACACACACACACACACACACGCTCCCGCGCACACCTCATGCAGAGTAACTATAATGTTATGGAAACATCACCACAGGAATTATCTCTGCAAGGTACATCATCAAAGAGGACCTCTCTGGCAAATGTGTGGCATGCAGGAGGTGTGCACAACATAAGGTGCCATTATACAGGTAAAATGTCATCATACAGATAACTAGCACGGGAAGGTAGCCTTAAAGTATCTCATGCTATGTGTGGGAATGTATCAGCACAAATATCACCGAAAACCAGGGGTCATACACAGACATTGTGTGAGATGTAACAGTGTGGTACAACACAGTAAACAGCATACAGCAGCATAAGCAATGACAAACATCCCAAGGAAAGCACAAAAATAAAAATATCACAAACAATCCTCACATCCCATGCCTGACATGGATGTCACATATAAAGCAACACTTTGGTGCACACATTATTGCTGCAGTGTGACTCAGCTGGAGATAAGAATATGTTCAATCATGCAGAGCATCAGTGAGAGTGAGTACACATCAGCCATGATACATGCAGCAATATCTGGGATACAAATGCCTAGTTGTATCTATCTATCTATATAGACGTGATGGGGAATTAGGGAGATATGGGAAGGCACATACTGAAACTATATGCCAGAATGTGGATACAACATGGAAATAGGTCCACAGAAGTGCAGCCAGTGCTGAGGCTAAAGCATGTGCAGTATCATATTAAAATACCATAAGTAACATATATATGTGTACAAAGACATACCTGTATGTGGGAATGCCAGACAACAAGGAAATGTGTAATGTAACAATCAATGCTGGATGACTAAGATAACATGGTGGTAACCACAAAACATGTGCTATATGTCCTTAAGGGTTTTTTTTTTGTTTTATTTAAACCCTGCATTTGCACTTGTTTGTGTGTAGCATACCATCGTGCACTGCCACATAGAGGTTGTTACTCTTGATGGTTATAGATGCAAATGTTTTGCTTGTTAAATTTTCCCTTAACACTTTGATTGTGGTCCTCCAGAGGTTTGTCGAGGCACTGCTCTACTGTCAGGTGGAACATTAAGCCTAGCCTCAGAGGTGCCAACACACCTCTCACACACTAGCCATTCATAACAGTGACCTATTTTCCTGACCATATAAATTTACCTAACACTATGAATGGACAATTTCCCAGTTTTTCCAGCCAGCTTGGTTGACATGGACATCCTAAGCCAGTGTAGCAACTGCCTCATGTTCACCGACAACCCTCTACTCCTAGTCCACACAAACTCAACATATGAGAGATGCAACTATATTAACAACCTTGAGTCCATGCTCTCTCACACAACAGTCAATACATATGACAATGAGCTGGTTGCAAGCATGCACACCTCACCTCCTACTCCACCCAAACCCTCATTGCAGAGGTCCTCACCAGAAACATATCTAAACACCAGAGACCTCCCAAACACAAACACAAGCATGCTACACATAATACTTCCTCTACAGAACACAATACACATTATAGCTCATGCACCAGTGTCCCACCTGTCAAGCCCTAAAGGCAAAACCCAAAATCAAATATATTAGTCATAGGTGATTCCATTGAGAGACACACAGATTTCCCTCTCACCAGGCTGGATAAGGAGAAGGTCATGGTCAACTGTCTGTCAGATGACAGGATGCACCATATCACACATGCACTCAAGTCTCTCAAAAACAGGTACTGTTATGACTCTGTCATAGTCCATGTTGTCTTTGAGACATGAGATGTACCTCTCTGGACTATATGAAGAGAGACATGACTGAGCTCTCAGGCAATGTGCATCAGGCAGGTATGTTCCTAGCCTTAAGCAGCATTTTACCTTCACCTGCGATGATGCTTCAATACAAGCAGTAAATGATTGACTTAAATAATTGGTTTAGTTTCTGATGTCATTCTAAGGGGATACAGTATCTATCAGTCTGGGATGACATGATCAACAGACTTCCATGCTTTGCCATAGATGGTCTTTCTCTGTCGCCCCCGGGATTTTAGCTACTGGCTAAGGCTCTTGCCACCCCCATAGTGCCTTTTTTTAGGCAGTGTCTCAAGGACAAAATTCCCGACATAAAAACTCCATTTAAAAACAACCTCAAGGTTATGCTGGTAAATGCTAGGAGTCTTAACATGAAACTGTACTCACTGGAAGCCGTCCTTGTCTTGGAAGACATAGATATTTGTGCAGTCATAGAGACCTGGTTCAAGGTGTGGAGAGTACTCCAGCCATACTGGACTACACCTCCTTCCACATGTTCAGACCACAAACGTAAGGCATGAAAACTAAAGGAGGTGATGTATCAATATTCATTAAAAATAAATACACCTCCAGACTGGTTAAACAGTATGATTCCCTGGAGATACTTCAGGTGCAATTAACTGTTGTTAGGACACCTATTCAAGTCTTTGCCAGCTACAGGACTGCCTCCATGAAACAGGACAGTCACTCTGCCTATTTGGATCTACTTGAGTCTATCAAGATACATCTGAACACCATGGTTTTGGGCGACTTTAACTATCCATCCATTGATTGGGTAAATTACTCATGCTATAACAATCTTGCCCATAGGTTCCTCGACTTTGCTAACTCCAGTACCCTGAACCAGCTGGTTGACACCCCTACAAGGGGTGCCATCAGCCTGGATCTGGTACTTACTAATATGGTAGACCACTGCAGCACCCCCACTGTGAGGTCTTCCCTAGTGAGATCTGGCCACAAGTCACTGTCATTCAAAGTAACTATCACACCTGACACCCCCAGCAGCAACTAAACTAAGAAAAAACTTCTCCAAAGCAGATTATAACCTCTTACAGGATGGTATAAATAGCTTTACTGCACCTTCCCCCTCAGAAGGAACTGGCAACTATGCAGAGTTCTAGGCCAATGCTTTATACAAACACCTGTATAACTGCATTGACTCGGCTGTACCTAATAGGACCAAAACAAGCTCCTCAAGGAAGAGCAAACTTGCCTGGTGGACAACTGCCATTAACAGGCTTTACAATACTAGGAAGAAATTGCTGTCTAAGAGTAAGAGGGAGTGAGCCCTAGACTGTAACACTCCTTCCTCAGCTTAAACAAGCAAGTAAGACTTCTTGTGGAGTCATCCAAGGCAAATTATGAATACAAATTAGCTTCCTCAACTAAGAACAACCATAAGGCATTCTTTAGTTACATCTGTAACTTAAATGGAAAGGTCCAGATTTGTGCTGAACTGGTAGTTAATGATACCACATATAATGAGCCTGTGGACATAGCTAACCTGTTAGCTGACAGGTTTTGTGAAAACTTCACTCCCCTGTCCCCACCACATGTACCCCATGACATCCCTACCACCTGTTCTCTACCTTGTATCTCTAAAGAGCAGGTCATAAATGCCCTCTCTGAGGCCATAAACACAGCATCTATGGGATCTGATAACATTTATTTATTTATTTATTTATTTATTTATTTATTTCAGTTTGATTACCGGGGAAGTCCACTGGGCCAAGAAGTGCCCATTTTCAGTGGAGGCCCGGGGAGAAAAGCTCCACAAGCAATACAATGAAACATGGTTACATAAAGTTAATGGTATAATACAAGAGTAAGATTCATACAGTCAGGAAATACATTTACATAAAATGTGCATAATGAGCAAGCTTAATAAAGCAATACAGTGCAGAGAAAAAAATAACGATAATACATAGATGTGCATAACATTTTTTTTTTTTTTAACAGATTGAACAAAGTTGGAGTCAGGAGAAAGTTAGAAGAGTCAGGAAAAGCTTGGGGGTAGAGAGGGGCAGGAAATGGAGAACATCCCAGGTTGCATCCTACATGGGCTCAAACAGGAATTAGCAACACCACCGGGTACTCTTTTCAATCATAGTATAAGCACTGGCCTCATCCCAGCTGAATGTAAAATAGCCACCATTATTCCCTTGCACAAAGGTGGTGCTTCCACTGGCCCAGGGAACTGTAGACCTATTAGCCTGACTAGCCTTATCTGCAAGGTCATGGAGCGAACCATCATGGACCTTAACAACAAAGATATAGGTAATCTCCCAACACATGACCTTACCCAGTTTGGATTTGTCAAAGGGAGATCATGCCTATTAAACCTGGTGGACTTCTTCGAGACAGTCACCAAGGCCCTGCAGAAGGAGAAATCTGTGCATACAACCTACCTAGACTTAGCCAAGGCTTTTGACACTATCCCCCACTCAGGCATCATTGACAAACTCACTCAGCTAGGTATCAACCCTTACATCATTAGATGGGTTACTAACTGGCCCACTGATAGAACCCATATAATCAAAATAGGGTAATCCACCTCCAACAGCAGACCTGTAACCAGTAGTGTTCCACAGGGATCAGTTCTGGGACCTCAACTGTTTGGAATATATTTCTCTGAAATACAAGCTAAAACTAAAGGTCTGTGGCTGACAAAGTTTGCTGATGACTGCAAACTGAGAGCGGTCATAGAATCATCAAACGATGTCAACATTCTGCAAGAGGGTCTTACGCAAATGATTAGTGCCAAAGTAAACTCAATGTAAAAAAATGTATTATAATCCCTTTGGTAAGTGCAGTATTCTTGCTAACTACCGCATCAATAACAACACCCTAAGTGCACATTCAGTAGTGAGAGATCTGGGCACACAGTTGACAGCAACCTTGCCTTTCATCACCATGTCTCCACAGTGGTAAGAATGACATTCTATATTGCTCATCTCAAATAAGGGCATTGCATCCAGAAAAAAAGAAGTTATAAACTCTCTGTACTCTTCCCTCATCAGGCCAATAATTGAGTACAATGCCCCTTTCGGTACGTACCTTTCCAAGCACCTGCAGCAATTGGAGAGACCACAAAGGTTCCTCACAAGGAAAAGTCAATGCCTTCAGCATCTGTCCTATGTGGATCATCTGAAATCACTGTCACTTTATTCTGTTTCATACAGACTACTCAGAGGTGATCTATGCTCTGCATATAAGGAAATCCCTGACCCTGCTTTATTGGTAATGCTGCATATCCACAACTCAAATGGTACATGGATTACTCACTCTAAAAACCTTAACCTGGAATGCAACATTAATATAACCTGCTGGAGGCACAGATTTGTCTCCCAGATGTTACCACACCCTTAGAACAGATTCCCACTTTCATGTCAAACAGAGAACCTCATTGGCCCTCTTCAAATGAAATCTGGATGATTGGATGGGTAACAGTAAATTCACCCCAGGGGTTTTGGTGCTGATCATGAAAATAAGGTTAGAACTTGGCTAAGCTTGTAAGGACCTTGGGGCCATTAGCCTAGTAACTTCCAATGATCCTATGATATGTCAACTAGCAAGAGATGCAAACATAGAGGCATGTTGATTGTCAAACAGCATTACTGTCATCAATATCTATACTAGCATATACAAATAATAAATGTGTACTACATATTATAACTTAAAGCTAGTCACCAAGGTCAGAGAAATCATCAGAAAAAACCTGTGGCATCAGACATTTGAAAAATTGCCTACAGATTATCAGTCAGTGGCTATCACAATGATCATCACTGCCACAAGGACAGACTGTACATTGGATCAACTGTCAATGTTAGTCTAATACAGTCTAGGGCAGCCACACTGATGGTTCACACCATGCTCCTAGCTATCCCTACCACACGAGAAAACTCTTGGCCCATTGTGCAGTACCAAGAGGCTGGATGTGGTAACACTAGCATTTTGGGATGCAGTGTGGGTAGGAGGAATAATGCAATGCAGTTGTCTGGATGTGACTGTTGGACTCACAGTTGTGTGACTGACAGCAGATGTGCATGTACATTGCAGCACAGACATTGATGTCTGAGGGCCATGTGTCTGTCTAATGGGAGAAGGTCTACCTCTCCCCACTGGAGGTAATTGGCTCAGTACAGTTAGCGCACATAATACCTGCTTCATTCTATGGCATTGCTTTAGTACTTCTGTAACAAGGCTTTCAACAGAGCATGAAACAGATACCATCTTGTTATGATGCACAGCCAATGCTGCCATGACTTCTCCATGTCTGCACTCCTGACTTTTATGTAACACATGCAACTGGTGTGCATATGATTGATAGCAGGGGCAAATGTATGCAGGTCAGACCAATGACATCACTGTGAATGTTTATTTGCCCGTAGTAGTAGATGAACACCCACTGACATATGTCCAGGAACATCAGCTGCATTCCCACTTGTAGTCCAATGGACATCATTTGTCCATTGTGGAGAAGAGTCATGATTATTACCAGACTTTACATGGGACAGTGGATCATGTTCATCATCACGTTCAAAATCTGAAGTCTCCACATCATCAGAATGGCCTGACACATTATCATTCCTATGTGAGGATACACCATGATACTCATGTCTGTTACTTTCCGAGCTGGACAATGAACCCAATGCAGTGGCACATGTGCTATTAACCATACTATCAGAGTGAGGCATATCACATCTCCCCCTCAGGATCAGTGGCTGGGCTACTGAAGGAGTTGGGTAGTGGACATGCTACAGAAGGAGACAGATGACACAGGTGACATACATTCACAAAAGTCAAATGATGCAGCATTGCACTGTAATTCAATCAACTATATAACTATAATGCTTCTGATGATACAGACTTACCAGGTTGTTCTGGTTGTAGGTGGTGCAGGGACCCTATATAACAGAGAATTGCCATGTCGGTTACATATCAATCAAATTTTACAGATAATGTCAATGCAACTACTAAAACCTACCTGGCATGCCCTCCTCTGACTCCGCTTCCGGTGGTAAAGGTTTAAATAACACTGTGATGTAAAAAGATAAACAAACACAACTCAGTAGTAACCCCATACAGAGCATCATATAACATTCCACCTCATGAATAACACAAGGCAGATAAGATTTACCATACCGGATGGTGATGGTGACATTCTGATTGCAAGTGTCCTATGCAAAACTATACTAGTCATGAAGGGCACATGTGTAATCAGGAGTGAATGTTGCAACCATATATACGGCTTTACCAGGTATGTCTTCCTTGCTTGGTGAACGTATCCAACGTAAAGCAGATTCTATATTATTAAATGGCAACAACATGTGAGTATACACCACAGTCATAACAAGAGACAGAAGCACACAACAGCTATGGATCATACTAAGAGGATATGGAGCCACTTAAGTGACAAACACTGCACACATCATGCAGATATACTTCATGGCCCATGTCTCATGAAGATGTATCTGTAGGTTAAAATAGCACACAAAATATAACATGTGCATATACTCCACAGTCATTACAGGAAGCAGAGGCCCACAGCTATGGATCACAGTAGTAGAATATAGCAACACTTACATGACAAATGGTGCAGATGTCATACAGATGTATCTCTGCAGGGAGCAAGCCAACATTAATATCATAGATCACAGGTATGCTAAACAGTGTTGCACTATAGTAACAATATGAACAACCTTATCAGGCCTGTCTGTACCTGATGACTGATGGCCTATGTCTCACAAAGATGTATCTGTAGGTTGAAATGACACACAAACAACATGTAAGTATACTCCACAGTCAAAACAGGAGGCAGTGACACACAACAACTATGGATCACACTAGCAGGATATGGAGACACTTACATAATGTGTCTTGCTGCTGTTCCGATGTTGATGGGGCTATGACATTGAAAAACAACATCACACGTGTTGCTGACATGTTATGCCTGTATTGTGTCAGTAAGATAACATGCTATAACACGTATGTTGTGAATCCACATCAAGTGTGCTGTCACATCCATGACATAGTTCTGCTGCTGTAACACAATTTTTACATTATGGTACAAACTGTGAATTAATGTCCTTCAGTGAGAATTGCTGTATGCTGCAGTGTTTCTGAGTGTTGAACATACCTGTTCATTCTGAAACACCTGCCTCAATACCTTCCTCTGGTATCTGATGATCCTGGCAGGTGTTATGATGGGAGGCCAGGGACATCTTTATCTCATCTGGGGAGGCAATGGCTGTCTATCTCCAGTTGCATTCCTTAGAGGTGGATTCTGTTTGCTGTATGGAAGATCATGTCAGAACAACATAGTTAGCAGGCTTCCCTGGATCTAGTGTGTCCATTCACAGCATTTATCATGTATGTCAAATCTGTCCAAACATGATTTTTCCACACAGTATTGCTCATCCATCCAAGCAGGTTACAGCCATGCTGGCTCACAGCTTCTATTATTTCATTTTCTCGATGACTAAAATTGTCTCCCTTATTGCAGTTTGACATCTGGAAGATAGGGTGATATGCACATCTTATATTTTATATCAGGGCTCATATATTCGCATGACAGTGTTAACAGCATACATCAAATGAATCCATCTCATGGACGATGACCGCAGGACGAACAAAAACACCATAATTCCACTCCTCTCCAGCCGATACAAGCATCCTCAAAACCTCCCTCATAGAAACAGACAACACAGCCATGAGCTGCCAGAGCTAACAAAAAAAAAAAGTCAGTATAGTCTTTGGCAAAAAAAAAACAAACAAATACCAAATTACACATAGTGGTAATCCATAAACATGAAGAAGTAATTAGGGACCTGGGGACCCAAGTTGATAGCAGCTGCCAAAGTTAAAGACTTAAAGAAAAGTACAACCCTGTCACCACCCGTTCAGAGGTGATGTGTGCCTGATGATGTCCAACATGGAATTAATGGAATTAATGGACATGCTGCACCTCAGAAAATCCAACCTGATCCTCGAGACACCTGAATAAATGATGAACCTGAACAATAAAATAAATAGGACAGAGGACCCCAGAGACTCCCAGACTCTCCCTTCAAAAGGAATAAAGAGTTAGGCAGGTTAGGCAGAGTCCCTCATTGACTTCTCATTGATCTCTTGAGTGGATGGGATGGGAGATCATAGGTTTACTGTTTACTCTGTGTCACCTGTGTCACAGTTAGACAGCATCGAAACCTCAAAAAAAAAAAAAAGCAAAATAAAAAAAAAATGGGGCAAAAGCCAAAGCCAAACATCTGGGCTAGGCTTATAAATGCCCTAGGGCAGATAGCCTAGTATGAACCTATGAACCTATGAACCTATGTCATTTACAGTGTATAGCTATGCAAAACAATATGAGTCATGTATACCAATGCCATGTACACATGCACATATAATTGGAATGGATATTTAAAGCATGCCAAAAAAATCTGATCCATAAGCCTCAACATCATAAGCATATTTACAAACAGCGATCAATCCATTTAACAAGTTTGTACAAGTGATATATGCAGAGGTGAGATTTGAACCTGTATCAGAGGATATTATGACAAGTAAGGGACACACACATAACTGATGTGACACAACTCCCATACTATAACAATGGTAATACCACAGTAACATACATATCTAAGCATACCTACCAATTCTACCTTAAGCATTTAAGATGCATCTCAGATACTATCCCAGTCAGTGACAACAACATTACAAATGTGACTGTCATGATATGATTCCATTTTATTTATTTTACATTTGTTTACCAGGAAAGTCCGACTGGGTAGAACCCATTTTCAGTGGAGGCCTGAGACAAATATTTCTAGTATAGTAAATGATACATAAAAACATAGACATAATGAGATATTTTATACAATGGTAAAAGATATGACAGGAATTTCACAATTTACACTACTTATGTAATAGATAATATTTGGTTAGAACTGGCTAGGATTTATCTGGTATTAGAAGAATACAGTTGTTCAATAATTTGTTCTGATTCATAGGTTAATACTAGGCTAACTGCCCTTGCGAGCCATTTTAAGCCTAGCCAATTATCCCCTGTGAAATTCAAACCCTGTACCTTGTGTTTGCAAGGCAAACACCTTAACCATTAGGCCACCCACTAGTCCAGTAAAGTCCAGTGGCACTTATTTGGCACTTATTGTTACACATGTCTTACATTTGGCAGAAGTTAAAATATTAGTTATAAAGTTATATTAACAATTAGAAATAAAAAAGGCAGAAATTACACTGTATTCACTTTCTGATCGATTATAATGAAGAAGAGGAGAGTAAAGGTAAAAGTGAGGATGAGGACAGAGAGGTAAAGTGAGGAAGAAAGGAGGTCAGGATGAGGAAAAAATTAGGGAAGAGAGGGGTTTTAATAGGGATAGTTAGCCAGTGAATGAAATGTCTGTTTAGTTAAGTGTGATAGTGGATATGTATTAAGATAGTTTGATGTCTAAGGCAGAAATAGGCTTTAGTTATCTGTAGGGTAGGAAGAAGTGTATGTGTGTGATAATAACAAATTTGTATGATATACAACACAACTACTGAAATTTATACAGTAACAAGAAAGTAAAACATCAGCTTATGAAAATGACCTATTATTCAGTCATGACTACATATAACCACAAAAAAACAGCACAAATGCTAAGCCATCCTCATGTTGCTTATATCCCATTGAATGCAATCACAGCTACTACTATATGATTAAGCATTAGAGAGCATCCATACAGCCATACAACTGCATATGAGGAAACCTCCTTGTTAGTGATGGACATGTAGCCATATGCATGCATATTGTTGATGTCTGTCGCCATTCTTTATGTAACAGTCAAATTGTAATGCAGAGAATTTCAAACAACATATGCATGAAAACACGTCTGAATGTTTTTAAAAAGCATAATGTGAACATAGGTATGTGACAATAGCTCTGTATTCGACCACAGCAATGCAAGCAGGTCTAGTTCTCATTCAGCTATATCCCAAAATGAGGTTAACTAAGAACACATAGCTTTTACGTACTGGTTGCACCATACATAATTAATGAGGTTCATTATCATTCAATGTTTTGGAATCCCAATAGCAAATATGCACATAAGTTCTTGAATACTGAAACATTAACCAAAATCTCGGCATAAGTGTACAGTGCTCAATGCATCTGCTTAATAGGTATCAGTAAATGGGAAGATCTATAACACGTGTTCAATGCCCTCCAATAGTCTGTCACCATCCTATATGCACCAAGTTTTAAATGTAATACTGATACATATACCTATCATACCATTGCTACCTGCAAACTGAGTGGGGCCTCTGTTTGAATTTTTTGAAGGTGTTTGAAAAAAGACTTTCAGAAGAATATTGAGGATGTCATCCAGGAGGAGACTCTTGTGAGTCTGGGCACCTAACTGGACAGATGAAGAGATGATGGAGATGCTTACTGTCTATGTTGGACATAAGCAGATGATGTTAGCACATTCCAGGAATTTTGCAATGATTGATCTCTGCAAATGGATTGTCTATAGGTTTATAGGATAATACTAGGCTATTGGCCTGGAGGCCCTTATAAGCCTAGCCAAGAATTTTGTCTATGTTCCCACAAAGTCAGCACCTGGTTCCCCTGTCCAACAGGGACACAGGTGGTATTTCAGAGGTGTATTTTCTGTTTCCCATCCAGTCATCCAGGTTCCTCTTAAAGAGGTCTAGTGAGGTACTCTGCTTGACATGAAGAGGGAGTCTATTCCACAGATGGTGGAGTCTTTGGGACACAAATCTATTCCACCAACAAGTTCTATTAATGTCACAGACTGGGTTGAGGCCATGTGTGTGGCTTGTGTGAGTGTAGTTTGACTTACGGATATGCAGTAACTCCATCAAGGCTGGGTCTGAGATAGCTTTGTATGCCAGACACAGGTCACCTCTGAGCAGTCTGCATAAGACTGAATAGAGGGACAGGGCTTTTAGTCTATCTGTATAGCATAGCTGTTTGAAACCCTGGATTTTCTTGGTCAGGAACCTCTTTGGTTTCTCCAGCTGCTGCATGTGCTTGGCAAGGTATATGTGGAAGGGGGCACTGTACTCGATAATGGGTCTGATAAGGGAGAATTACAGGGATGCAATGACCTCCTTGTTCCTGGATGGAATACTTTTACTTATGAGGTGGGCCATATAGAAAGCCTTCGTACAACAGAGGCAATGTGGTGGTCAAAAGTCGGGTTACTATCAACCTGGGTGCCCAAGTTCCTCATGACTGATTGTATGTTTAGTACATTTTTATTAATGTGATAATCAGTGGGGACACCATTTTTGCCAAAAGGGATAATAATAAATGTCTTGGCATTCAGCTTGAGGCCATGCTTTTGGCACCAGTCATTAGTTTGGGTAAGTCCCTCTTGGAGGATGTTCACATCACTAGGGGAATTTAAGACACCGCCCAGCTTGCAGTCATCTGCAAACTTGTTCAGCCACAGACCACTAGTTTTGGCTTGCACCTTAGAAAAGTGTATCCCAAACAGAAGAGGCCCCAAGACCGATCCTTGGGGTACACTGCTCATTATGTTGTGAGGGAGCAGGGTGGATGATCTGGAAAATACCAGATTGGTATGCAGGCACACCACCACTATGATGATCTACATCTGAGGGTCTTTGCTAGAGGGTTGCAGAGGTCCATCACCAGCCACCTGATGCATACAGTAAGTTAAATACTCCACACATGTACATTATCATATATGTATGCATGTAGTAAGCCTATGTGTTTATGTGATGCATTGTGTTTCTAGTGTATTCCATGATTATCTCTATCTATAATAGTAATTTACATGGAAGAATAATGTGTCATGATCATTAAAGTTAACATTCGCCTGTCAAAGATTCAGAAGTTATCAGCAACTATACTGGGCCATTATAAACATTATAAAAGACTGTCTATTATACCTGTAAATTAATATGGAGTTCAAACATACTGTTGTTACTGCTATTCCATAATATCTGCTTTTAAACCATCAAAGGAAATATGATGTTTCCATATTCCTATAATATCTACTTTTAAATCATCAAAAGAAATATGTTTCCATATTCATAAAGGATGAGCACACCTCCAAACTGGAAGCCCAACAGTACGCATCTCAGATACTTCAGGTGCAGCTGACATTGGGTAAGACAGTGATTCAGGTTGTAGCCTGCTATAGGTCCCCAACCATATCCCAAGGCTCACACTCCATGTTCCTAAGCACCCTGGAGAATATTAGATTCCAACCTAACACTCCCATACTGGGCGACTTCAACTACCCCTCCAGTATCTGGGAAAACTACTCATGTACCAATACACTTGCCCAATGCTTTCTGGAATTCATTAATTCCAATGCTCTGGACCAGCTCATTCTTACCCCCACTAGAGGTAGCAACATCCTTGACCTGGTCATTACTAACATGGGCGACCGTTGCTCTATAGCAATAGTCAACTCCTCCCTGGTTAGATCTGACCACAAACTAATCATCTTGGAAATCCACCCCCCCCCCCCACAAAGGTAAATACCATGAGAAACTTCTTCAAAGTTAACATTGGGCTCCTAAAAACAGAGGTGGCTAACTTCACGGCACCCATGCAAATGGAGAATATTTCATGACCACAGAATTATACACCAATGCACTGTATAAACACGTACACAAAGGCATGGATCTTGCCATAGCCAATAGAACCAAGACACTCCCCTCAAAAAAAAGAAGCCAATCTGATGATCCCCCTGCCATAATCAAACTCTACAACAGAAGGAGGAAACTGATGTGGAATAAGGCAAAGTCCCAAGATTGGAAAAACTCTCTTATCAGCCTCAACAAAAGGTTGAGATCTCTCATCAAATCCTCTAAAGCTAGCTATGAAAACAGAATTGCAGCAGATAGTAAAGACAACCACAAGGCCTTCTATAGTTATGTAAAGAATCTCCACAGCAATACCCAGATTTGCTCTGAGCTACTGCACAATGGTAACTCCTATGCCGAGCCAACAGATATTGTCAATATACTGGCCGACAGATTTAGTGCTAACTTTACTCCTCTCCCCCACCCCCCAAAGGACCACTCGCAATACCAGTAGATTGCCAGGCACCCAGTATTACTGCTGCACAGATTAAAACAGCACTGTCCAAGGTCAAGAATACAGCTTCTATGGGACCTGACAATATCCCTGGCTGTGTTCTACATGAACTACAGAGTGAACTGGCACCACACCTGTGTGCCCTGTTCAATCACAGCCTCACCTCAGGCTTTGTCCCTACTGAATGGCGCACTACTACAGTCATCCCTCTTCACAAAGGAGGAGCGACTACAGACCCCAGGAATTATCACCCAATTAGCCTGATGAGTCTGATATGCAAAGCTATGGGATGCATCATCATGGACCTAATAAACAAGGATATAGGGAATCTCCAAACTCTGGATCCTACACAGTTTGGTTTTGTGAAGGATAGATCATGCCTGCTCAACTTGGTTGACTTCTTTGAGTCAGTCACCAGAGCTGTGGATAAAGGCAAGGTGGATCATACAGCCTACCTTGATCTGGCCATGGCCTTTGATACCATTCCCCACTCAGGAATCAGAAAACTTCACTAAGCTAGGCATCAACCCCTATATCACTAGGTGGGTTGCAAACTGGCTCACAGATAGAACCCACACTGTGAAAGTAGCTGACTCCAAGTCAGACTGCCAACCAGTCATGAGTGGAGTCCCACAGGGTTTGGTCCTGGGTACTCTCCTGTTTGGTATCTACTTCTCTGAAGTCCAGGCCGACACGAAGGGACTCTGGCTGACAAAGTTCACAGATGATTGCAAGTTGGGAGCTATTATTAACTCCCCAAGTGATTTGACATCCTACCGAAAGGCCTCAGTGACACCAACGACTGGTGTCCGAACCATGGCCTTAAGCTCAATGGCAAAAAATGTGTCATCATCCCCCTTGCAGAAAACCTGGTTCCCTTGAATTACCACATCGCTGGTAGTCCACTGAACACAGAAGGCATTATAAGAGATTTGGGAACACAGGTTGACAGCATCCTCTCTTTTGACCACCACGTTGCCACTGTGGTCAGAAAGTCCTTCTATGTGGCACATCTCATTACTAAGGGTCTTGGATCCAGGAAGAAAGAGGTCATTGTCTCCCTCTACTCTTCCCTCATTAGGCCAGCCATTGAGTACAATTTCCCATTTGGCATGTACCTCACTAGACATCTGCAACAACTGGAGAGGCTGCAAACGTACCTCACAAAGAGGATACTAGGGCTTAAACACTTGTCCTATATGGACAGACTCAAAAAACTCCAACTATTCTCTGTCTCATATAGCCTAGTTAGAGGTGATCTTTGATTGACTTACAAAGCCATGTCTGACTCAGCTCTGTTAGAAATGCTACATCTAAAGAAATCCCAATCCTTCCACACCACACGCTCCAAAGACCTCAACCTCATTACAACAATCAACAGAACATGCTGGATAGACAGGTTCATAACCCAGTGACTGCCCATGCTATGGAACAGACTTCCCTTATATGTCAAGCAGAGCATCTCACTGGCCCTCCTCAAGAGAAATTTTGATGAGTGGATGGGAAATAGAAAATTCACCCGGGGATCACTCCAGTGGCTCTACTCAACAGAGGCACTAGGAACTAAGGTCGGGTGGCACAATGCCAGGGTAATCCTATGGGCTAGGCTTGTAAAGGCTCCAGGGCCATTAGTCTAGTACACACCTATGAACCTATGAAACTATGTACCTTAGCTCAACTGGTTAAGCAAATTGGTAAGGTCAAAGATGTTTGCCTCTGTGTGGGTTCAAATCTCAGTATACCAAACATTTGAGAAATTACTGACAGTCAGTCATTTAATATTACACATCACATAAGAAAGATCTGTATTTGTTTGGTAACTTATACAGTACAGATTTTTACACATCTAGCATGGCTGTGGTTCACTGACACCTGCACAACTTTAGCTGAGGATGACTATGCATTTCTCTGTTATCTGCAAAGCTCCTTGAAATAGACACATCTGTATGTATGAATGCTGAATAATATATGTCAGTGAGCTCTAAAGTTTAAAATTCACAGCACTCTTTTATAATCCATTTCTTCTTTCATTAGTTTAATGACTATTAGACCACTGCAGGTCATTATGGCTGAATTATGTGTGTGTCTTGTAAACACAGTGCGAATACAAAAAGTGTAGATCTGTAATCCTTATACTGTCTTATGGATATAGGGTTAGCACTGTCATTGACTGCCCTCTACATAATTTACATGTGCAGGTTTGAATCCCATGGATGTGCACTAATTCTTTTGATTGGAAATGTATTTGTTTCAAGTACAGAAGAATGTTTTCTTGTAAACTATGAAAGTTAAACTCATTGTGCTGACACATTTTAGTTTTATATCACAGATTTATGTGCATTTTGTTATTATTCCATAATATAGACTTTTACAGTGTTAACACCTAAGTGGCGTGGAAATGTCACACCAATAGCAGGCTGCACACATCTTGCATTCCAGAGCAGTTTTTGAAAAATAAATGTAAAAAAGCATACAATAAACAAATGCAACTATTTTGTGAACAATAAAAACTATTAAAACAGGTCTATATTAGATCACCGAATGCTTAAAAAAGCGAATGGTGATTAATCAACCCTATGTAAGTGAAAGCTTACAATGTCGATTTCTAACATTACATTAAGTGGGGGGCTTTACCCCCCCTACTTAAATATACCAAATCTGAGACTGCACTACAGTGCCAAAAATGGCAAAGTACCAAAGTGGCCAGGCAAATTCTTTCCCAGGGAAAGAATTTGCTTAACAGATGCTTCGATATTTTGCGTTTTCAGCCTTTTATGTTCGACCAAGATGCATTCGAAAGAATGCATCTTCGGTCTTGTAATATAGACCCTATTAAAACTGTACAAATAGCAATGTTATCAGTAAGAAATATTCTTTACAGTGATAATAATCTGTGCTTTTATAGTCTTTTCCATAAATGCTGTAATATATTGTAATGCACACAAACCCAAAATTATATATTTTTGCAAACTCTCACAAACAAATTTTCATATCTTGAAAACTGTACAACCCAGACATGTATTGTTCAAACACTTTTGTTGCTTACATACATACATGCAAATATTAAAAGCATGGACATTAATGCCCTTCTAACCTGCCAATATACCAAACAATTGTTCCCATAATAAGTGTCTAGGCTGTTCTTAAAAATATCTAAACTAGTGTTTGATTTAATGTAGTTTGGTAGTCTGCTCCATGCTCTCTCAGAGAACCAATCAGTACATTTGTATTCCTACAGAATCTTTTACGTAGGTTCTCTGAAGGTTCTCTGCTACTTTTTGTTAACCCAAAACATTCCCAGAGATAGTTGTTTCTAAATGCCCTATATACCTGAATACAATCTCCTCTTAAATATCTGTAAGAGACATTGTACACATTCAGATATTTTAGTCTTTTGTAATAACTTAAATTTTCACATACATGGATGCTCTTGGTATATTTCCGCTGTACTCTTTACAGTTTACTCATGCCTAGGTTTCCATATTGTTATCCATCCTCAAGTTTTGGGTCTAATGTAATTAACAAACAATGGCTTCATCATTTCTGATTTTGTAGACTTTATAAATCTTCTTATAGAATCTTGAGTTCTATAACTATCATTAACTAATTGGTTGATATCACTAGAAAAACTCAAAGCTGGATCTACCCATATAACCAGTTCCTTAAATGAAGCTACAGTTTCATACTGTGTGCTATATTAAATATTCACCTTTCAGTTTATGACTCCCAAATATCATGTGCTTAGTTGTTGATGTATTTATCAGCATATTATTCTCCTGTGCCTGAATGGTCAACTTATTCAAGTTCTTTTGCAAACATGCCCTATCTGTAACACATCATCAGTTTACCCAATGTCATGTCATCTGCATGTAGACTGTAGAACACCTCAGATGAAAAAGATAGGTTTGAAAGATACAATCTAAACAATATGGGCCTAGGACAGAGCCCTGTGAGACACCCTGATTGTAACCAAGAATTTCACCTGTCCAATTGCTGTACAATACTTGCTATGTCGTATTTGTAAGCCATACAGCTATCCATCTTAAGAGTACATTGATACCTAGTTATTCAATTTACTGATCAGTATTTTGTGTATGACCTTATCAAATGCTGAAGTTAAATCTGTATAAATTATATCACAGCACAAATTTTCATTCATAGCTATTATTATATTGTTATAGAATACCATATGCCATAGGCAATCATCATACATTTAAATGAAAACAAACCATATTGACTTATTTTCAGTTGCAAACATTGTGCATTACCTATAATCTTCTATGCAGTCATTATCATTGAAATGTTTACAGAAATATGAAAACATATGCTTAATTTTATAATTAGCAAAACAAATAATACTGGATATCTGTCAAGATGTGCAACTTACAGAGCAAATATCAAAGACATTTTTCTTCAATAACATCTAAGGTTTCAATTAATGTCGTGCAACTGTATGTAAGTCACTCATTTTTTTAAGAATTAAGTACAGAAGGAAATATAGCTTATTTTCATAATTACTAGCAAACAACTATCAATAATTCCAGTACAGTGTGATATAAACCAGTATTGACGGTGAATTGTCCTGTCTCCCACATTGGTGTTACACACCATACACCTCAGTAACATGTAGGTCTCTCAGTTATGAAAATATCAACATAAATTTGTAAATATGAATAATAAGTGGCAATCAAAGATTAATTCTACCAATGCAGGACTTCCTAGACTAAGAATCTTAGTGTAATTTTTCTAATAACCCCTTTCCCTTTCTAATGATGCCTATTATTAGCGGGTAAGTGACTTAGTTAAAGAAGCCAGACCAAAAAAATTCTGCATGCCATAAGGCAATATGAGTGTTAACTGGAAGGGCTAGATTCCATAAAGCTCATGGAATCCTACACATATGCTTGTGGATAACATTTTAATATGCTAACGTACAAGAAACTCATAATAACTCAGCGCACAACAGAGTTTCACAGTTCATATGTCAAATGCTGCACTACAGAAATGTGCAAGTAATCAATAATTATAAGAAATGTTTGCCAACTAATGTTGTACGGTACCAAATAAATGGAAAGATGTTCAAGAATCCCAGTAGTTGTTTAGAAGGATAACTAAATCTGTATAGTAAAGTTGCAAACAACTACAGAATGTTATTGACTCCATATTGATAACCAGACACACACACACACACACACACACACACACACACACACACACACACACACACACACACACACACACACACACACACACACACACACACACACACACACACACACACACACACACACACACACACACACACACACATTAAAAATGCTAAGCATGCCCAAGTAATCTCCAAGGCAATTAAAAAATACATTTGCAGGCATACACACAGAAACATCTTAGACAGTCATGGATGTTTCCATATGCCATCCACTAACTTATAATATGTGTTTCAAAGCTACAAGTCTATTTGTAATACATATATATTCACATAATTCATTACATTAAACTCAGACAACTACAGATATCTGTATAATACATGTAGCATTAAAAATATTGGCTTGGACTTACGAATTCCAACAGAATCCATAAATTTGATAATAAAAATAAATAAATAAATAAACTGAAGGCGAAGGTCAATCACGGCCACATTGCTTTAGCTAACAGTTGCTAACAATGAGTTTGGGACCTGTGTGGGGAACATAACTAATACACTCACCCAAGGAAAGTGTGGAACAGAAAATAAATGTGGTAAGACCAAGACTAAGGCTATTTATCACTTACAATTTGGATAATAGTAACATTACACAGTAGAATTGGTCACCCTTTTTAAGGGTCTTATAGTAGCTGATAAAGAGCTAGTTGGTGGCAGTGATAACTACCTTTTAGTCTGGGCAGAAGGGACATAGCTAGTACAGCTGTGCCAGCCTTTCCCAGGAGTGTGTGTGTGTTTGTATATAAATCAAATCTCAAAGTGTGTGTGTCAGCTACTTGGGCCAAGAACTCAGCAGAAGAAGCACTTTTCTCCTGCATCATATCCAGATTATGGAAGAATCTCCCCACCTCTATAACCATGCTACCTTCTTGCAATCACTTCAAGATTGTACTAAAACTCACTTAAAAAGTCTTTGGTTATGCCCATGCACCAATCCCAACTAGTAACCCTCCTTTTTACCTCCCTTTCCTCTATCATCCCCTGCCTCACACCGTCTGATCATTGCATTCCTTCCTCTGCACGCTCTGGTTCATCCTTTACCCTCCCATTCCCTCCTCACTCGATCTCTCAGACCTGTTATAACATGTTTAATTACCTTACTTCATCTCAACTCCAAATACATATCCAACTGACTTACACCTAGCTTCCTCTCACTACCATATATACTACTCACTCAGGGCCCTCTCTTACTCCTCTAGCTTCCCCTTCCATCCATTAGCCCTTCTAGCTTGTTCCACTTTCATGTGGAGCATGTGCTTTACATCTGTTTGAGTTTAGTGCAATATTTGTATATAAGATTTAGGTATATGAGTTTAGAACAGTATCCGGTTGAGCTTAGTACTATCTGTAGATACATCTTACCTTTATTCCTAACCTCTAGCTAGATATTGTATATCTGTTCATTACTATGTTTCATATCATATATATAGCTAATGTTTGCTGCAGTATGTATTAGCTGCTGTTGTATGTATATTCAATTGTTCTTCATGTACTCTGCTGCTCATTTATTGTTCTGTGGTGGTTTTATCCCCAGGCCTCTGCTGAAAATGGACCTGTGTCCGGTTGGAATCTCCCAGTAAACAAATGTAAATAAATAAAATAAATAAATACATTTAGGAGTGGCCTATACAGTGTTACCAAATACATATGCAAGTAGTCTCAGAGCTTAAATATTGCCAACCAAACCTGCCACAATTAAAAGGTTTAAATATATTTAATAATAAATAATAAAAGAACAAGACAATACTCAATAACTCAACACAGTGACTACAGAGTTCAGAATCACAGGAAATATTTTAAAACAACATTGCAGGATAGTCTCAAATAAATACAGAAAACATCTAAACTAATCGTTACTATATTCCTATCTATATCTAATAGAAATGAGTGCGCCCTGGTTACTTACTTACTATTAGTAAGGCAAGTGTTGATGAGACAATATTTCCAGGTCCAAAGACAAATATAAAATGCACAGTCTCTGAGAGAGTTCCCAAATTAATATTAAAACATTACTGCTGGGTCAGCCTAGGAGACATCACTCTTTGTCACCTGCCTTCAGTTCCCAGGCTAACATAAAATTTAACATTTCTCTGTGAAAAAAATACTTATCTCTCAGATGTGCAGCTACTGTCACAGAGCAGTAAAAACACTTTACATTTTAAACATAGTGACTTTTTTCTCTCCAAGACAATAGAAATAAACTTCTAGCTGTAGACATTGTGTCTGCTTGTTGCACTGAAACTACTTTTTATAGCATATCATAAAGCACTTGGATTTCAACTTATTTTCTTGACGTTTTGCATGTTAACTCTGTATGTTCCAGCTTCTAGCATTAAAACATACATTTGCATAGGTATTCTGTTCTTTTCCAGTAGGGTACACTGTGGTTACGTTCTTGAAGCTCAGTACATAACATACAGTTCAACACACACTTCTGCACCAGTAGTCTTAATATACACATAACATATAGTTCTCTTACATTTGTAAGATAAGCATATGAATCATAGTACTATTCATAAATGACATATGATTATTTACAAAATTCCAGATAGCTGGGCTGGCAGTGTCACGTTTCTCCCTTCCCCAAAAACTCAAGCTAGTCTTTCAAGTGACCCTTAAGAAACATTGCTTGAGAAGGTTGAGCCTATCTGAGAAGACCTTACTCCATTACCTGTCTTGAGATTCCAGCTGCCTTGGCATTGCTGACCCCAGTAACATGCTGCACTGTGTCACATCATATGCCTGCAACCCTAGGCTCCACTGTAGTAATTTGGGGTTTTCCTGGCTGGCTGCCTGTAGCCATAGATCCCGCTCAGACTATTCCTGTCTTCTGCTGCAAATACTTAGCACCAGGGCCTCTCTGTCATGGTAAGATTTCATCATGTTAACATGGTACAGTTTGAGCCCCTGCCTCCTGCCTAGCAGTTCTACCATGTAGTTAACATCACTGACCTTACTTACCACTTTGAAGGGCCCATGCCAAGTTGCCTGCACCTTGTTGTGTCTGACAGGAATGAGAACCATAACCTGCTGCCCCACAACATACTCTCTAGCTCGAGCATTCCTGTTATAACAGACTTTTTTCCTGCTATTGGGCTTCTGCCAGGTCCTAGGCTTTGTCTTGGGGTTTAGGACATATGCCACAACAGACCCCTTGTGGGATTCACACTCACACTCTCACATATTGCAAATCAAATCTAGAGGTCTCCGCACTCTATGTCCATGCAGCAACTCAAAAGGTGAGACTCCTGTAGATTCCTGGGGCATCTCTCTGTAAGCAAACAGATGGGGCAAATATTTGTCCCACTGCCTCTTAAACCAGCCTGCAAATGCCCGTAGCATGGTCTTTAATGTAGAGTTTAACCTCTCCACCAGACCATTATACTGGGGATGGTAGGGGGTGGTCTTTAGGTCCTTCACCCCACAGTGCTTCCACAGATAAGTCTGCAGGTCTTACATGAAATTGGCACCTCTGTCAGTCAGTATTTCTTTTGGGAAATCTCTTTTGCGCCTCCCTGTGTGCCTCTGTGTGTGTGTGTGTGTGTGTGTGTGTGTGTGTGTGTGTGTGTGTGTGTGTGTGTGTGTGTGTGTGTGTGCGCCTCTCTGTGTGCCTCTCTGTTTGTCTGTCCCTGTCTGTGTGTGCCTGTCCATGTCTGTGTGTGCCTGTCTGTGTCTGTGTGTGCCTGTCTGTGTCTGTCCATGTGTGTGTACCTGTCCGTGTCTGTGTGCCTGTCCGTGTGCCTGTCCGTGTGTGTGTGTGTGTGTGTGTGTGTGTGTGTGTGTGTGTGTGTGTGTGTGTGTGTGTGTGTTTGCCTGTCCGTGTGTGTGTGTGTGTGTGTGTGTGTGTGTGTGTGTGTGTGTGTGTGTGTGTGTGTGTGTGTGTACCTGTCCATGTGTGCTAAAAATCTCTAATAAAACATTGCCTCCTTTTCTGCCTCAGTGGAGGAGTGAGCCACTGCCTCAGGCTATCTGGTAGCATAATCTACTACCACTAGAATATACTTCTTTCCTGTGGAACTTGGGGTACACAGAGGCCCATGAAAAAATGGCAGCCCCTTCAGGTATGGCAATTGCACGGCTCCAAAAATCCAAGTTGCAGTAACAAATATCAGAGAGCCAGCAAACTGTAGCATATAAATGTTTATTCACTTAGGTGGCTAAATAGCCTTAAACCATAATAAAGGAAACATGAACAGATCGGTTTTAGCTATACAAAGTACATAGCCTTCATCAGTGCACAGAGGCCCCACAAAATCCATAGCTACCCTCTGAAATGGCTCTTCAATCACAGGCAAAGGCATCAAAAGAGCTTTGGCCTTGTCTCCTGCCTTGCCTATATTTTTGTTACTGCTCACAGGTCCTGCAGTACCCTGTTACATCTCTGGAAATCCCAGGCCAATAAAAGTTCTGCATAATATGTCTTTGGGTACACTTTATGTCCATATGACCTGCAAAGGGAATGTCATAGGCTATGGCTAAAAGTGCAATATGGTAGGCTGTGGGAATGACCAAATGTTGTATTCTCTCACCCTCTAGTCCTCTCTCAGGGCTCCACTCTCTACACAGTAGTATACAGATTCCCCTTTTCCTTGAGAATCAGGTGCCTCCCTGGCTACCACCCTCAAGCCGTGTAATGTAGGGTTTGAGAGCTGAGCCTGTCTCAACTCTCTCTTTCTAACCCCCTCCCAGCTCCAATTCTCATCAATCCTGCCTTCAAGTGTGCAATCTGTCTGGGTTCTCCCCAGCTGCCAGACCCACATGCTTGTCTCCAAGCCTAAATGTGTGTAACTCCATGCACAAAATGTACTGCATTATCAAAATCATTACCTAGTAGGACATCAGCAGGGATATCCTCAGACACACATACTTTCTTGTTTTCTTTTCACCCTTCCAGTAAAGGTGAACCCTAGCCAAAGGTATTTGGAATGGGGTCCCTTCTAAAGCTCTTTCTGGAGTAGACTGCCCAAGCAAATAGTGCTTCTCTTTGACCATTGCAGGCTTCACAATGGTTAGGTCAGAGGCTGTGTCTCTCTTAGCAGTGGCCAGTTCTATCTACTAAGACAGGATATAACATTTTGTGGTAGTTTGGTACCCCTGTTGCCTCCAGACAACTTATCACTGGCATTCTGTCATTCCCATTTACTGGCTTCCCACACCTTTTGTTCCCCACCTTGTCTCCATGGATATCTATATGCTAAATACCCCACTGGTTACATTTAAAACATTTAACCCTTGATCCTGGCCATGTATCTGAACTAGTGGCTTCCCCTGTTACTGGTAGACTCAGTTGGGGTGATTTAGGCTGCTCACCATGGGTTCTCTTAGACCCATGTGCAGTGATGCCCTGCTTGCTAGGTATAGGTCTCCCTTTTTCCCTAACTTATCTGTGGTATTATACTCTGTCTGTCAACCAGATTCTCATGTTATCAGGCAAATTGCTAAGGGCTTGTTCCTTTACCAAAAGGTCTGCCACCTTTCAAAAGTGATGACCTGACACCCACTCACCCACCTATGAATATAACTGCTTAACTCAGCAACATAATCACACACACTTTCATCTGCCTTGCATCTGCGCTCACAAAACTTTTTCTATAAGCTTCAGTTGCTAACTTAAAACAGTCTAATAAAACAATTTTAACTGCAATTATAATTTAAGCAATCAGTATCAACCAGTTTAGAAACAGCAGTTGCAGCTTTACCATGCAGTAAGAGGGTCAGAAACTGTACCCAGGGCCTTTGGTCAACATTATACTGTTTAGAAAACCCTTTCAAACATATAAATAAAACTATCAAAATTATCACCTCCTGTAAATTATGGAAGAAATGTACTGACCTTTATTGATTCTGGGGTTCAGTTACTCCCTTCCCCATTATCTTCACAACCCTGGCAAAGAGTCAGCATCTCCTTTTTATGTTTCCTCTTCTCTCATTTTCTTCAGCTTGCAGACATTTCACTCTCTGGTGGTTCTAATTCTATTTGTTTATCCTGCCACAGTCTCTCTGCTGATTCTAGTTCCAAATGTATGGTCTCCAGTTCACATTTCTTTAACTCCAGATGGATTTTTAAGTCCTCTGAGGCAAAGTTGAACTGCCCATTTTCTGAGAGTTGTACATCCCCAAGGCCATTCTGGTTGTCCTCCTGGGTGCTGGTCTGTCATGCATCTCTGGCTAAGGCTACAATCATTTCTCTTTAGTCAGGTTTCCATGCACCAGTCCTTTGCCTTGGGACATCTCAGCCAACTGGCTCCTTGTCAGATGCCATTCTCCTCTACTCACATCCCTGTCTGCTCTCCCTGACTACCTAAGCTAACAAAAAAAATAAAACTATTGTGATATGAAACTCTGAATGTCTACTATGTCTCTGCTTCAGAGTACAAACACCTTTAGTGACCACTGTTTACAGGCTACAGGAGTTCAATATCCACACCACTGCCACCAATATGTAAGGTGGTGATCCTATCACTGCCCGCAAATATGTGACAACCCACCACGGGAGCAGTAATCAAGAAGCCTCAAAACTCACCACTGGCACCAGTGGGGGAAGTTCTCTTGGAAGAATGACAAGTACACATACACTATTTCCAGATGCAGCTCTCTCATCAAGTGCAGTTAAGAGCACACAGAGACCACAAACACTCTAGGTCTGATTTCTCTCTCTCTTTCACCAGATCCCCATTAAGACTGGCCACTGGCACAGCTATAGAGTTGAGATCTTAACCAGGGTTACAAGCCAAGTCCTCCAACACTCTCTCTGACAGACTGGTGCTTTGTGTCCCTGCCCAAGTATCTGACACACACACTGTTTGAGATTGATTTGCACACACACACACACACACACACACACACACACACACACACACACACACACACACACACACACACACACACACACACACACACACACACACACACACACATGGTAAAGTCTGGCAAAGATTTACTAGCTATGCCTCCTCTTGCCAAGATTATATGGTAGTTTCCATTGACACCAGAACCCTTCTGCCAGCTACCTTAAGTACTTTCCAAGGGTATCTAATATTACTGTGTGTTATTAATACTAAATACAAAGGGTAGTTTGACCAAGAGCAAGGCTATTAGGAGTGGCCCACACAGTGCCACCAAATAAATATGCAAGTACTCTCATAGGATCATAGGAAGTTACTAGGCTGCCCCTGAGGCCCTTATAAGCCTAGCCAAGAGTTTAGCCCAGGTTTAGACAGGTTAGCACCCAAAGCACCTGTCCAGCAGGGACACAGGTGGAATCTCAGGGGTGTATTTTCTGTTTCCCATCCAGTTATCAAGGTTGTGCTTAAAAAGGGATAATGAGGTACTCTGCTTGATGTGGAGGGAGTATATTCCACAGATGGGGGAGTATCTGGGACACAGATCTGTCCCACCAACAAGCTATATTGATCTCACAGACTAGGCTGAAGTCACACGTGTGGGTTACTCAAGTGGAGCTTGACTTGCGTCTATGCAGCAGTCCCATCAAGGCAGTGTGCACCATCTTCCCCTTGTCCATGGCTTTGGTGACTGTCTCAAAGAAGTCAACCAGATTTAACAGACATGACTTCCACTTGACAAAACTAAACTGTGTTGGATCTTGTGCTTGGAGGTTGCCAATATCCTTGTTAATGAAGTCCATAATAATCTGTTCCATGGCCTTGCAGATCAGGCTATTTAGGCTGATAGGTCTATAATTTCCCAGATCAGTGGATGCACCACCATTGTGTAAAGGAATAACAGTGGCTGTACTCCACTCGGCTTGGGCAAAGCTGGTACTCAGGCTTTGGTTGGATGTGGTGCCAAATGGTGCTGCAAATTCATGTAGGATGCAGCCTGGGATGTTATCTGGTGCCATGGCAAATGTATTTTGTGCCTTTGAGAAGACAGTAATGACCTGTTCCCTGGAGATAAGGGGAGGGGGACAGGTACTGGGGATATCCTGATTTGCTGATGGGGTAACAGAGGGGTGAACTTTTCACTGAATCTGTCAGTCAGTCAGTAGGTTGGCTATATCCACAGCTTTTGTGTATGCAGTGCCCTTGACCACCAGTTCTGAACCGATCTGGGTGCTTTCTTTGAGAATGCAGACATATGTGAAGAAGGCCTTATGATTGTCTGTAGTAGATGTAGCCAATTCGGACTCAAAGTTGACTTTAGAGGATTTCACTAGTGAAATAATCACCTCTGCCATGTTTTGAACCTTGGCCCCTGTCAACTGCAGCCTACTACATTAACCCACTACACCACATAGATCTTCTCTGAAAACTTAAATATCTCTACACAGATCAGCCACAATGAATGATAAACATATTTAATAATACATTATAAAAGAACAAGACAATACTAAATATATATTCACAGTGAAATCAGAGTTCAAAACCACAGCAAATATTTAAAACAATATTGCAGGACAGTCTCAAATAAATAAATAAAATATCTAAACTAAGCTTAACTATATTCCTGACTGAATCTAAGAGAATTACTATAACCTAAGAACTTACAAATAGAGCAAGAAAGATGCCGTGAATGGTTCCTAATGGTGTTGTCAGGTCCAAACAGAATACAGAATGCCCTGTCTCACTAACAGACTTCTTAAATTAATATCTCAAATTTTACTGCTGGGAAAGCTTGGAGGATGGCATCACTTATTTTCATCTGATTTTAGTTCCCAGGTGAAACTCCTACTGCTCTAAGCAGGCAGTATTTAGCATCTACCTGTGAAAATACATAGATACATTGGCCTCAGGTCTTTGACAGACACTGGAAGTCATAAAACAACTGTATTCCTTCATGCTTTCAAGACTAGTAATTAATTTACCCTAAAGGCAATAGAGAAAGCTTCTCAGCACAGTCTCTGTGTCTCTAGCTGCACTGGAAACTGAAAGATGCCATCTTTTATTGTGTTGCCAATAAAGTAATTTAATTTCAGCTATTATCCAAACATTGCTGGACTGAAGTTATACTCATGTATTCCGGTTTCCACTGTTAAAATATATACATTTAGACAGTTACAATAGTTCACGTACATTTCTGTTTTCTTACAGTAGGGCACTCTGCAGTTGCACTTCAAACACAAACACATATAATACAATAAAATACTTTTTCAACACACATGTCTGTACAAACCAGTTTGATATACACATAACATAAAGTTGTAATACAGTTGTAACACAAGCATCTTATACAAAGCATGTTGATATTCACAAATGACATATAATTATTTACAAAATTCCACCTAGCTGTGCTGGTGGTATCTCATTTTGTGACAGTCATAATGAACATTGCACATATCAGGTTATATATGGCTTTATCTTATTGCTCCAGTTTTACACACATTAGCAAATGACATGTGTTACTATATGGTAGGGTAATAATAAATTAAAGTGGGGTTGGGGTCCCAGTGGTGGTGGTGGTCCCAGTACCAAAGCGGATAAAAGGTAGCATTACCACACCAGAAGTGGGTTATTGCTTATTATATTATGACATTATTTCTACATAGCGAGTTAAAATAAAGGAACGCTGATCTTGCTTTTGCTTCTTGCTTAACTACTGCTCGCTATGTTAAATGGGTTTAAAATGGAAAAAGTCGGGCGACCGGACCTTTTCCATGTTTTTAGAGGATCATGGTATAATATTATTATTTACATTATCATTACATGCTGTCATTACTGTATACATTGCTCCATACTGGCAGTGGTGTTACTCCTTCTTTCTGTATATGTCTGTACTCCTATGCATGCAGTGTATCATGATGCTGTTATATTGGGTACACTCTGTGTCTGTATGTGACAGATATGACTGTTGCAGTTAGAATAAGATTATTGTGGCACAATTGCTCTGCTTGTGTTGTTCCCTTATATTCTTAGAAGGGATGACAGCTACTCACATATTACATTTTTCCCATTCTTTTTGTATAACATAGTGAGGTTAGTCAAGTGTGTTTATCTGTGCATGTTATCCATTTTATGTATTGCACCTATTTGTGTATTTTTTGCTGTATTATGTCTATTCAACAATATGACATGTCCCTAATTTTGTACTTGATATAACACTGTTAAGTCATGTTGTCCCAAAGGCACAATAATCTTGAATATGCCATGTACTGGCAATTATTGTGCCAAGTTGTTTTAGAGTACTGAAAAAGGTACATGTGAACATGTATCTTTCACATACTGCATTGACATTAAGTAATCCCTTATTGAATAAACAGAGGTGAGGATACAGTTTTCATCATTCAGGACTCCCTTTTTGTCCTTATCCTGCTTATGGTAGTATCTAGTCTTTTTAAACACACATATTAGGACACTGTATACATAGGTTACCATACATGTCCATATGTATGCATTTGTAGTACATAGCACTGATTTATATGGATGTACATGGGAATGGCCATAATATGATTAACACACTACCAACCTTGTAATATATACCTAGTTATATGCACTTATTATTCCATTTTTTTGCTCTACTGGTATACACATGACTGCCCTCTGATCATTCTTACACGTGTACTATGATATTTATATTGGTAATGGTGATTGTGCCACCTGTTGTATTATGTTTGCATGGCAGTATATATGGGTATGTGATATGTAACCATGGCATTTGCTGGTTAACTGTTACACATTACTGTATTGTTTGTGCCATTTGTATACAGACATGTTTACAGACATCCCCAATGTACTGTCCACATGTCTGATGTTCACCATTTGCTTCAATGTTCCTTGCAAGGACTTGCAGTCCATCTTGTGTTGTGGACACATGCATGTGCAGTGTGTCTTCTTAGATATGGCTGTTATGCTTTATTCTGTGCCTACTTTCTCTTGCTGACATTTTCTCACTGATGTGGACCTATGTTTTCCATCTCCCTTCCATCTTATAGCTTTAGCCTACATGTTTCACACATACATGACATATGTCTATGTGTATGTCTACCTTCCTACAATATGTCATTGTTGTAATGTTAGTGCACTTGTACAATATGACCTTGTGCCACTATGATGGGTAGCATACACATACAATGCATATGCACACAAGGAGGTAGCAATTGAGTAGATTCCGTCAGTGTTTATGTTGTACTTGTGTATTGTGCATTGTGGTTAGGGGTTGGCATAATGCTTAAGGTGTTTACCTAGCAGACACAAGATACAGGGTTTGATTTATAATGGTGAGAGAAACTGTCTGGGGTCAAAATGACCCAGAAGGGCAGCTAGTCTAGTACTTAACTGTGAACATGCATCTAGCTCACTTAAGATTTTTAAAAATTGCTTGCTCACAACTGAGGGGGTGGCATAATGGTCAAAGTGTTTGCCTCATAGCCACAAAGTACAGGGATTGATTATCACCCTTAAAAGTGAAAGTGTCTTGACTTAAAATGACCTGCAAGGTCAGTTAGCCTAGCACTTACCTATGAAGCTATAAAACCTATTACCCAGACATTTGTATGCTTCCTGCCTATGTACAGGCATGCATTCCTTAGCTTTTTTAATTATATATATATATATATATATATATATATATATATATATATATATATCACTGTTTACTTCATTTTCCATGTCATTGGTGTGGGTATGTGTGATGAGCCTTCCTTCTGCTTGACATATGTAATGTCATTGAATGTCATATATCTGTTTTGTATATCTCAATACCTGTATGTATTGCCTCTGGCAGGCATGGAATGTGTCTTTCACATATGGATCTCATTTCTTCTGTGTTTGTGGTGTGTATACTTATTTGTTTATTACACAGCCACATTAGTTTTTGCTGCAGTACTGCTGTTTGGCAGTGTGCTTAGTTGTTTGCCTTTCTCATGCATAGTCGGAGGTTCTAGTCTGCCATCTGCTTCTGAAGTTTCTTGACTGGATTTAATCCTACTTGCTGTTGCTTGGCTTATATATATATATATATATATATATATATATATTTATATTTATATATATACACATACATATATATATATAAAACAGCCTAGTGGATGACTGCATTTGATATCCATTCTGAACTGCAGTGACAGAACTCCGTATTTAGTGTTGTCTGACACACACCTAACATTGGTCATAGTTGTTCTGGTATGACTGTCACACAGTTTGCAACATCTCATCACTGATTCATGGATTGGTATACATGTATTTTTTGCTTTGCAACATGGCTGGTATGCATCCCTACTCTATTTGTCATTTTTCCTTCACTATTTTGTAGTCTATATATGTGTGCTGTCTGTGTACCTTACTTATGTTTTAAGTGTATTTCTTACATTTTCCATCATGCCTTGTGATATTTGTTGCATGTTTCTACCTCCTCTTTGGCCCACCTCCTCTTTTTGTATCTTTTCCATCGTTTCTATTCTCCAAAAAGGGGGCCTATTCCCACAAAAAAAAGTCCATGTCCATCAGACTCTCCATCTGATGCTCCTATTCCATCATACCTCTTGTGTGGCCCACTTCTTCACCCTCACCACACATCTGCTTTTTCATCACCCTGTTTCCTTGGGTGTGAGCATTACTTGTGTTCCCCACACATGTCCTGCACTCATTGTTAGCTACTGTTAGCCATGACAAAAAAGCCGTGATTGCCCTTTACCTTACAAAATATTTTTTTTATCAGAAATGTTGTTGATTGCATAAGATTCAGCAGATTGTGATAGTTCTATTATATATATATATACATATATATATATATATATATATATATATATATATATATATATATATATATATATATATTATGATATCCTACATGTTTACAGATATTTGGCACTTTTTGGATATTATAGCTGATACACATTTATTTTCATTTAGTACTTTCCATATATTACTGAAAGTTCTGTTGGGCTTATAAAACTTCTGTGGATCTGCATTGGTAATACCTATGCATATATTACTTTATGAACAAGTTTTCCTTGAATTTGTTTTTGACATGACTGATTGTGGGTGCACTGATGTTGCAGTTCATGTCTACCTTGCACTGAGGTATTGTCCATAGATTGGGGGATATTTGTGTATTACTTGGTTAGCTGCAAATCTTGCATGAAACTCAGCTGTGTGCAAGTTCTGTAAAATTCATGGAATCTGGCACTTTGACTTTATACAGCTTATGTAAATGAAATGCACTAGGGTAAACACCTGTCCAGAACTGCATTTCTGCTGCCTTAGGTCTGGGGGACTTTTTTAACATAATTGCACTCAATCTGCATTGTAAGTGGCAGGCTATGGTAAGGTACTTCCACAGTAAAAAACAATGAAATTATCAACACATTTTTTCTGAAGATTGTGTCAAGCCATTCTCTCACTGAGCAGCAATGTTGTTTCTTACATGCTGTCTTCACAGGTTCATTCTATTTGGTGAACCTGTTTGTGGAGGACTAATAATTGGGTGATTTTGCCTGTGGTATCATGAAGAGGAGGTCTTAGGAGAGCCATATTTCCTCAAAACTCATCTCATTCCACAGAGATACCACAATGACTAAAAAAAAAAAAAAAAAAAAAGTCATGCAGATAAATATGCATGGTACAGGAAATATTGCCAGATTGAGAGATGAGCAGAAATGTATGCACATTTCAGGTATGGCTTGAATATTTCAGACAGCTACAGTACAATGCAGTATGGTTATACCTGTAGATAGATATATATATATATATATATATATATATATATATATATATATATATACATGCACACACACACACACACACACATATATATAGATAGATAGGTAGATATAGCTGATATCTACTAAGATGTTGTAGTCTGAGCAATTTGACTATATTTGTTTATAATATTGAATAGTATAATGCAATGTAAAACAGACAGTTGTTTTTGGTTCACACATAACTAGTAATGCAATTACTGTGCTCACAGGTTACCTTTAACATATTTCTTACTCCTCAGCAGTGCTAGTAGCTGTACTAACTAGGATATCATTCTATTTAAAAAGCTTTGTCATGCTGGTAAATTGTAAGGACCTGAGCAGTTATGATTTGCATATTATGCAAACACCAATGAGTACTTGGTGAATACCATGACAGATGTTCATAGGTTCATACTAGGTTAGCTGCCCTTTCGGGTCATTTGAAGCCTAGCCAATTACCCCATGTGAGAATCAAACCCTGCACTTTATGTATTTAAGGTAAACACCTTAACCATTGTGTCATCCTCCCACCCAATGTGATAGTCTGGGTAACCATGTAGTGACATACGCAGGTAAAATGAAATATATTCAACATGCATTACATTTACACAAACAGTTGAGCAACCATGTGTGTAGTTAATATTATGAATATGTAACATAATAGGTTATGGGGTTTTATAAATATATACTGCATCATTGTTTATTTAAATCACTATAGTTGGTTGACTAGTATGTTCTGTGCTTGATGTTTTTCATTTATATTGTAGGGTGCAGGTATCAGCAGTGCATGACTTCTGAAGGAATGTATAACAGCTATGCTTCTCTGACATTCCTGGATGTGGTTTATGAAAAGCAATAATGTAATAGGATATTCTGGTGACATGTTACTAAAGCTCAGGTAAGTACGTAGAGGATACAACCTAACAGTCTGATTCTGAGATAGTAATCAGTTTTCTATTTGTACACAACTTAAGGATTTCATTACTATTAATTTCATATTATCCAGGAGTCTTGTCACATGGTTATAATAATGTAGTTAGGATATCAGTTATCTAAATTAGGCCTGTGTATTTTTAGCTTATAGATGTACATCTGTAAGTACTGTGCAGTTACCACATGTATAATGCACTCTAAGAATGCCCATATCAATATTGTGGAAGGTGTGAAGCTATTATTTGGAGTGGTGTTAGCTTCTTATAAATATACTGTTGCTGGTTAGTTCGTGGTATATGTGTACAATTCAATAAAGTATATCAAGATAGTAATCAGTTTCTATCTGTGCACATTATCTGTTTCATTTTCCACATCATCCATTTATACAGACTGATAGAATATTTTACTATTATAGCTGTCAAATGTCCAGATTTTCACAGATCCATATTTTTGCCTCACATTTTTGGTCTGTTCCTCACAAAACTTGTGGTTTTCTGACAAATCATTGATGACTGAAGCCAATAATTAATATAATACATTTTAATTTCAGACTTCACATCTTTCAGGAAATGCATGCAAACACAAATCGTATAATTTTAGTAACTTTCAAAGTTTATGAGTAATGTTTAAAATATGTTCCTAATTTTGGGCCTTTATCCCCACATTATTTTAGGCTTTGTCTAGATTTCTTGTACTAAGAGGTTGACCGGTTCATAGGTGTTTACTAAGCTAATGACCACAAGGGCCTTTTTAAGGCTAGCCATGCATCCCAAATCTCTGACGAGTTCTGATACCTTTGATAAGTGTAAGCATGGACCTGCAAAATGAACTATTTATAGGTTACCTGTTTTGCATCAGAGACATAGGTGCCAAACCAGGGATGGATTTCCGTTTTCCCATCCAATTGTCCAAGTTGCACTTGAATTGGATTAAGGAGGAACTGGGATGCACATGGATGGGAAGCCTGTTCCATAGATGGGGTAGACTCTGGGATACATACCTATCTCTTTAGCAGGTCTTATTTATATCACAGGCAAGGTTTAAGTCTTTAGAATGGGTAATTCTGGTACTGTTTGTTTTGTGGGTATGCAGGAGGTCAATCAGAGTGGGGTCTGACTTTAGGCCCTGTATGCCAGGCATAGATCTCCCCTCAAAAGCCTGTAGGAGACAAAATACAGGGATAGGGCCTTGAGGTGATCTGCATATGACATATGCCCTATATTCTTTTAGTGAGGAATGTCTGTGGACGTTCCAGTTGTTGGATATGCTTGGTTAGTTACATACCAAAGGGGGCATTTTACTCAGTGATAGGTCTGATAAATGCGGACTACAGTGGAACAATGACTTCCTTGCACTTAGATGACATACCTTTGTTTATAAGTTGTGCAACATAGAATGATTTCCTCACCACTGTAGACACATGATGATCAAAGGCTAGGTTACTATCTATGTGTGTCCCCTAAGTCCCTGACTATTGAGTCAACTCTAAGGAGTGTGTTGTCAATATGATAGTTAACTGGGATAGATGACTTCCCAAAGGATACTATTATGCATTTCTTAGCATTTAGTTTTAGTCCATGTCTCTGACACCATTTGTTTTTCTGTGTCAGCCCCTCCTGGAGAACATTTGTGTCAGTGTGAGACTCAGTGGCAGCTCCTAATTTGCAGTCATCTGCAAACTGAGTCAGCCACAGACCACTTACATTGGCTTTGACTTCTGAGATGTAAATGCCAAAAAAGAAGCAGTCCAAGGACTGATTCCTGAGGGACTCCACTTGTGACTGGCCTCTTTGTAGAGGTAGACTCCCTAATTCTAACTTCTTGGGTCCTGTCTGTGAGCCAGTTGGCTATCCACTGGGTGACATACAGGTTTGTACCTAACCTCTTCAGTTTGTCAACAATGCCCAAGTGGGGTATTGTGTCAAATGCCTTGGTCAGGTCAAGGTAGGCAATGTGAATGATTTTGCCCTCATCCATTGCTTTGGTGACCTTTTTAAAAAAGTCCACCAGGTTGAGTAGGCATGATCTACCCTTTACAAAACCAAACTGGGTTGAGTCCAGTGTCTGGAGGTTTAGTATATCTCTATTGATCATCTCCATGATAATTTGTTCAATGGCTTTACATATAAGACTAGTGAGAATTATGAGTCTATAATTTCCAGGGTCTGTAGATGCCCACCTTTGTGCAGAGGGATGACTGTTGCCTTCCTCCATGTATGAGGCACGAAGTCCGTTTGGCGGCTACAGTTAAATAGTAATTCCATAGGCCCTGATAGGTCATGTTTCATGCTATTTAGAAGGCATCCTGGCATATTGCCTGGGCCCATTGATGCAGTGTTCATGGTTTTAGAGATGGCATTAAGAACCTGTTCCCTAATGATAGTAGGGGGGAGTTATATTTGATGATATTTCTAAGGGAAGGTTGAGGAGAAGAAAGGTTTAAAGTTATGGCTGAATTTATCAGCCAGGAAGTTTGCTATTTCTTCTGGCTCAGTATAGGTGGCTCCATTTACAATGAGCTCTGCACACAATTGTGTATTGCCATTGAGGTTATGGACATAGCTAAAGAATGCTTTCTGTTTGTCCTTGGCCTGGAAGGCCAAACTTACCTCAAATTTGGCTTTAGTAGACTGTATTTGCCCTCTGAGTTGTTTGTTTAGTTTGATGAGAGTGCTTTTATCCTGCTGGGTGTTGCACCTCCTAATTTTTGCTACAATTTTCTTCCTCTTTTTATACATCTGATTGATTTTGTGATTCCACCGGGGTGGTTTGTTTTTTGCATTAGTTCTGTAGTTCTTCCTGGTGGGTACAGATGCCTCTATACAGCTATTAACATACTTGTGCAGGGCTTCTGTGAACAGTTCTGCCTAGGCAGAAGTGTTCACAGGGTTTATAGGGGCTTGAAATTTTGCCAGGTTCTCACTTAATAACAGGATGTTAGCCATAGAATAGTTTCTGAATATTCCCGGTTTAGCTGAGGGTCTAGGTTTTAGTTTTACTTCAAAGGAGACCATTTTGTGATCTGAGCTTACCTGAGAAGGCATTACAGTAGGGGGGTTTGCAGCACTCTCCCATATTAGTGAGGACCAGATCCAGTATGGTTGCACCCCTGGTTGGTATATTGACTATATGGTCCAGGTAGTTTGTGTTTACAAAATCCAGGAATCTCTGTGCATGTATGTTTGATGTTGTATAGAATTTCCATTTAATACTGGGGTAATTAAAGTCAGCCATGAATATGGTATTGGGTTGGATGGTTAATGCTTCTAATTAATTTAAATACATGGTATAGGTTTCCTGGGTCATAGAGGGAGACCTATAGCTTGCAAGAAAGTGGTATTGGATTTTACCTATGATGATTTGAACATAGAGCAGCTCAAACCCTGTTTGACCAGCCTTGAAGTATATTTATTTTTTATGTAAATGGAGACACCTCCACCTTTAGTCCCTGCCTGTGAAGTAGCTATTCTAAATGTGTGGAAGGCATTATAACCCTGCACTGTTGGTATGCTGCCAGCGGCTTTAAACAATGTTGCAGAGACCTCACAGACATCAGCATTCTCTAAGGTAACAAAAGCTTCCAGGGAGTGGAGTTTTTTGTTTAGGCTGTTAGCATTGAGCAGTAATACCTTTAGATTTTCTTGGTTTTGATTTGCTATGTTGGAAGTACTTTCAGTTTGGTATTGCCTAAAAGAGGCACTATGAGGGAAGACAATGTTTTAGCTAATGTTCAAAAGCCTAGAGGAGAGAGGTGCAGACCATCTCTGGAAAAGCAGCATGGTCTGTTGACCATCTCCTTCCATGCTGACAAATATTGCACACCCTTAGAATGACACTAGAAACTAAGCCAATTATTAAAGTCAATCAGTTTTTGTTCATATTGTGGCATCATCCTTGGAGAAGGTAAAATGCTGCTCAATGCTAGGCTCATTCCAGCCTGAGACACATATTCCGAAAGCTCTATGATGTCTCTCTTCATATAGTCTAGGGAGGTACATCTCAGCTCATTTACTCCCACATGGACTATGACTGAATCATATTGGTAATTGTGATCCAATGACCCGATTGCATGCGTAATGAGGCAGATCCTACCCCCTGATAAGCAACTGACTATAACTTTCTCCTTACTCAGCCGGGGGAGAGTAAAATCAGTGTGTCTCACAATGGAGTCTCCAATGACTAGAATGTTGGATTGTGTGGTGGCTTGCCTTATGGGCTTAGAGATAGAGGCTCCATGAGATGTAACTCTATATGTTGATGTGGGTGTTGTTTTGAAAGAGTGCGTTTGGTGCTGATGAGGACATTTCTTATATGTACATTGTCTAGGAGGTCTTTGTGATTTAGGAAGGTTACATGTAAGTGCCTCAGTGTTGTGGGTGCATAAGTCTACTTTAAATTGTTGATGATGGGTGCAGCATGTGTATGACTGACAACCTTATTGACATTAGGAATACTTTTATGTGAGAGGTTTGCCTCCAGTGACGTTGTGTAAATACATATTTCATATACCATTTGTTTGAGAATTAACTGGTTGTCAGCAAACATGAGGCAATTTCTACATTGCCTCATGAAACCTATATCCACAAAGCCAGTAATGGAGACAGTAGGAAAGTTCATATCCATGGCAACAGACTCTTTTTTTATTGATTAGACTGTTGGAGTGAGAATATCAATCACTGTCAGGGGAGTATCCAGTTTGCAACTACGTAGATAGTGAAGATAAATGAAACTCAGTCCTCAGGGTTAAGTGCCTCTTGTGATAATGTAGAATAAATCCAAAGGAAAAAATCCAGAGGCAACACCATACAAAGCGAATGAGACTTTATTGATGAATAACACAGACCATGAGAAAAGTGAGTGCTTTCGCATTACTACGAATGCTTCTTCAGACTTAATGGTATTAAATTCATTAACTGTTGAACCTACCACAAGTTAATGAACTTTCAAAAAACTTCACCTCATTACATAAATTACATAAATTAAAAATCATCCTGCTGTTATTTCCAAACAATGACATATTATAATATATATATATATATATATATATATATATATATGGTTCTGTCTGACCGTCGACAAGACAGAAGAGACTCAGGTCGATCAGCTTGCGAAAGCGAAGAAGACCGTAGTCGCGGCATTGAGAACTTAGACACAGTAAGAAGACCCGACACGACGGTTACGGATTGAGGATGGATGCCGACATGGAAGAGGCTGTGTGACGTGTGAGGTAGTGGCCGGGCGTTAGGGTGTGAGGTAAGTTAGTGTGGAGTAAGTGGAGATTGGCTAGTCTGTGGGGAGTGGGTTAAGTGAGTTGAGGTTAGGGATAGGATAGCGATAGGGGTGGGTTAAGTGAGTTAGGGTTAGGGAGGCGATGGGGGTGGGTTAAGTGAGTTAGGGGGAGGGGCGATGGGGGTGGGTTAAGTGGAGTTGGGTAGGGGGCGATAGGATAGGGGGTTAAGTAAGTGAGTTAGGGTTAGGGGGTGAGTAAGTAATGATAGATAGGCGCCGGACCTAGGTTTTAGTAAAGGAGTGAGTGTGGGCTTGTAAGGATGTGTTTGTATGGGGGTTTCGTTTGTGTGTAACGTCGGTTATTTCGTTGTCGTTATGTGTGGTTTTCGTGTTTATGACCGTTTTGTTAAATGTTTTGTGCGTGTCGGTTATTTAGATTTTTGGTTGTCGGTTATGTGGTTTTTCGTGTTTATGGACTGTCCGGATATGTGGTGTGAATAGGTGTGTGATGATGTCCACATATCTATTCACAAATGCAGTGTAACTATATGTAGTATAATATATGTAAAACATATACTAAACTCACTTGCCTTGGATTTATCTTTATTAATGATCTGACAATTCTCTTATCTCCCCAGACTCTACTACCAAACTGCTTGGTATTACTATTGATAATAATCTTAACTACCTTGAAACAGTTGCATCTGCGAAAAGTCACAGTCACCACAACTAGAATTACAAATTCAGCAGGTAACTGTCTATTTTCAAACTCCATAAAAAATGGAACAACCTCCCCCACACATTACCTCGCTATTTCCAAAATGACTAAATTACTGTACTGTTAAAAAAAAAAAAAAAAAAAAATATAGATATATAATTTTTGTTTTTTGATTTTTTTTTTTTCACTGTATTTTCTACTACAAAAATGTATTGCATTGTTGCTTAAATGTTTAACCTTTTTTATTGAGCTTTTTTTCTCCCGGGCCTCCACTGAAAATGGAAATTATGTATTCAGATTTTATTCATGATGTATTATTAAAAAAAAAAAAAAATATATATATATATATATATATATATATATATATATATATATATATATATATATATATATGTATGTTGTTTAAAAACACACACACACACACATATATATATATATATATATATATATATATATATATATATATATATATATGTATGTTGTTTAAAAACATATATATATATATATATATATATATATATATACACATGTTATTTAAAAAACTTCATATAAAAACATGTATCTATTCATGTGCATGGTTATAGATATATATACATGTGTATGTATTGATTCTGGGCCAGATTCACGATAGCTTGCATGGAGTCTAAGAGTAGAGTAAGACTCCATGCAGCCATCATGTCTGACGAGCGATCCAGGAACAGCCTGTAGGGGCGTGTAAGAGAGCTCCTAAAACAGCTCTTACACGGACAGGGCTGGGATATGCAAATTGTCTCAATTGCAGGCAAAAGACATGCAAATGAGGTAGATTTGCGATTCAGGAAACCCGAACATGCCCGAGTAAGAGCAGTGTTATTTGCAGAAATGTACTCAGTTGACAACTGAGTACCGTTCTGCAAATAGCAAAACTGAGCCGTGACCGCTCCAAATAAAGGTTGCATCCAGTGCAGGAAGCATGCCAATGGCCAAATATACGGCCATGTGAAATATTTCCTGATGCAATATGAAAATAAAAGTTTTTTTTTTCCGATTTCCGATGTTTAAGCGTAGTGCAGCGCCGCGCAAACTGGCTGTGCTCTAAAACCCAGAATACTAAAAATTAAAACCCACAAATGTGGATTTTATTGAAATTGTCAATGTACAATGCAAGGGGAATGGCAGGCTGAAGACAACATGGCTACCGAGTAGAGGTTGCCAAGGGGGGAAGCTCAGTCTAAGACATGTAACCAAGCATTAGTAGGCAATCCTATGTAAATGAGCGTTAGGATAGTGAATTGCAAGTTTACATAGCAAATGAGCACAGTCAGTGGACTGTAGGAGTAGGATATGGGGAGTAACAGAGTAGAAGATAGGTGACATCACGAGGTGGGTATGTATGAAAGAAGTGAAGCTCATTGGAGCAGAGTGGCATGTGTCAGCTGTCATTAACACATCATGGAAAGAGGTGAGTCAACAGGTAGGCTAAGGAAAGGCACGAAATGGAAGGTGTATGCCGTGGATAACACCAAAGTTTCTTGCTGAGCGTGCATGCGTGCATGTGCGTGCCTGTAAACCCGAGTAAGACAGTGCGTGCGCGTGTAAGTGTGAGTGAGCGCATTTAACCAGGAGTAAGCATGTATAAGGCAGTTTAAAGTGTTGTGTGCACGTTTGCACTGGTGTGCATGCGTTTTAGCTGCTGTGCGCGTGTTTGCGCTTGTGTGGGTGGCGCTCCCCCCCCTGAGGAAACAGAAAGGAAAAAGGAAGCACAACAAATAGTAGGAAGCTACTAGGGAGTACTAGCAGATCTAGCAGGTGAAAGCAATCAGAATCAGGCAATTACACAGGCAGTGCACTAGCCCAGCCCAGCCTAGCACTTAAAACTCTGCAAACAACAGTCAATAATGTTTCTCACAAGAGACACTGCAGTAAGCTAATAGAAGTGAAAACTGAAAAAGCTTTACTGAGACAAAGAAATGTTAGGGGCTGCCATTGCTGTTATAAGGCGACATATGCAACATGCTGAGGGTGGTGATAATGGAAATGCCGTTGGACAACCCACAGTGAGGAAACGGAGAAGAGTGTACAGGCCCAGGGTAACCTACCAGGGGCTACATGAGCTGGAGATAGTGGAGCGCTATAGAGTGGACAGAGACCTCCTGCAGCAAATTGTTGAGCTGTGCAGGCCACACCTCACACACAGAACCAACAGAGGGGTACCCATCCCAGTGGAAACCAAGGTATGTGTTGGCCTAAGAATATTAGCAACAGGTACCTTCCAGAGACCAACTGGTGATATGATGGGGATATCACAGGCATCAGCATCCAGGGTACTGCACCAGTTCCTGGATGCCATGTCAGCACATGTCATTGATCATGTATATTTCCCCAATTCCCGTGAGGTATTGGCCAGTAATATGCATCTCTTCCAACAAATAGCGGAATACCCTGAGGTAGTGGGTGCAATAGACTGCATGCACATACACATCAAAGCACCAGCTGGCGAGCGGGGTAGGGTCTACTTCAACCACAAGGGCTTCCCCTCCATCAACTGCCAGGTCATGTGTGATGCCCAGGGAATAATATTGAATGTATGTGCAGGCTGCCCTGGAAGCTACCATTATTCCCATATCTGGCATCTGACGCATCTGTACCAGACATTTGCCAATGGGGACATCCCACATGGTCACCTAGTGGGGGATGCTGGCTATGCACTGGAGCCGTGGCTGATGACACCCATCAGAAACACACACACACCTGAACAGGAATGCCATAATGAGGCACACACACAAACACGTAATGTAATAGAGCGTGTGTTTGGGCTGCTCAAGTCACAGTTCGGGTGCCTGGACACATCTGGTGGAGCCTTGCAGTACTCACCAACTATATGTACCCAAATTGTCATGGTATGTGCTATGCTACATAATATGATCCTGCGAAAACAGCTGCAGCAGGACCAGCATAGGCCTGGACCAAACAGCCCCCCACCATTGCTAAGGCCATCACAGGCAGAGCGTGACTCAGAGGAGGAACAACCTGAGTCTGCCCCAGTAGGCAGAAGGAGGCATGTCCAGTATGCTTTGGCCTTGGCAAAGAGGCAACGCCGTAGCACATACACTGGCTTAGTAGAAACTCTGGAAATTATACTTCTCTTCGACTCGCACATATAGTAAAAGGGATGCCTAAGTTGACAATACCTGCTTTCAAACATGTACAGGGAGTGTAGTATGTGCATCCGACATAGGTAGCCCTGCAGCACCACCTAAGGCATGATTGCCATGTGTTAAGCAATATAAAGCAGTGCTAAACAGCATTTACCACCATGTAGTATATGCAAACAAAATCGCACACACCAACTAGCACAACTGTGGTCAATGTTCAGTAATATTGGCCAACGTCCAGCAATGTTGGTGAATATTGAGCAATGTCGGACAAGCCTGGTCTAAGTAGGGCATAGCTGAACAAAAGCCAACATGCTCATATATGCTTAACTGGCCCTTAAGCAGTCTGGTCTGCTCAGTATGAGAATGTAAAGCAGTAATGGGCTTCGAACCCAGGATATTGTGCACTACAGCCAAAGTACTGAACCACTAAACCATGACAGCATTGCAGTGGTCAGCCTGTATGAAGGAATGTTGATAAGTCTATGCAAAGTATTTCATGGAAACCCTGCAGGCACAGCATAATCCTTGTTGAGTTATGACACAAAGGTGAGTCCTGCAGTGAGAACAGAACCTGACTTCCAACACACACAGTATAAATGTTAATATCGGTCATGTTCGCACATATCAACAAATGCAGTGGACCTCAGATAGCAACATACTGAAAGGTCACACTGGGCATGCTCACACACTTGAATAAATGAGACAAATGTCAGGCAACAAAACACGGAATGGCAGAACTGGGCATGCTCACACACTTAGGCTATGTCTGAGTACAGCAGTGGGCCACGCATATCTGGCAGTTGCATGTGTTAACCCAGGAACCTGTCACTATACAGCAATCCACCCTGTGCACACAGTTATATGACAACAGACACATCTATAATACAGTGGAACCCTGTCATAATCAAATATGTTCTGCAGATACCAAAGTTGTTCATAGAAACTGGTAAAGCAAAGATGATAAAGACCTGCAAACAGTATCAGCAATAAACATTGTGCATCTTGAACATTAGCATAGGTTCAGAGGTCAATACTAGGCTATCTGCCCTAGGGCATGTACAAGTCTAGCCAGAGTGTGTTTGGCATTTGCAACCCAGTCAGATTACTACACTCTGTGTGTGAATAGTAGGTCACACAAGATAGCCCATGTACGTTTAGGCTAGTGTGCCTCTGTCTAGCAGGGACACAGAAGATATCCCAGGGGTAAACATATGATCACCCATACAGTCATCAAGATGCCTCCAGTAGGTGATCAGTGGGTGGCTCTGCCTATGTGAAACTGAGATTACATTCTGGAGTGAGTGGAGCCTCTGGGATAACAATCTGTCCCTCCACAATGTCCTATTAACATCTGTGCTGAGGTATATGTCCCTGGAGTGTGTAGCTCCAAGGGAGTCAGATATCCTGAAATGGAGCATGTCCAGTAATTCCTGATTGGGTATATCTGTAAACAACAGGCACACATCATATCTGAGTAGGTGGTAAGCAACTGAGTAGAGCTGGAGTCACTGCATCTGAACTGGGCAGGGCATCTGTGTGAGTCCCTAGATCTGCTTGGTTGCTGCAGATGTCGGGTAAGGTACACCCCAAATGTGGCATTGTAACCAAGCATAGATGTAATGAGTATAGGGGCACAATGACCTCACTCGATCTAGATGTGAAACCATATGGGATAAGGTGGCCCACATAGAAGGTGTGTCCAACCACTTTGGCAAGGTGAATGTCAAAGGTGACAGTACAAACTACATTTAGCTGTAGGCCATGGCTCAGGTACCAGCCATCCATCTCTGTGAGACCCTGTTTGAGTATGCATGTGGCAGCTGGAGAGTTGATCATGGCACCCAGTTTGCAGTCAAGTGCAAACATGTTCAGCCATATTCCCCCTGTGGTAGCCTGTACGTCAGACAAATATATACTGAACAAGAGAGGTCCCAGGACCGAGCCATGTGGGATGCCACTTGTAACTGGTGTATAGTCAGACATGGCACCTGCAATTCTGACCATATGGGTGCTATCCCTGATCCAGGTATCAATCCATCAAGTGAGATATGTGCCCATATCGACACTGGTGAGCCTATGCATAATGGCCCAGTGGGTTATTGTGTTGAAGGGTTTTGCAAGGATCAGGTAGGCTGTGTGGACAGCCGTCCCTATGTCGATGGACCTGTTAGCTGTTTAAAGAATACAAACAGGTTCAAGAGGTAAGATCTGCCCACAACAACGCTGAAATGTGTAGGACACAGTGTCCGTAGGTTCCCAATGTCTATGTGTATGAGTCCCATGACAATACACTCCATAGTTTTGCAGAGCAGGCTACTTAGGTTTATAGGGCATTATTGTCAGTGGTCCATTGTGGCATCAACTCTGTGGAGCGGGACCACTGTCGCTGTACGCCATTCCTTGGGTACATATCCTGTGTAACTCCAATATTGAACAGTGATGTAATGTGAGGGTTATGTCTGTCATGATGCTCGTGTAAGATGCAGGCTGAGACACCGCCTGGTCAGATTGATACTGTGATGTACGCTTTGGGGAGGGCAGCACTCACATGTTACTGTGTGATGTTATACTCTGTTGGGATGGATAGTTTCTCTTAGAGGGGATGGGTGGGAGACATCTGCACTGAACCTGTTTGCCAGGATGTTGGCAATGCCAGTGGGTTCAAGTTAGGGTTAGTCAGTATGCAGTAACTCACAGCATATCAGTGAGTGTCCACCCAGGTTCCTGACATAACTGAAGAAGGCTGTGTGATAGTCATATGTGTCTGTTGCAATTGTCCGGTAGAAGCGGCCCTTAGAAATGTTCATGAGTGATCGTAGCTGTCTGCTAGTACAGATCACAGATGCCATCCCAGTCTGGGATTGTGCTCTATCATGTAGTAGCTTCCTCCTGATGTTGTACAGCTTATTAATGGCTGGGGTCTACCAGACAGGTCCCCTGCCATTGGAGTAGTGAGTCATGTTGTTATTTGGGATAGCACAATCCATGCAGTCCACTAGGTGTCCATAGAATGTGTATGTAAAGGATAAAGCAGTGTGAGCCATATTTGCCACTGTCTCGGGGTCTCTGAACGATACCACCTTGCTGCGGTGAAGTGAAATGTTGGCTCATGAGAAGTTCACCAAGATTACCCAGGATGGGTGTGTGGAGGGTATAAGTATGTCCAGTGAGATACATGTATGTTCTGACCTTACTAATGAGGGGCATATCGCTGGTGTGGAACATAGAGTCCCCATGTTGGTGATGATCAGGTCCAATATGTAACCCCCCATGCGGCTGTGCTGACTGGTTGTGCCATAGCATATGAGTCTACAAATTGTAGCGACTGTTGGGTTAGGGTGTCGGGGCTTGAGTAGTATCCCCAGTCAATATTTGTGTATATGAAGTCACACAATATAATGGTGTTTGTGGAGACCCTCATATTCTTCATAGTTCCCATGAAAGCCGAATGTGGTTCCTGAGTTTGGGAGTGTGTTCTGTAGCAGGCAACAAACTGAAAGGCAGTATTGCACAATGGTGGTTGCATATGTATGGTCTGTGATGCTTTGTGCAGTGCTACTAACCCGGAGGTGTGTGTATCTGTGATGTATATTGATACTCCCCCTAGTAGTGTTGTCTGTTCCAAAGCTTGTTGTCAGACAGCATGGTATGAAACATAACCTGGTAGTGCTGGTGTGCATAAGCGAGCCTGAACCAGGCATCTGTCAGTGCACAGATATCACTATCCTCCATACTGAGGAGAGTCCTGAGTGGCCGCAATATGAGGTTAACACAACTGCTGTTGAGCAGCATTACCCTTAGTTTGATTTAACCTGTAATGTCTATGGAGGTGGGTTTGTCTTCTGAGCCCTGCTTAAAAAAGGCACTATGGTGGTAGCAAGAGCCTTAGCCAGCATTCCGAAATCCAAGGGTGACAGATGCAAGCTGTCCATAGTGAAGCTACATGGCATGTTGAGCATGTCACCATAGGCTGACAGACACTGTATCCCCTATGAATTAAACAAATTTGTTAGGCAACTGTTAAATGTGATATGTGTGTCTGTATACTGTGACATCATAATTGGTGGGTGTAAGATGCTAGACAAGGTCAGGGTCATACTGGCCTGGGCTACATGATCAGAGTGTTCCTCCATGTATCATGTCATGTGGTCCAGGGAGTAACGTCTGAGGTTATACACACCAGCATGGACAATGATGGTGCCAGTCCTGTACTTGCTTTGGAGTGACCTGACTGCCTGTGTTATGTGGCAGATCCTGGCACCCAACAGACAGCTCAAAGTGACTATTCCCTTGTTAGGGCTGGTGAGTGGTACGTCAGTGTGTCTGACAATAAGTGACGCCTATTACAAGTGTATTAGGTGTGTTGTTTAGCCTGAAGGGCAGTGACTGTGTGACACACTGACATTGTGAACTATGTGATATGTGGGTATTGTAGTGGGGTAGCAGGTGTGTGTGTCTGCTTTGGAGGTCTCTGCTGCTTAGGTAGAGTACATTTACAGCATCTGAGTATGTCTATGTGTGATAATGTGGATTGAGTGCTGTTGCTAGAGGATATGTGAGACTGATATGTGGTGTGTGTGGTTACCTTCACCACCTGATAGACTGTGCCAGTCATGGGTTGAGAGAGTTCAGCACCCTGTATGTATATAGGTGCATCTCACACATATATCTGAGTTTGTCGGGAGGAGGAGAGGGTTGTCTGTGTACATGAAGCAGATGTGACATTGTGTCAATATCACAATATCCACCAGCTGGACTGGAGAGTACACACAAAACTGACCCCTGGAGATGCCAGGATATTATCGTGACATACTCTGTAGCCTAATCACAAAGGATCAATAGGGCGTTAAGCGTGTAAAAGAGTATAACAGGGATTAGTGCTCATGTTCATTGGTGTTTTGCAAAGAGTAGCTGAGAAGGAGTCCAGACTGAATTATGACACCTCCTTCAGCTATGTCATAAATAGCAATGTACACCCATATATGTCCTGAGTTAGGGCCAACTGTACCTGAGTGACAATGCTGACATCATGACAGACAGGCCCATATGCACATAGCCACTTCCCACTGACAATAGTCCATATCATCATACCAGGAGATATCACATGTAGAATGGACGAGCAACTACCCCCACTGCCAAACGCATGGCAGCAAGTGGAATACATTGATTCTCAATATGTGTCATGCACAAACTAAAGAACAAACAGATCATGCACCTGAGCAGTCAGCTGAGCCTCACCCCCTACACAGGATGTGGAACCGTTGAATGTGTCACAGCTACATATGGCACTCCCCACAAGTGTTGGTGCACAACACACCATGGAAAGTCAAGTCCAGTACACCTATGAAGTCTGATCTGCAAGGTCATGGAGTCCATCATGGTTGCAGTCATAAACAGAGCTATTGAAAGCTGACATACTCACAACCCTACCAACTGTGGTATGTTCATGTGTGGATCATGGTACCCAAACACGCTAGACTGTTTGCAAGGCAGCCACCCAGGACATACATCAATGAACACATCTACACATGTGTCACATAGACTTTGAATAGCCCTTTATCAACATCCCAGACACATGTAGTATCCACAAAAACCAACAAGCTGTGCATAAATATGTGTTGACATGTGACGGAATGTCAGTGTGTCCACAGATAGATCACACAAGGTAAGGATTCCGAGGTCTTGTTCAAGCTGTTGACACCTGCTGACCCACATGGACCATTCCTGGAATGGCATAAAACAAAGTGTACACACATCACCATGTCAAGTCTGATGATGTCACCATCACATCACAAATACAGCAGTAGAAGGGAATCCAGCCAGTAAAACAAATAGCGCGCCATGTTAATGCGTCTCTCTCTAGTATCATAACATAGTTAGGTAGGGGTTTGAATCCTGCAGATAGTGAGAGTGTTTGGGTGTGTGTATGTGTGCAGTTTACTTTGAGAAGTGTCCCCTTTTTGGAGACTGAGAAAACACATTAAAAGAGGAACATTCCACTTTGGAAAGTCTGATGATGTCACCGTCCTACAAATACAGCAGGAGAAGGGAAACCAAACAGTAAAGCAAATAGCACGGCGTGTTAATGCATCTCTCTCTAGTATCATAACATAATTAGGTAGGGGTTTAAATCCTGCAAACAGTGAGAGAGTGTGTGTGTGGGGGGGGGGGTTTGAATCCTGCAAATGCTGACTGTGTGTGTGTCAATGCAGTGTGGGTTTTGCTTTTACTATGGTATGACATAGTATGATTACAACAGTAAGTGCATTACACACATCAGGTATCTGCATGGCAAAAATATATATGTGTACATGTCCCCTCAATCAGTACATAGGTGTGAAGCCTGCATACTACATGAATACATTTGTTTCCATTGACAGGTTGTGCTGCTGCTTCTCAGATCGTAGGTCACATATGTATGTATGTGACAAGGCAGTCCACTGTCGTGTTCTGTGGCCAAGGTCATCTGTGGCACACACACCCATGACAGTTAATTGAGTAGTGTGAGTGAGGGTATATGCCTGGGGTATATGTCAGACATGGTCATACACAACAAAGACTGCCAAGAATGGACAGTCTTTATAGGTGTACGACTGCCTTGTGGATATGCATTCAGGCCTGTAATGTCTTATGTGATACACCTTGGGAGTCTACAATACCTATGGATATGTGGATACCAAGGGGCACATGACATAACATGAGGCTGTATGTACACATTGGTACCCAACATACATGTTGAGGGCTACCACCTGTGTGGTACTGACGGGATAGTATGTATAGTACATGAGGATGACTATGCCATAGTCGGCTTACTGCTATACAGCATGTATCAGACAACAGCTATCTGTCTGTATGATACCCTTGTGTAGGATATGTGTCCCATCCAGGGAATGCACTGTAGGCCAATCCATGCATTTGCAGATTTGGATGGACATATCAATAGTGTGTCTGCATGTACCTAAGGGGGCTATATGCCAAACAGGTGTGGTCACAGGAATGGGTGGCGGTCATTACCACTGGTTAGTGTTATAGTGTAGCACCGGAAGGATCCAATTGTTACTGGGTTCCCTACTACTGTGTGTCATTTGTCAGGACATCATCCAATGATTGCTTATAGTCATGCTGCTGAGATTGTATATACTACGAAACAGCAAATCATTGACAGTTATTAACGGTATCACCCACAGCATAGTGCAAACCCATGTCATACACACGTCTATCCATGTTAGTACATAACTGTAGTAGAATGCATACTGGCCATTGAAAGATACTATGAGATGTTAACAATGTGTACGACAGGGTATGCCACACGTCCCATGTGTCCACTATGCACGTACATGCAGACAGTGCACACCCACCATGTTCACAGATGTACACTTGCTAATCTGTACTGCACACATCACACATGTATTGTCCACTCACTAAAACATGCTGGCAACACATTACACTTCAGCCAAGTGGCACATGGGTGGACAATACATACTCAGACCTAACAGTGGTGTAAACAATGCTACATTGACAATCAGAGCAAGGTCACGTATGCTGTCATTGATAGCGGTGTAATGTGCCCTCTGCGCCCTAAGTCCCTGCCTGGTGTACCGTTCCATATGTGCCTGAGCCTGCATTACAGCCTGGAACATACTGGTCATCATAAGACCTGTGAGGGCACGCCTGCCAGGGGCAATATGACCAGTGGTGCTCCCCCGAGAACCCCTGGACCTCCGCCTATGTGGTACCATTCCAGGACTATGGCTATGGCTGCTGTGAGGGGATGCAAGTGCCATGGGTACCACACTCTCCTGGTCAATGCCAACTGTATGCTGTCTCTCGCCTATGGCCATTGGTGGTGAGGGATTTAATGACAGTATGAGTGTGTGCATAGATGGTGTTGAACGCTGTGTACTGTCGATTGGCGGACCAACGACAGACCCTGTCAAATCTTCCTGTGCCAATATACATGTGTCATCATCACCACTATCCATGGCAGTGGCTTCAGGTTGCCTGCTGCTTTCGCCAACCCCTAACTCAGCACCTGTGAGAGGAAGACAGGAAATGCACGTTACGGTCTGCACATGCACACATGCACACATGAACACTAATACACAACTCACTACAGTACATACACACACATACCAGCAATCCAACACATACTCTATAGTGGGTGAAGGTGGGTGTCAGTATCACAAGGTAGACAGTCACCACACATGTGTCAGCATGCAGAATATGTGTTGCACAAGACCATGCAGTGCAAGTGTAGACTCCCCTATTAAATGGCAGTATACATGGCTTTGATGCAACTGTGTAGTTGTTCAGTGATTGGCTACACCCTGGAGTGCAATGTGTACATGGACACAACATTGCTGTGCAGGTATTATCAGCTCTGCAATGGCCTGTGCACTATCACTCACAAGTATACATGCCATGGCTTTATGTGTTATCTGTGTGACACAGAGATATCCATGTCTGAGTGCAGTGTCTGTGTCCATAGCAGATAATAGTGGGCACGGGTGTAGCACATGCATGCTATGTATACACACGGGATGTGCGGTGCATGTTGACGTGAAGGAATCCCAATGCTCGACATGGCCAGTGTACAGTGGTTATTTTGAGTGTGGGACATATTGCAGATATGTGGGTGCCAGACATGGCATGACATGCTACACAACTGCAAAATTAAACACCACACATACCCAATGCATGTCATGTGACCTACCTACTAGCATTCCAGGACATGTATGTGACATTTTGTGTGGATGGTGACTGCTGTGCATATTGTGTATATTGGCATATGTAAGCACACAGACAACATGCTATACATATTGTGTATAGGTGCATATGTTTGCACACACACAACACTGATGTGCAAAGCAATGACTACTATGAGTAGTACTGTGGTCATTGTAACTGGATGGGTGTAGTACCCTGTGCCATCATCAACATGCATCTTGTGGTCACTCACAGCTACTAATGTGTGCAAGATCACCACTTAGCATGCTGTACCTGAACTGCAGTGCCATAGCTATGTTCACAATTACACAGCCACCTTGTACATGGATGTGTGAGGTGCCCAGTAGGGAGCATTGCATAACATGACTGTGTTATGTGTTGCAGAGTGTTGCACAGCCCCATGATAGGCCTCTACCCTTGAGGTACATCATGTGTGTGTGCATGACATGTGGGATACTGAAGTGTGACCTTACAGCGGGTGTGTGGTAATGCCAGATGTAGCATTTTGTCATGTACTGCATACGATAAACGTGTTCTGTTGTGTACAGCTGTAGCAACTATTTTATTTATTTATTTATTTATTTATTGCAGTTGGTTTACCAGGATAGTCCATTGGGCCAAAATGAACCCGTTTTCAATGGAGTCCTGGGGAGAAAAGCTCCAAACAATCAAGGTTACAGTAGGTTATGAATGATAATTATACAAATGTAAAAAATATGAATGATAATTATACAATTTTAAAAAAACAATTCAAGCAAACAATAACAAATAGTACACAAACATTACAACTAATACAAAGTAGTGATTGAAACTAACAGATGATACAAACTAAAAAAGGAATAGTGCAAAGTAAATACTTAAAAGACATTTTGTCCTAGGATTCAAACACTTAAATGAGCAGCGTCATATATTCATGCAAATATCATAATAATATTCACGCAGATATCATAATAATAAGAATGTATGAGTTAGGAGTAATGAAACAGAAAATTGCTGGTGTAATCAGGGGAAGTAAGGGAGATGGGAAATGCCAGTGCTAGTTATGTGGGATGGGAGCAAGAGCATTCCCAGAGGGATACTAGATGAGAATGAAGAGATTTTTTTTAAATAAAATGGTTAGAGCTGATATGAATGGATGGTGGCAGGGAGTTCCAGAGGCGAGCCAGACCATAGGATAGAAGATTTTTGCCTGGGGGACGACTTGGTTTGTACACTTCTAATAGATTTTGGTTATTAGACCTTAATACTCTATCAGGTAGGTGCATTTTAAAGGCAGAAGAAAGGGGGGGACAGACAGAGTGGTTGAAAATCAGCTTGTGTGCAAGAGTTAGTTGAGTATAGGTGAGAAGATTGGGTAGTTCTAGCAATTTTAGTTTTTGGAGAGAGGAGCAATGGTGGGTAGAGGACTTATGGCTGGTGGCGAACTTGGCAGTTTTGTTGTAGCAAGAGGAAAGTTGTGTTTTCAGAGAGGACTGTAGATGAGTTAGAAGTGGTGCTCCGTAGAGAAGCAAGGGGATAAGAAAGGAAGTAGAGAGAGTAGTTTTGGTGGCAGGAGTAAGGTAATAATTTTGTCGATAGAGCATACCTAGTTTTTGATGTTTTTTTTGATATTTAGTTGTAAATGGGAGTTGAATTTGAGCTGGTTGTCAATTTGGGCCCAGAGTAATTTGGTCTCTGAGACCAGTTCCAGAGGTGTGTTATTTTGACTAGTAATAGAGAAAGTGTTTATATCGAGGGAGGTGACTTTAGAGGGTGTAAAAAACATTAGTTTGGTTTTAGAGGCATTGAGTGCTAGGTGATTTCTTTTCATCCATTGCTCAGTGGTTGAAAAAGCATCTTGAGTATGCTTTAGGAGTGTAGGGATAGATGTGGCAGAGCAGATAATAGTTGAATCATCTGCATATTGGATGATGTTTGAGAAAGGGATAGAGTTGCGGAAGTCATTTATAAATATATTAAAGAGGAGGGGACCCAATATGGAACCTTGGGGAACTCCGGTTGGGGTATTAAGAAATGAGGAGGTGGCCTTTTTCCATTTTACTGCTTGAAATGTATGGGATAGGTAGCTGGAGAACCAGTTCAAAGATGAAGGAGATAGGTTAAGTTTTGAGAGTTTAGTTAAAAGCAGGCTGTGTGAGATAGTGTCAAAGGCCTTAGAGAGGTCTAGTAATAGGGTAGAGACAAATAGACCAGAGTCCCGGGCTTTGTTAATAGTTTCAAGGAAGGAGAGGAGGGCTGTCATAATGCTGTGATTTGGTCTGAATCCATGTTGTGTGTGAGTTAGTAGGTTTTTATCTAAGAGATGTGGTAGGAGTTGAAGTTGGATACACTTTTCAAGGAGTTTAGAGATGGGAGGCAGGATAGCAATGGGGCAGAAATTAGTAACATTGTTATTGTTGCCCCCTTTATGTAATGGTATGATAAAGGCCTTTTTCCAGATTTGGGGTACTGTACTTTCTTGGATAGAGCGGTTGATCAGAATGCTAATGGGGTAGGCAATTGCTTCAGCAGCTGTGCTAAGAAAGAAAGAGGGGATATTATCAGGAGCATTAGTGCATGGCTTCAGTTTTAGAAGGAGTTTTTTTGATAGTAGAAGTGGGTATAGGCTTTAGTGAGAATAGTGGGGAGTGGGAAGAGGGGGTATTAGGGGGGTGAAGAAGGAGAAGAAGTGAGAGTAGGAGAAGAGGTAGAGGGTAGAGAGTTAGTGGATGAGAATGAGGGAGAGGTAGCAGAGCAGGGTAGAGTATTGGTAGGGGGGTTGGGGGTGAGTTGGAGAATGTGATACAGTTAGGGAAAGAAGAGGTTAATTTAGAGATGGATTCAATGAAAAAAGAGTTAAATTGTGTGGCTAGGTCAGTATCAGGAGCATTAGGGTCTGGGGTGAGGGTGTCTGGTTTGCTGGGGTTGAGGAGGTCAGAGATACCTTTCCAGAATTTCTGAGGATTTGTTTTGTTATTGTTTTGGAGTATGGAGAAGTAATTTTGTCGATCAGAGATGATGAGTTTTTTTACTTTATTTCGAAGTGTTTTGTATTCATTATGGTTCAGGGTGGTCCTATTTTTCTGGAAGTGTGCCCAGGCTTTATCTCTATGCTGCATTGTTGCTAGTGTGTTTTTGGTAAGCCATGGGGCAGTTTTATTTTTTATTCTCATTGTCCTTAAAGGAGCATGGAAGTCTAGAACTTTTAAGAATGTTGAGTTGAAGTGGGCAACTGCATTATCTAGAGACAATGTTTTTAGACAGTCCCAGTTTATTGCTTTTAGGGAATTAGAAAAGGTTGATGGATTAAAGTTTTTTTGATTCTGGATAGTAATAAAATTATGGGTGCAATGTAGGAGTAAGGGGAGACGATGAGTGAAAGTGGGTAAGTGGTCACTAAGAGGATCTGGAAGAGTACCACTGTCGGAGAAATAGTGGGGATGGGAGACTAAAATCCAGTCTAGAATACTGCCACTAGACATATTTTTTAAGGGGCGTGTTAAAGAGTTGATTAGCTGTGAAAAATTGTAGAGGTTGATGTTAAGTGGGTTTGTAGGAGACTGAATGGAGGCCCAATTAATATTCATGTCTCCTAAGATTATTGTTTCATTGCTAATGTTGTTGGAGAGCCAGGAGAGGATGTCTTCGAGTGTAGAAATATTATCCCCTGGGGGGATGTAGAGGGAAGCTATACATATGTGCTTGCGTTTGTTGACTTGAAGTAGTGTTAGGAGTAGTTCAGCATTGTTAAATTGAGGAGTAGGTTTGTTATAAGGAGTAACAGACAAGGAGGATGAGTATAGGAGAGCTACTCCACCCCCTTTTTTGTGGGACCTGTCTTTTCTAATGATAGAATAGTTTGGAGGAATTATTTCAGAATCTTTTATATGGGATTTTAACCATGTTTCTGAGATGGATAGGATGTCAGGTTTATTATGTATGAGCCAGGCGTGGAGGTTTTGGATTTTGTTAACTATACTTTGGGAGTTTAAGGAAGTAAGTAATATGGACTTGTCTGTATTAGTTGAGATGGGGGGCCTGGGTCAGATATAGGATTGGGTTAGACAGGTAATTGGACAGTTTAGTGAATAGATTAGGTTCTATTATGATTATGGAACATTTACTAGTTACTATGGGGGTAGAATGTTTGTGAAAGGTGATCAGTTTATATGGGAAAAATAGAAGTTTTTTTTATGGGAAATAGATGAGGAGAAATTGGGATGTGTGAGTTTGAGGGAGAAGAGGTAAGATGGTTAGTTACATGGAAGGGTTGTGAGTGGTAGGACTTAATGGGCTGCGTGAGGTAGTAAAGATAGGATAAATTAAGAAGAAGAGGTAGTAAAAGGGAGATGAGTGAGGGTTTAGGTAGCATGTTGAAATGGGGCTACTTACAAGATAAATTTATGTGTAGAGGAGCTGGTAAGTTCTTAAATAGTGGAGAAAGAGTGGAGAGTTGTGTAAGGATGGGTGTTGAAGTAATGGAAGATAATTGTCTAGGTGGGATAGTCTAGGAGAGGTGAGTGAGGGTAAATGTAGGCGGGAAATGGGAAATGTGTGTTCCCAGGTAACAGGAGACTAATTGGTGTGGAATGGTAGTGGGTGTGGTTATGGGGTAATAAAGGTAGAGGTGCTGGGGGTGGGTGAGTTTGGGGGCAGGGTAGGGGAGTGGAGTGAGCCCGCAGGGTGAACAGAGCGGGAAGAACCAAGGAGGGCAGGAGAGGATCGAGAACCTATCAGTGGAGTGTTGATTGCTTAAGGGTAAGTAGAGGGAACCTGGAATTAGTAGGTTAGAGTGGACTATAATGTTTGAGGAGAGGGAGAGAGAGAGAGATGACTTTAATGCTTGAGGAGAGAGAGAGAGAGAGAGAGAGAGAGAAAGAAAAGTTAAAAGCTTAAAGATAGTATAAGAAGTAAGTGAATTGAAGTCAAAGGTAGTGGGGAGAGGATGCCACCTAGTGGACAAATGCTAAAGTGCACCTAGGCCACCAGGGCAGTCCCTGGACTAGATTGGACTGAAGAGAGAAAGGAGCAAGAGTGGAACAGGGAATTAGATGAGGGGGAAGAAGAGAGATGCAAAAATAAGAAAGGTTTAGGCTGCTGGCTTTCCTGACAGGGCGCGTACTTAAACACCTAGCAGGGCATAAAACTATAGCAGTTCAAGGCTTAGCAGCAAATTCACATACTTCCTTGGAGTCTTCTGTGAGAAGCTTGGTTCAATTTCCAAGAGTGGATGAGGCAGCAGAGTTTGTTATAGTTGGCTGGACAATTGGCTGAGCTTGTAGTAAATTTGGGTTAGGTCTAGGTATCCACCTGGGCGCAGTCACAGGGGATAATTCAGGGCAAAAAGTTCCTTGGAGTCTTCTGTGAGAAGCTTGGTTCAATTTCCAAGAGGGGATAAGGCAGTAGAGTTTGTTATAGTTGGGTGGGCAATTGGCTGAGCTTGTAGTAAATTTGGGTTAGGTCTAGGTATCCACCCGGGCGTAGTCACAGGGGATAATTCAGGGCAAAAAGTTCCTTGGAGTCTTCTGTGAGAAGCTTGGTTCAATTTCCAAGAGGGGATGAGGCAGCAGAGTTTGTTATAGTTGGCTGGGCAATTGACTGAGCTTATAGTAAATTTGGGTTAGGTCTAGGTATCCACCCGGGCGTAGTCACAGGGGATAATTCAGTGCAAAACGTTCCTTGGAGTCTTCTGTGAGAAGCTTGGTTCAATTTCCAAGAGGGGATGAGGCAGCAGAGTTTGTTATAGTTGGCTGGGCAATTGGCTGAGCTTGTAGTAAATTTGGGTTAGGTCTAGGTATCCACCCGGGCGTAGTCACAGGGGATAATTCAGGGCAAAAAGTTCCTTGTAGTCTTCTGTGAAAAGCTTGGTTCAATTTCCAAGAGGGGATGAGGCAGCAGAGTTTGTTATAGTTGGCTGGGCAATTGGCTGAGCTTGTAGTAAATTTGGGTTAGGTCTAGGTATCCACCCGGGCGTAGTCACAGGGGATAATTCAGGGCAAAAAGTTCCTTGGAGTCTTCTGTGAGAAGCTTGGTTCAATTTCCAAGAGGGGATGAGACATCAGAGTTTGTTATAGTTGGCTGGGCAATTGGCTGAGCTTGTAGTAAATTTGGGTTAAGTCTAGGTATCCATCCGGGCATAGTCACAGGGGATAATTCAGGGCAAAAAGTGTAGGTGAACACGCTCTGCCAAGGACACACAGCAGCTGGGATCGGGTGAAGTTCAAACTATGCATATCCAATGTACAGTACAGTGTTGCCACAATTGTGTCTGCTGCACTGTGCATTGCATGTGATTGAGGCAGCTACTGACTTTACTGAAGATGATTGCTGTCTCACAGCAAACATGCACAGCATGCATTATGTGTAGGTGTGTTACGTGTAGATGGCCTACACCTCACCTATGACATGCACATTTCATTACCAATATTAAAGTTTTAACACACTCACCAGCATGTATTGTCTGCCCTGGTGTCACACCCGAGTGACCTAGAAGAATATGACACAGTTTGTCAGTGGCCACAACTGTGGCATTGCTACTGTGAGTGTGCTAAACGAGAGTGGAACAACAGTCAACAGTCACAGGTGTACGGATACTATTCCAAATATCAGTATTGCACACGTTAGGCAGCACAACTGCTAAACACACAGTACACATCTCACATATGCATATTCTAACAATGCAGGTAACGGCAGTCTACAGCTAGGGTGTCTTACCTGCACACTCCATGTCATCCTGCTGGGTGGCTCCGGACTCCATGATGACACATGTGTGACCCTGTTGCTGCTGTAGTCCAGGAGCCACCACGCTTAGCAGCAGCTCCTCCACTCTGGTGAGGGGGGGATGTATGGCCACCCCACCACCTGTGGCAAGCTGTTGCCTATGGATATCAGACACACGCCACCGGACATGTCTAATTAAATCACTGCATGTACCTGCTCATATGTCCAGTTATGCATGCCTATGTCATTTACCCGGCGAATAAGATCTTGCCACAGTGCAGTACGGTCATGCTGGTGCTGGCTGGCCCTGGAAAAAAGCAGGTTATAGTGCTGCACCAGGCTGTTCAGAATTTCCTGCTCCTCCACAGCTGAATACGATGGATTACGTTGATGAGCCATAACCCTGGAAGACAATTAAACGATATGTGTGAGCATGTCATGTGGCACACTTAACATTATGAAGTACAGATATCACGTAACTGCCATATATAGCATCTATCTGTTTATCAGAGGATACATGCATTCAATACCACATATCAGTGCTCAGCCCACAACTGGCTGACAGTGCCTGCAACACTCCATATAACACACCAGTATACACCAGTAGTCGGCAAACTGTTTGGGATACAATGCACAACCTGGCCCGGGGGGGTATATATCAAGCTAATGCATGAAGAAATATGTTATCCAATGCAATGGATGTCATGTACATTTACAGTATTACCGGTAAACCACCCTAGTCTTAGATGCCATAGCCCTACCTAGCATATGTGCACAGTTGTTAATATAGCTGGCATACTGCTGTAACAGAGTATACATGTTGCTAGGTACACACGTATACCCGGTAACACGCATGTCATTGCGGGCATGGTACAGGCATCATTAAACACACATCAGACATACATACAACACACAGATGTATGCCAACACAGATGAGCATTACCTGTGTACCTTATATTACTGTGTGCCCCTACTTACAGATAATTATGCCTGTGGTATGTAATCTGTGCAGACTACAGGAAACACACAAGACAGTGTTACCAGGGACTGTGAACATAACACCATACTGTGCTGTTTAGGCCTACAGCTTCAGGTAGTACAACAGTTCATATGTGAGCTGGAGTCACCAGCAGTACCACTTACTGAGCCTAAATGTATTGCTTCAGCCTACATTGGGACACCACAGTCGTACACAAGAAACTACATCACAACATATGCCATCCTACTATGTCTGCATCCCAATAACTGACACATCATTCTCCGGCCTCACACCTAGGACACGAACTACCATGATAGACACAACCTCACACTAAGCTATCACACCTTTACAAACCTGGCACACAGTCACTGTCACAGTCATTCCACCTCACATAGCAGGTATTGCACTGAGTACATATGTGTGTGCATTGTGTCATAGGTAGTTAATACGCTATTGGCCCTAGGGCCTAGATCAGCCTAGCCATATGCTACCCTGGCCTTTGACACACATGTAATGTGATTTCACTTGCTCCTGTCAACCGGATGCACAGAGGTGACTCCCACGCCATATTACCTATCTCCAAAACAATCATCAGGGGTATGTATGACATCTGCTAATGAGGAGCCTTGTTTGTTCATGCTGGGTGGTTTAGTCCAGAGTATGGCATATTTATGGATAGGAACCTGTACCTCCAGCATGTGCTGTTTAGTGAGGTGACAAAGATTAGGGCCCTAAGTCATGTAGGCTGGAGGGATTGTGAGGTGTTGTCATGGTGGTTGGCCGACTGTTATGGGTGTGACATACCTCTGTATGTCCGGCAGTGGTAACCTCTGGGTGGGTGGTATGCAACGCACTCTAGTTGTGGTTTCTGAGTCAGTCTGCATAGGGCATGTGTTTGAGGGCAGTATTACTCTTTGTTAGGTATGTCTGTGGCCTTTCCACATGCTGTAGTTGTCATGTGAGGTACATACCACATTGGGAATTGTGATGAGTAGAGGGGAACACCGACCTATATTTCCCTAGATGACACACCTTTTGTGATGACACGTACCATGTAGACAGATTACATTACTACTGTGGCACTGTGATTATCAAAGGGGAGCCTACTGTCCACCTGTGTCCCGTGTACCCTTCTGACACCATCAGTGCTAGGCAGGCTACCACCTATGTGGCAGTTACTGCATAAGGTGTTTTGGAATGGGGTATGGCACTGCAGTATCAACACTGGTGTTCAGTCCATACCTTGGACAACAGGCACCTGTTGCAGTACATATGACCCCGTGTGTCCCTCACTCTCTCTCTTTTATATATATATATATATATATATATATATATATATATATATATATATATATATATAGATATATACACACACACACATACATACATATATACATATCTATCTGTATCTATCCATATCTATCCATATCTATACACATCTATACACATCTATACACATCTATACACATCTATACACATCTATACACATCTATACACATCTATACACATCTATACACATCTATATATATCCATACATATCCATACATATCTATATATATCTATATATATATATATATATATATATATATATATATATATATATATATATATATATATATATATATATATATATATCCATATATAGGTTCATAGGTTCATAGGTTCATACTAGGCTATCTGCCCGAGGGCATCCACAAGCCTAGCCCATCGTTTTGTGGCTTACGCCACCCCTTTAGTATGGGGAACTATACCCATTATTTTGCTGTGCCTCTGTCGAGCAGTGACACTGAGGTTATCCCTGGGGTATATCTGTGATCTCCCATCCATTGGTCAAGATTTCTCTTGAACAAGGCCAGCGAGGTACTCTGCCTCACATGTACCGGGATTTTGTTCCACAGCATAGGGAGTCTTTGGGTGATGAATCTATCAATATACATCTATATTTATCTATATATATATTCATATATATCTAAATATATCCATATACATATCTATATATCTATACACACACACACACACACACACACATATATATATATATATATATAGATAGATAGATAGATATATATACATGTATATATACACATACAAGTAAACATCCATTTCTGTACATATAGCTGCACATATAGGCACATATACTGCCCACCTTTCATGGTGGGGATGTCAATTATGCAACAGTTGTGAGACATACGGTTATGTAATACTATTGCACAATGTTGTGCAGAATGCATTCTGCTGCCCTCAGGCCGTATAGCTGTTGCAGGCCTCAATGCCTGTAGCTCAGTCCCACAGCGTTTAACACCATATGACATATACCGGCACTGCTTGCTTTCTGCAATGCCACACACTACAACCTACATACATATGTGCACATAGCAGCCTTCAACAACATACTTATGTCCAGCCTTCACTAACAGTTGCAGTATGTCCCTTGCTCTATGCAAATTAGCATGTACATATAGATACGGACCGCTGCCACATATGGATGATTCACAGTATGTAGAGTACCCTAGGACACATCTTTCACATGTCAGCAAATACATATCAGTTACATACCTTACCTTTGTATTCCTCACCTCCGTCTGTTGTAGGTGTTGTTTTTTTATTTTGTATTTTTTTTTTGGTTTTGTTTCTTCTGTGTGTTGCTGTTTGTTTTCAGCATCTGTCTCCTTCTCCCTGTTTGTGTCTGTCTGTCTCTGTCTGTCTCTCTCGCTCATGCTCTCTCTCTCTCTCCCAGTTGTTGCAATGATATTACTGCATGTGTGGACAGCAGATACAGGCTGCTTTTCTAGGTATCTGCACATGTGCATGTGATGGCCTCTGCACCAATTGGTGCCCACCATTTAGTAATTGTATGCAGCCTGCTGTGTGGTAATTGCAGTTCTCACTGTGATTTCAGGACACTGCTATAAAATGATAGGTTAGGTAGGCGTAGCCCTTTCAGTTTTGCAAGGTGGGGACCATGCTTGTTTGCTGTGGACACTGTTGTCTCAGTCAGAAGGTTGGTATATGTCTCATATCTGCAGCTGGGTTGCAGCCAGTGAAATGCATGTTGTACTGAAACCTGACTGTTGCTTCTTCCAGTACACTCTTCTCAGTGTGTAGGTTTACTCACACCTCCTAATGCTAACACTCGATACATGGGAGTATGTACTTTCTTTTCGTATTAGAGAATTAACTGGCATACAACAGTAGTTATTGCAGTGTATTGCTACGGCTTTCCTATTTTCCCTTTACATTCACTCATTGTAATGCATGTTATATTTCTTTCAGCACCAAGTTATTGTATATCTGCTGTGGTGTAGTGGTACTTCATGCAGACTGGTGAGTCCAAAGTCCCGGGTTCGAGACTGACAAGGTTTTTTATTTTGCTGCTGAGCAGTACAAGGGCCTTGTCATACAGAGTGACTAAGGCACTTTTAAGCAGGTGTAAGCAGGTTTGCGCAACACTTAGCGATGCTAAGTTAAGCTTAGCTTAGCTTATTTTATTTTAGCTTTACTAAGCTAAGCTTGGCTTAGCTTATCATATCTTAGCAATGCTAAGCTAAGTGCACACATGCGCACAATGGTGCAAACCCACTTACTACTGTTTACAAGTGCTTACTCCCACTAACCCCTGCGCTCATTTCTTTGACAGAAAAGTAAATGGGGAGATAGGAATGTGGTGATAAAGGGTGCACAAAGAGGGGAACAGTAAGGAAACCAGCTCGGGATGTACAGGATGAGTGTGGAGTGGGTCCATAGCTGCCCATTTCTTTACCAGCAACAGCTGTGCATATGCAATACATTAGGAGGGATATTTGAAACCTTCCACCCCTGAGAGAGGGATGAGGACAACTAAGTGTGTTGTACTACCAATTATGTATATGTGGCACATGCACTGTTTGTGAACTGCTACACTGTCATTAGTATGTTACTCACTTCTGAACAGTTTGTGGTTTGTTTGTGTTGACATTAGCACAGTCTGCTCAGGACAACTGGACATATTTCACTACTGTGTATGCCTACCTACACCCTTGGTTGTGCCTGACTACATGGGTATATAGTACCTTTGGGTAGGGGTGCAGAAGTGCAGAGTGCATTATTTATTATTGTGTGATGTTTATCTTACTGAACATGCAGAGTTGCTGTGTACCTGTAAGTCTATAAAGGTTAGTAGACTGTCTGAGTAGCTCCCACCTGTGGACATATCCAGATGGTAGACAGAGGTCAGCCTAGTATTCTTTGACTGTGCACCCCAGCAGTCTTTTCAGCACCTGAACAATGGCATTGTCACAGGTGGTTGCTAGCAGTACATGGTTACATCCTTTGATATTTATGTGTTGTACTTCTACATAAGGGCATGCTTGTGGGATTCATTCTACAGCTATTTGCAGAGTGTGTAACAGCAGACAAGCTGATATGCCTGTGTGTTTCTGACTCTTGCAGGCCTCAGATACTCTCACGTATATATTTGAACAACCTTAGTGAAAGGTACACATAACTGGGATACACCTGTGATATATTTCAGACATTTTGCAGTTCAGACTTTGGGGGATTCAGAGCATATGTATTACTGCACCTTTTCTGACATGCAAGCAGTGTCTACTCTCACTTATTGACATTTGTCATTAAGTGAGATTCCACACCTTTCTGCCTACTGTTAGTACATTTCACAGGGAGTCAGAGGGGCACAGCTAACATTTGTTTACAAATCAGGGTCATCACTGTAGAGCAGTCACTGTTGGGGAGGTCTGGCCTGTGACCTATGCAAATATGCCAGTGTTTATCCTGCGCTGATACTGTATGGGGTTTGTAAGGTGCTACTGTTACATTATTCCCTACTAGCATGGCTGATTCTCTTTTCACAGTCATGTCATGCAATTCCACAACACCTGCTGGTTAAGGCCCACAGAACAAGATTTGTTTTATGCCATTCCTATTTTCCCTTTACATTCACTCATGGTAATGCATGATATATTGCTTTCAGCACTAACCTATTGTATATCTGCTGTGGTGTAGTGGTACTTCATGCAGACTGGTGAGTCCAAGGTCCCGGGTTCGAGACTGACAAGGGTATTTTATTTTGCTGTTGAGCAGTACAAGGGCCTTGTCATACAGAGTGACTAAGGCACATTTAAGCAGTTGTAAGCGGGTTTGCTCGGGTTTGCGCTGCGCTTACCAATGCTTAGCTAACCGCACATAAGCTCACACTCGCGCACCCCCACTAACTACTGCTTAAAAGTGCTTACCCCCACTAACCCCCACGCTAATTTCTTCTAAAGAAAAGAAAATGGGAAGATAGGAAAGTGGTGAAAAAGGGGGCACAAAGAGGGAAAGACAGTAGGGAAACCAGCTCGGGATGTGCAGGATGGGTGTAGGGAGGGTCCATAGATGCCCATTTCTTTACCAGCAACAGCTGTGCATATGTTTGAAATTTGGTGTGGAATTTGAAACCTTCCACCCCTGAGAGAGGGGTGAGGACAACAAAATATGTTGTACTGCCAATTAGAATTATCAGTTTACATGTCCAGCGGACATGTGTGCGAATTGGGCAGCTATGTATGTGGCGTAATTTTTTTGTTGGAACAGATTGCCCTTTTTTTTTTTTTTCAGGTGAGAGTGGAATGTCAGGTAGAGGAAGTAGGCATGTTTGGGGAGGTAGGTTGGGGAGGTAAACAGACAAGACAAACAAGATACATACAGGGGTGGAGTTTGACACATGGGGTGGGTGAACACAATTGATGGGGAAGGATGTTTGGAAATCGCAAGCCTATGAGCCCACAGATGGTAACAGTGGAACTGAGATCCCCACCCATGGGCAGTCACCACTGTACCTTCACAGCCCCGAGGGTGGCTGTGCTGAGGGCTGTGTAGGATGGGTAGGCTCACCCGAGAGACATGCCACTCTCGCCTCGAGCTGGCTTAGGGGATCAGTGACTGAAACCTGGATCTCCCTGTGCACCACAGCCAGACCATAGCAAGGATGACAGGTGGCCCTCCTCCACCCACGATTGCACAGGGGGACGAGCCCCATCCCCTGTAGTGCTTCCACCTGAAGGTGGCACAGGACCAACGGAGGAGGGGAGCCTGTGCTGGGCACTAGAGCCACTGGTACCAGGTGCACTCGCCAACTGAGGAGGGACAGGTGGGTCCGCTGGGACTGGCCATCCCATACGTTCTGTGATTAGGTGTGTTTAATTACAACATAAACAACAGCATTCCAGATTAGTTGTAACAGCATGCAGTAATATTCCCATTAACCCAACACACCAAGGTTCCATCAGTTGAACAGCAAGCATAACACATGCATATATTGAATGACAGTGGATATTCCAACAGCATGCAGGGATGTTTGGTAGCAACAGGCCACCACTGACATGGTGTATGAACAGGGCACATGCATCAACATCAATGCAAATATTTATAAAACAATAGGATATATGTCCCATCAAATATTTATGATTACACATACCCATTGAGGTGTGGAATTGCATGGTTTATGCACATACGGAAGGGTGTAGAAAAAACCTCAGTTAACATCTTATAATGACCATTTAGTCTACACTACATTCCCAGTGACTGCAAGTGTATATCCCCTACCTGTATTATTACACTTGCCACCATACATTAGTTTGTGTCATGGGTTTGGCTAGTTCAGTTTATGCCTGACTTATATCTGGCATACTAACTGTCCAGGATGCAGATGTTACTGCTACATATTTCTTGTTTGCATTTCTATTTATTTATCTACATATCTGGGATGTTTTCACATGACATTTTCACTTCGATTTGTACAGAACCCTGCATTTCTTGACACACACTCACATTTCTGGTGAATAATTACATGCTACACGTGTGCCAGGTTTACTTATTCATGCCAGCCAGTAACTGACTATTGTTGACTGTATATATGTTTCAAAGCTACTAGCAAACTTTTCAATTCATCCGGATGTAAGAAGGAAGGGTCAGCGTAATGAAGCACTTCCATCTACCTTGACAGAAGCGCTGACTTTTTATCCTTTTATCTTTTTCCCTTGCCAATCAGAGCAATATAGAAGTCAGCATGGACTCCTACCAACAGGATGAGGAAGCGCAAATACTCTGAGGAATGGCTAGAGTTCCAGAAGAAAATCTTGCGACCAGTAAGTCGGACTTGATTATAAATGTATCTAAATATGCCTTGAATAATGCAGAGACATCTTTGTTAAATAAGGGACTTTCATTCATTCCTTCTAAGAGTGTCAATGTAACTGATTTATTGATTGACATTAAATTATTTGTTAGGAACTTTGGTTTGAAATTAATGTATGGTAACAATGACAATAATAAAGGCTGTATTTTTAGGAAACCATCTACTTTTATACCACCTACTATTCCTTTATTAGAAGTCTTTGAGAAGGCCTGTGAGAAAGAAGAAAGAGGTTTTTGAAGTGAATAAGAATGAAGGTAAACATTAATTTTATAATAGGAATAGACAGGAATATAAAGCATTGAATGATTTACAAGTCAATAATGGTATAATAATCAGGCCAGCAGATAAAGAGGGTGCTGTTGTGATTCTTGGTAGAGAATACTATGTGAAGAAAATTAATGACATGCTAAATGATGTGGATACCAATCAATGTTTGACTAACTATCAACTCAATAAGATAATTAGGGAAGTGCATAGTGAACTATACGATCTGCTAATGACAAACATTATAGACAGTGATCTATATAAATGCTTCTTGATAGAAGCACCCATGGTCCCTACGTTCAGAGGACTACCCAAGATACACAAGGACAAAACCCACCTCTGACACCGATAGTAATGAGTCAAGGATGGCTTACTGAAACCATGTCAATTTATGTTGAGAAACAACTTAGACTCATTGTAGAACAGAGTCTATTATAAGAGAAACATGGCAATTTCTAAAAACTTTTTCTAAATATGTCTTCACAGACAATATTTCTACAAGTCATTTTGGTAACATTGGATGTGAAATCATTATTCACAGCAATACCCAACAATATAGGAATGGACTATGTTAGATTATTCCTGACAAGTACAAACATGTCTAGGGAATTGATTACCAGGATCTTGATGTTAATAGAAGTGATTTTGAGCATAAATGTGTTTACATATGGTGACAAATATTTCCTACAAGTTAAAGGTGTGGCGATGGGTACACCTTGTGCTAATTCTTACGCCAACATTGTCATGGTCTATTTGGAATGCACACATGTGATCAATAACCTATTATTTAAGGAGAATATTAAATATTACAAATGTTTTGTGGACGATATTTTTCTTGTATGAGAAGGTAGTACTGAAACCCTACAAGAGTTTATACAATATATTAATGGCACCACAAATTTCTTATCATTCACAGCCTATTGGTCCAAAGACTAGGTAGAATTTTTAGATGTCTTGGTAAATAAAGATCTTAATGGTATACATACTGAGATTGAGACATCCACCCCAACCCTCACCCTACCATCTCCAACACCAATCCTCATAATCAGACTAGAAACCACAACTTCTCCCATATCACAGCCAATAGAAAGCCAAGTGACTTCCTTCTACTAAGCCTAAATATTAGAAGTATATCCAACAAAGTCCATGAACTCCATGCCACCATAGACTTGTAGTCCCCAGATATAGTCATCCTGACAAAAACCTGGCTAAAACCTCACATTACCAGTGAGCAAATCCTCCCTACCAGTTACGGCATACTAAGAGTAGACTGGCTAAACAAGAAAGGAGGCGGTGTAGCTATAATATTTAAACAGCATCTAAACATCCAGATCTTAAAATCATCAGCTCCACAAATAGGCAATGAAGAAATAATATATACCAACCTCAAAATAAATGAAAACAAAACCATCAACATAATTGGATGCTACTTACCACCTGGCCAAAACATCCCTCCACTAGAAAACCTCCTCTGCTGGTCTACACACCATCTCCCCCAAGAAACTATAATTTTAGGTGATTTAAATATTGACTGACAATCCTGTTCTGGCAACCATCCAACCCATCATGTAAACCTTCATGTCTTCACCCAACTAGTCCAGTTGCCAATCAGGATAAATAAACACTCCAGCAAGCACACTACCCTGGATTGAATACTAGTCAGTAAGAGCCCCCAGTCATATATAACAGGCTGCTTATCAGATAGCCTCAGTGATCACTCCCCAACATTCCTACTCAAAAAATACCTATACCAAGCTAAACCTGTCATCAACCATCAAATACGTAAAAAACTAAACTTTAACCCACTCACATTCATCTCATCCCTCAAAGAATGTAACTGGCATCCTCTAAAGTACCTCAGTCTTGATAACGCAGTTAAATTTTTTAATATTACCTTCCTGGGCATCCTTAATTACCATGCCCCCATAAGACTTTCTAGAACCAAAGCACAACCCTCCCCATGGCTACAGTAAACCACCAAGTCAGAAATGAAAAACAGGGATAAAGCATGGGAGCACTGGCGCAAAACCAAAACCCCCTCAACTAGACAGAAATTCCTAGAACTATGCAATAGAGTCAAAAAGCTAATAAAACAGGACAAATTCCAATACTACCACTCTGCCCTAGACTCCTCCCAATACAGCCACAAACAATTTTCGTCATCCATAAACTCCATCTTCCACCCAAGTAAAGTCAGTACCCCTCCTCCTAACATCCCTCACTCCTCCGAAAATATTGCTACCTCATTCAACACACACTTCACACAAACCATACTATCACTAGCTAAACAACACAACCCCCCTCCCCTCCAACTCACATCTTCAACTAGTAATCTCCCCACTGCTTTCTCTTTTTCTCCTGTACCTACCTCCAACATAAAAAACTCTTAACTAAACTTAAGCCCACCAAATTAGCAGCAGAAAACCTCCCAAGTGAATACCTACAAATCGCTGCTGATGCTCTGGCCTACCCAGTATCCATCTTGATTAACCAATCTCTGTCAGAAAGTTATGTTCCCACACTATGGAAAGTATCACATATAATTCCCCTCCACAAAGGCAGCCCCTCCACAGAACTAAACAATTACTGCCCCATAGCTATTCACTCTCTCCACTCTCCAAAATACTAGAGAGATGCATTCACTCTCAGGTCTCAGACTACCTCCTTACTAACAACCTCCTTTCCAATAATCAGCATGGTTTCCGACCAAACCAAAGCACCACCACTGCCTTACTCTCCTTTACTAACACTATCCTTCAGCATAAAAACAATGGCTATCTCTCCTCTGCTACTTTCCTAGACCTATCTAAAGCATTTGACATGGTCTCACACAAACAACTCATCTCTGTCCTTAATAAGCTAGCCTTCTCTCAATCAGTCACCAACTGGTTTCAGAGTTACCTGTCTGACCGCCTACAATCCGTTGTATGGCAGAATGACATATCTCCCCAACTACCTGTCTCTATAGGGGTTCCCCAAGGATCCATCCTTGGACCCCTACTCTTCTCTATTTTCACCAATAATCTAGCCTTTGCAACCAAACATGGCACACTCATACAATACGCAGATGACTCAGCCATCATCTGCTCAGCCCAGTCCCTACCCAAACTGCAAAAAGTCACACAGGAAGCCTTTTCCTCTATAGAAACATGGTTATCCAATGCCCAATTAATACTCAACCCAAACAAAACTAAACTACTCATCTTCCAACCCACCAAACATACTCAAAACAACTCTCCCTTTAACATCACAGCAAACGACAACACCACTATACACCCAACAGAACACACCAAATTGCCAGAAGTAGAAATAGACAATAAACTAAAATTTGACATTCACATATCCATAACCATAAAAAAGTCCACAAAAAATTATGAGTGTTATATAGAAATAATCAACTTCTCACCAAAGCAGCAAAGATTGCAATAGCAAAATCCCACCTTATCTCCACCCTACTTTATGCCTCTCCAATATATACCAACCTAAGGCAATGCGATCTAAACAAGCTTGAGACCTACTACAACAAAATCGCCAAATTCGCCACAGGGGCATTCTACCATAGTCACCACTGTCTCTCACTTGCTGAACTGGGCTGGCTTGAACTCCCTCACCTCTTTCAATGGTATCAACTCTCACTCACCCACAAACTAGTAAACCATCCACTAAATGTCCCATCCCTCCAGAATCTACTCCAGCCTTATCACACCACCAGACCACTAAGATCCAGCAACAAAAATCACTTGCAGATCACTAAAGCCAATAACTCTGCTGGTGAAGCACTATTCTCTTGCACCATAGCCAAATTATGGAACTCCCTCCCACCCACAATTACCTCTGTACCATCATGCACCCACTTCAAAACTTTACTAAAAGTGCACCTAAAAACATGCTGGCTATGCCCTTGCAACTCCCACTCTAATATCACCCACCCCATCCAACCACTACCTTTCTTTCCACCCCACTAACTACCTTGATTATAGCAAGCTCGGATGCTCATAAGCCTACTACTTATTATACAGCAGGAACTTCTTATTGTAACAATTGTTAATGTCTGTTATGTACTTCGCAGATAAAGATTGTAGTTGTCTACTGATGTACTATGTTCTTCATCAGTAACTATGTTTGTAATTAATTGCTATGTTAATCAAATTGTTAATCACTATGTAAATCCAGTGTAACTATTGTCTGTATATTTTAACTGTGGAGCTTTTCTCCCCGGGCCTCTGCTGAAAATGGACCTACATCCAGTCGGACACTCCCGGTCAACAAATGAAATACATAAATAAATAAATAAATGTATAGGAAAAGTTGCCGGAAAAATACTCTCCTACACTGTAACAGTATGCATCCACCACATATATACCACAACATAGTGAAAAGTCAGGGGCTAAGAGCATCTACTCTAACTAGCCAAGATACAATTGTGCATGACACACTCAACACCCTGAAGGGTGAATTTATAGAAAGAGGATATAAGGTCAATGAATGTGAAGACCTATTAGACAATATAGCAATAGACAGACAAGGGAGAGGCATACCTTTCTTTCACAGAGATAGAAAATATGAACAAGAGAGAAGAGATATCTCTACACATACAAACAGACTCACTATCCCATATACTAGCAATAATAACAAAATTAGAGATGTAGTGAGGAAACACTGGAATATACTCACAGTAGATGATTCTTTTCTAGAAATAGTGGGCACCCAACCCAGATATTCATATTAGAATACCAAATCATTGAAAAGGATGCTATGTTATGATAAAACCAAGACATGTAGTATACAATCAGAGAGGAAAGGCACTTTTGCAGGAACTGTAATCAGTGCTCCCATATGGCCAACACAAATACATTTAGACATCTAGATACAGGAAATGTATACATGTTCAAACATTATGCAGATTGCAAGTCACATGACTTAGTTTACCTGGCTTCTTGTCAGAAATGTAATTCATTTTATATTGGGAAAACAAACAACAATACGTGAAAGGGTCAGGGAGCACTTATATGCCATGCACAGGGAAGACAAACGGAATGTATTAGCTAAACACACCATTAACAATGATTTAACTCATAAATTCATCTCCCTAGTAATAGAATTCATTATGAAGAACATGAGACTAGGCAATATCAGAAACCACACAGAAAAAGAAGAAAACAAATGGATCTTGAAACTGCAGGCAGACAAAGGACATGGGTTAAATGAGAAAGTATCTTTAAAACCTTTTTGAAAGATAGACCATATGCACATTGAAATATAAAGGTGTCATTGTCATTACTTTCGAATACATGATGGTTATTAGTGTTTTTACCATAGCTTTAAATCACTGGTGTTATATATACCTTATGCACGCTCTCTTCTTTTGTGACTGCTCTACACATTTTTACATATATTTTTTAAGCACATACATAAATGTATTTTTTAATATATTTATATGTTTATAGATATATATTATTGCTGCTATATACTAGTGTTCGTATGAATGCTCAGAGTCATTTTACACACATTTTTTTATATTTTTTTATACATGGTTACTTTTAACAATATAGTCGCTTTTAGTTTCACTGGATACAATCTATTCTCATACTTTCAGACAGAATCAATACATACACATGTATGTGTGTGTCTTTTGGCTTTTCCCGGTTAGGGGTCACCACAGTGGAACTCCGGTCCGCTAATGATTGGCAGTAGATTTTTACGTGCTGGTTTGCCAGGCCTAATGCACAACCTTCAACAAAGGAATGCCCATTCACGCATGTCACCACACAGAAGACGCTCTAGCTGAGAGTCAAACGGGCAACGTCTAACTGTGAGGTGACAACGCAACTGCAGCACCACCACTGCAATGTAATACATACACATGTATATATATCTATATCCATGCACGAGTAGATAGATACATGTTTTATATCAAGTTTTTAAATAACATGCATATATACATATATATATATATATATATATATATATATATATATATATATATATATATATATATATATATATATATATATATATATATATATATATATATATATATATATATATATATATATATGAGTTTTTAAACAGCATACATATAAATATATATATATATATATATATATATATATATATATTTATATATATATATATATATATATATATATATATATATATATATATATATATATATATATTGTTTTATTATTAATAATACATCATGAATAAAATCTGAATACATTTTTACATATATTATACTACATATAGTTACACTGCATTTGTGAATAGATATGTGGACATCATCACACACCTATTCATATATATATATATATATATATATATATATATATATATATATATATAATAATATGTCATTGTTTGGAAATAACAGCAGAATGATTTTTAATTTATGTAATTTATGCAATGAGGTGAAGTTTTTTGAAAGTTCATTAACTGTGATTGGTTCAACAATTAATGAATTTAATACCAGGATGTATTTAAACAGTTTATTTTATAAATGGAGTTATTAAGTCTGAAGAAGCATTCGTAGTAACGTGAAAGCACTCACGTTTCTTATGGTCTGTGTTATTCATCAATAAAGTCTCTTTCGCTTTGCATGGTGTTGCCTCTGGATTTTTTTTTTTTTTGGACTATGTAGACAGTGCTTGCCACTCCAAACTTGTTATCTTGTGAGCAACTAGATATTGGAGTAATTTCAGTTGTGCTTTTACAGGAAAATATCACTCAAGGTGTCTGAGTCTGTACAGAGCACTGCCAAACACTTGAGGGAAACTAATACGTAGACCCTGAAAATTTAAGGATGAAGTATTTAGGCAGATATTCTGAAGTTAGAAAGAACTCAAGCAGTACTTACTGAAAACAAATAATTAGCTTGTGAAGAATGACGAAAAGAGGGGAGTTGCATGAATGGCTACTGCCTGGCTACTACCAATGCTGGTCTCACCACAGCTTCACTCTGTTGGGATACAATACTCCTTTGCTTTTTCTCTCACCAGAAACAAAATGTTAGCACCAATCCTAAGAAGAGAAGCAGGCCACAAACTGTTTGGTGATCTACAGTCTTGTCCCAGATGATGCAAGGGTCTGTAGTCCTGTAGCCTTTTTCTGGTAGATGCCTTAAATAGCAACCAGACCAATAGGGTACTTTAAGCACAGACACTTACTCTCTAACCAGAAAGAGTCAGGAATCAATGCATTCTTCTCCTACTCTCACCAGGATCAGAATACAAGCACAGATTCTAAGCTGTCACCTATAACGCAGTTATTAGGCTTTTTGGTGATTAGCCCTCTCCAGGAAATAATGTCACTGTACTCTTTCTCTCACCAGGAGAAAACAGAAGCACTAATCCCAAGATGACTACTGAGAAGCAGAATGTGGGCTTTCCAATAACTGGTGACCTTGCAATAGACACTTAAAGGTAAGATGAAAAAAATGGTTTACCCTAAACACTGCAGTGTGTAGTAAGCAGTTAGATCTGAAAGTGGGTAACTTTCCTTAAGTTTTAGTGGAGAGACACTATTCTTATAAGAGCAAGATAAAGAGCAAGATAGATTGAAAGAGGGTGGGCACTTTTGTATTCTGTTACTATGGACTACAGTAGGATGGCCAATAAATTTAAATAGTTGAAGGAGAGTGATTTCGCAAAATAATAATTTTGCGCTTACTCACACCAGCCAGTAAAAGCAGAGAGGAAATGAGATATATATGGTCAAATTAACATAAGGAACAAGGAACTAGAAAGGCAGTGGTGTTTAAGAACACAACAGTAACAGGGTAGGAGAGTGGTATTTTTTTCTGTCTGACTCACAAGAGACAGAGCTGTGGTCTCTTTTCAAGTTTTAATATGCAGCTAAAAGCAGAATACAAGTAACACACAGTGTAAAGAAAACAAATTGCAGTATACAAAATAGAAAAATACAATAAAGTAATACAAAATGCAAGAAATAAAAAGCAAACTAACATTTCCCTCACAGCAAGCTGTCATAGAGTCTGTGTGAGCCTTTCCAGTAAAGCTCTGAGATCTTTTATTTTACCCCTTAAATAGAAAGTTTAGTTCCTAGCTCCACCCCCCCAGTTCACAGATGATTAACCTTAACTGACCTGTTCTATCTTATGTGTGACTCCTTAATTGACCTGTTCTAATTTCTGTCTGACTTACAAGAAACAGAGCTGTGGTCTCTTTTCAAGTTTTAATATACAGTTAAAAGCAGAATACAAGTGACACACAGTGTAAAGAAAATAAATCACAGTATACAAAATAGAAAAAGACAATAAGGTAATACAAACTACAAGAAATAAAAAGCAAACTAACCTTTCCCTCACAGCCAACTGTCACAAAGTCTGGGTGAGCCTTTCCAAGTATGTTAATTGCACATAAAAACACATAAAGCTCTATCTATACCAAAATCCTCACAACCAACCTTAGACTAACCAACAATATGATGTATAATTGACCTTATAGCTATATTTTAACTATATGCAATTTTCATTTCAGTTGTGGGGGCAATATTCATGCTTGTACCTTGTGTGCATAATAAGCTATATACCTATATATAGCTTATTAAACTACACTCTGAATGCACATTATGCGGGTCTATATGAGAACAGCGAAGAGGAATTTAATCGAGTGCCTCTTCATCGACACATAAACAGCGAACGCAATAAAGCGCGAATGCTCAGAACACTGATTTCTTTCTCTGGGAAAGAAATTGGTAGCACAAACACACAAACACACACACTGTCAAACATAGCAATGTGGGGGGACACCCCACACACCCCCCTAACTAAATATACCAACTCCAAGATCGCATTACAGTGGAGAAAGGGGCAAACACACAGGGAAGGCCAAACGATTTCTTTCCCAGGGAAAGAAATCACTGCTTTGAGCATTTGCGCTTTAGTGCGTTCGCTGTTTATGTGTCGATGAAGAGTCATTTGATTAAATGCCTCTTTGCTGTTCTGATATAGACCCCATTATGCTAACAGACTATTTATGATAAATGTATCTGACAAGGATGCATAGATAATTTGCAAATTATAATAACCAAAGGAACTCCCCCACTTGTCTTCAGAAGATAATGTGTTTTATTCCAAAAGCAGTTGCGTGCTTTCATCCTACAATAAATAGATTTTATCAAAACTGCAAAAAACATTCTCAATCTCACTTTAAAAACTAAGAATCCGTAATATGCTCAGCATTAGCCAATCAAAAACAGCAAGTAAAATTAGCATGCACAGAAACTTGGTGATATAACAGGGACCTCCTCTTTCAGAGATATTCATATTGCTAATAAAAAAGAAAAACAAGAAAACACGTTTCTTTGTAGGTTGGACAAATAAGAGAATGCTTAAATAGTGCACTGTTAACATTCTTCTTCTTAATGTCTGTAACATGCTCATAAAGCATTTCTTTAAGGGAGCGCTCTGTTTCCATGCATAAAGTACATTGCAGGAAGATATAGTGTGAGGTATGCTACTGCCCTGGTATTGCAGATGCATCTGGAAATGCAGACTTGCACAATAAGAGCTGCTATGGCAACTTTTAATGCCACAAAGTTTCCAGAAATTACTGACAATTTATTGCAAGTATTGAAACTAAAATCTTTAGAATCACAACAATAGATAGGTGAATGTGTAGGCAATGGTATACATACAATATTATTTTAGTATTATATCACTATGTTTTTGCGCATGCTAATTTTACTTGCTGTTTTTTATTGGCTAATACTGATCATATGATTTGTTGTTAGTGTTTAAAGTGAGGTTGATGAAGTGCATTTGTTGTAGAACCAAAGAACTCAGCTGTTTTTGGAATAAAAAATTATCTTGCTAAGACAACTGGAGGAGCTCCTTTGGTTATTAAAGCTTTATTTTGTCCTTCAGAACCTTGGCAATTTGTAATATGCAGTCTATGTTAGAACACATTTCTACTGCACCTCTGAATCCAAATATAGGAAGTCCAAATGGATGCATGAATTGTACTTTGAACTGCCTGCTGAGCAAATTGAGATAAAAAAAAAGCCAAAAGAGACCCAAGTATCACATAATGAAACAAATCCATTTTTCTCTGTAGTAATTAGTACACCAGGGATATGACAGCAATGCAACAGCACAAAATAACTTTAGCTTCACGCTTTAACAGATTTTTCCCTCTATTAATTATAGAAACCTCTTGCCCAAAGCAAGAAAAAGAAAATAATATTACTACCTAATGCTAAAATATTCATTGCACATGTGGTTGCTACACTGCCTGATAAACATAATCCCCATGATTCATAAAGTTCAGCGCAAGGCCAGCATTAGGCTTGCGCCACCCGTGTGGCATGAAGATGGTGCAGCATTGCCAAATGCATATTAATGAAGGCGCTGCCGCCACAGCCATGTGCATAGGAAAGGAGTGCGAGTGCATAGGGCGTGTCAAAGTGCTGCATGGAGGCGTGGAAAAGTCAGCTGTTGACGTGCAACCTAAAATGCTTGCATATAACAATTTGCAAGCAATAGTAATCACATCTGTCAGTGTCCGTGGATACTGAAACGTATGCAAAGCATGCAAGACAGTTCCTGTGAACACAAAATGAAGAAGCAAACACAAATGCATGGTAGGGAATAACGGATCCCTATCCCTCGAACAAATGACATTGAAAACCGTGTGCCTGTAGTCCAACGCAGTGTAGATAGTTATACCAAGTGGAAGTGAAATGCATCATGTTAGCGTGCCACCAATAGGTACGTCCAGCCCAATGGTCAGGGTCACCAGCTGACCCATATTGTGAGGGAGAGTACACAGCTGGGCAGATGTGCCCATAACAAAACCATGATAAATGTAAATATCTAGCAACCGTATGACAGAATTATATCCCACAATGCATGTAATAGTCACATACAATAGGTATGTCAGTATTTAACATACCATATGTGACAGGAAATAGAATAAGCATGTAAAAGAAACAGAAGGAGCATATAAACTGCTATAACAATAAGGCAACATGTAGGCTTAAAGGAACAGTATTATCCGTAGCGTTGACTGTGGGTACGTGTTGTCCAGTACAATCGGATATGTGCCCGGAATATATCCCATCCTGAACAAAGGAAAAGGTGGCATCCTACCAATGATCAGAACAGTTGGCCAAAATCTGCACATCTGAGGTCCAAGCCATACTTGTCAGGATGTGTCACAGCTGAACGGGTATTACCCGGGTGTACCAACCATGTCATGAAAGTTAAGTATGGGCGTGTACCTATGTGTGTGATGTATAGCATGTGGAAGCTGAAACATGCCAGGGTAGTCCACACAACCATACAGGTACCTGACATATGTAGTGTATGCAATGTATTAACTTGACCATGTCATGAGCCATCAACCAAAGCAGTGATGGATGGAGTGTCAGGAATATGTGTGGGGGGGGAGGAAAGGGTAATGGTGTAATCCACAAAGGCGAGACTCTATCGTATGCAGAATAGGTGAACTGGAGGTGTATGAGGGAGCAGCGGGTGAAGCAGAAAGAAACACAAAGAACATGTATACACATCTGCAATACAACCAGACAGACCATACTGTAGAACACAATCCCACAAACATATGAATATTAAAATGTGCGATACAAATGTACAGAAATGTCGCCGGCACATACCCACAGATTGCTCCTGATGGAACTGGCCAAATCAAATGCAACACACCTGGATGCATAATGGAATACTCAGCATCCCCTTCACAGCACACAACCCGCCCCCATACCTGAACGTCCACCAAATCCAGCCATCCATGGCCTACTAGTTTGGCACAGCCACATCTACACATAGTGACCACTACTCATATGTAGTAGGTAGTGTCACCAAAGGCAGTTTCAGGATTGCAAACTATGTTTCCCTTGCATGTAAAACCCCCAGCACATTTTTGAAACACCAGAAGAATGGTCGGTATCGGTCTTGTTAAATTTTTGGATATCCCTCATGGGATAAGTATCCTGTGTAAACATTAGAATAGGTATCAAGACACGATGTCCAGTCCTGTAGATATCTGGACACAAGTTGATATGTGCAGTAGTGGTGTACAAGACTGTCCAGCCCTAGATGGTCATGCAGAATCTACTACCCAGGATCAAACACCTGCCCGTGATGCACGTGTCCTGACACAAATAATCGAGAGAATATATTGCACACATTCGCATAGTGGCACATGGAAATAGGGTGATGAAGGCACTGACGTAAACAGGATACCCCCTGATCCACTGTTTGAGGGACAATTACTGTGTGGGTAGGTGTGTCCTGACCAACAATGATACAATGCCAAATATCCTGTGATTGTAGGAAATAACTATGTACCATACTGCATGTAACAGTTGCCTAAAGCGGTAACGTCAGGATAGAAAATACGTAATTCATACAAGAAACAGACTAACAACTAAAGTGCTAAAGGTATAGGCTCACAGCTAGGAAACTAATGAATGTTCTAAACCTGCACTGACCATAGGTATGTGTTGGCCTAAACAATCTGGTATCCCCAGAATATATCCCAACCTGTACATATGACAATGTGTCAACCCTACCAATGGTCAGAGCATTCACACAATAACTGGCCAGCCTCTTAATCACTCACAAAGCCAGTGACCTTTGGAGGAAAGGTGTTGAATGAGAATGACTACTTACAACAATGAAGAGTAATAGACGCATTTAACTGCAGAATAGTAGTAGTAATACGAATCTGTCAACACGTTCCAAGTTAATAGTACTAATATGGTAGAAGTGTCTGTGATTGTCCCTGATTTGTCATAGCTTGTCCCTGTCACTATAGAAACTAGTCCCCAAGTATCACAGAGGTCCGTACACATATGTACACCAACCAACTGTGACATCTGTTGACAGGACTATTGCATACCTGTAGTGAATTTATAACTGATGTCCAGAATAATATTCATTGTATCTATACATGAATGAAATAGTCAAATGTGAAGGGAAACACGTGGAAACCCCCCCACCCTGTATTATGTAGTGGAACCACTCCCCGCCCTATATTATGTAGTGCCGACCTAATAATGTAGTCAGCGGTGCCCAAACACCTGCGTCTGCAGCCCAAACACCTGCATCTGTAAACACAGGTAGAATGTTAAAATCTGGACTAACTCCGTCCATGTGCTACATCTGATATTTGAACAGCGCCAGGGCAGTTCTAGTCACCAGTCGGACAAGCCTAAACCTGGACCAGCACATAAACACCCTGACAATCAAACATGCGTATCTGCGAGGACTATAAGTGTAGGAGTTCTGAATATCCTTGGAGTGAGTAGACATGCAGCACGGGTCCAGAGCAGTAGGAAACAGGGAATGTTGGAAGTGTAGTACTGCAGTTTTCCCAGCAGGAGAATGGATGCCTGCTGTGTAAGGGAAGCGGTGAAGCATACGTCAGAGTAGCTATGAGCCATGGGTATACATATAAATGAGGCAGAACAACAATAGTGTAGTGGTTAGAGCATCCGCCTAACGTAAAGGCATTCCCGGTTCAAGTATGACTATAGCACATATTAATTGTGTAATGAATGCCTTTGTGCTGTAAAGCCAACATTTATAAATGTAAAGGTGAAAACGTGTCTCGCATGGGGCCGTTAACCGGATTCCATCAATCAAAGTGGTACTTTCATAAGGAATAAGGCACATGTAATCCCAAAGAAGTGGCAGTAAACATATGTAACTCAGAATAAGTAGATGCAAGTGCACCTGCGCGGGTGTACGCAGCTTGTAGCATAGCAAATGTATGTTGTCTTGTATAGCTGTAACTTTTATATATATATAGATATATAGTTAGATAGATAGATAGATAGATAGACAGACAGACAGATAGATAGATAGATAGATAGATAGATAGATAGATAGATAGATAGATAGATAGATAGATGTGTGTATAGATAAATATCCACAGACATAACAGAAATATGCAATTATATATCTATATCTATATATATCTATATATATATATATATATATATATATATATATATATATATATATGTAATGAACTCTGAAAGACGAAAGCAAACATAAGGGTTGCAAAGGGAATCTAGAGCAAGTAAGGAATTATAAAGTGCTCACAGCGTATGTCAGATAAAGCTGCACAAGTGTGAGTAGAGCACCGCTATTCACACCAGAGGCAGGGTTATACCAGTGGCCATAACATCGTTGAAGTGCTACGTCAACATTATACACAGACGGAATGTAGTACATGTAGTGACCACCTACACTTGTAACCCGCAAATCGTTCGTAATCCATAACACCAGGAAAGGCACATATGTGCAAATATGAATGGATGGTTAGCCTGTGAATACACGAGGTGGTACAAAATGTGTGTAGGGCCCCAACTCTCTGGAGAGGGCAATGTGTAAAGGTGTGTCATGGCTGCGATAACAGGTGTATAATGGCTGGTATGCATGGAAACTCAACATGGGTGTGCTGGAGAAACTATGGATATGCAATTATGGACACAGGAGTGCTAGGGTATGTTGTGCCAGTTGCAATGGAAAGGCCCATGGAGGTCAGCTAGTACATAGGTGCAATTCCCAGATAGAGCGTCGTCTGCGTGGAGACATGCGTGAATGGGCGTATTGCTGTCAGACGTTGTGCATCAGGGCTGGCAGCCTGGCATGTAAAACCTAAACGCCACCCATGAGCAGAACAGAGTAATGCTGTGGCAACCCCAAACTGGGAAAAGCAGAAAGACACAACTACATGCAGACATCAATATGTTGACGTACAATCTCAGTAACACAAACACTTATTCTATTAACATTAATAATATGAATGTGCACAGAAACAAACACAGTAGCAGGAATAACAGGCTGCTCATATGAGCAATAGGTCGAATGACACTGTATCACATCACACTTATCAGCGGCACCCCAGACATGAAAAATGTGCGACATCTGTCCACTGTATAATGTGCAGTATCCTGATCACATGTTTACCAGAGTGAAGTGTCATTGTTATAATGACTAAGGCAATAGTATGCTGTTGAAGCAGAGATAAAACCCAATACGCATGTGTAAGTGTCTATGTCTGGGAAATGTATAGGTTAATAGACACACAGATGTATATATAGATAAAAACGTATATATATATATATATATATATATATATATATATATTTATAGATAGATTTATATACACATATACATTTATACAGATATATATATATATATATATATATATATATATATATATATATATATATATATATATATATATATATATATATATATATATATATATATATATATATATATATATATAGATAGATATAGATATATACAAAGATATATATATATATATATATATATATATATATATATATATATATATATATATATATATATATATATATATATACATACACAAACAACAGGTATTGATATATACATATACACACAAAACAAATATGTCATTGTAGATATACACATGCACACAACTAGGTTACTTTACAGCAATTAGGGGTAACATATATACAGCCCGGGCATATGTGACTGGGAGGTCCAATAAATAAATGTTGTACCTCCACACTGCCCAGCTAGGCCAGTCAGACATACAGGCAGGCAATAAAGATTACTACACTGCTGCTGTCCAAAACACCGGCAGGAAAGTAGCAGTGGGAGAGATCTGCAAGGTCTACACTTTAAACATGGATAACGGTGTCCCTTGCGGAACCCCAAAATGTCAGTGTATGTGTCAACCTGTTGTCATCAATGCGAGCAGGATGTAGGTGTACATGGAACATTAGGCTGTGTAAGTGTGATAATACATGGGTTGACAAAATGTACGACATGTGTCCTGAGACTGGGAGAGTGGGCAATGTGTAGGGGTGTGCTCATACCCCAGCAGTGCTCACAGTAAGTATATGTCATGAGTGCTGTAGAGGGGTGCCAGGTAGGTGGACCATGGGTATGCAATAACGGGCTTAAGTGTGCAGGTGCTGGTTGGCAGAGATGTAGTAGGCCCACCCAGTGGAAGTCATTAATATTCCTATGTGGTCATAGCAGACGCCTATACGTCCCAAACCTGAAGAGCACATCTACCGGGTATTCTGTAAACCATCGGGGGAATACATAGAGACCAAATCAGTGCCGTGTACCCGATTAGCATGGACATCCATAGTTATGAATCAGAATGTAACAAAGTCCAAATAAACACTTCCAGAACTAATGATATTAGGTGGACAGTTGGTGGAATACAGGTAATGACAGATGACAACATGTATGAATCGTAAATGGCATGTACCTCGACAAATGTGAATGAATACATATGCTCTGTGACTGTCAATGTGTCTGGTTAATAGATCCAATCATCTAAATGTGTCCCACAGGGTGTTATGCAGTGTTTCTGATACAGTTTTCATTCTCCCCCATTGGTATGTGAGGTCTGCTAGTGACGGAAAGTACATAATTTTATGACCACCTCAGGTAGATGATAGCATAACAGATGAGGTACCACACCCGTACGCCTTTGAGTGACACACCCGTCTGGGCAGTTGTGTCCTGCAAAATGAATGTTATGGCACATGGCCTGTGAGTTTGGGAAAGGAGGCCATATATTGTGTGTAGTGGTGTCAGAAATTAATTTGTTGTATCAGAAACAGCTACATGTAATAGGAAACAGTATTAGCAATTATAATGCTACAAGAATAACCTTAACGTATGCAAACCGTGGAAGTAGTCAGTTTACAACTGGCTGTGGGTATGTGTTGCCTTGACACATGTGATTGCTCTACATATAGGATCTATAGGGCCGCCACCATTCTGAATGGCCAAAATGGGATCTGCTCTGTAGAAATGTCATACGTACCAGGGCAGAATATACCAACAGCCATGCATAGTACAGCAATATACATATCAGCACAAATCAAAGCGTAGTCTAGCGGCTGTAAAGTTGCTTATGCTACTACATATAACATGTCGACATGTCAGGTATACAGGACCTGTAAAAAGCAACCACTACAGGCACATAGAATATGAGAATGTCCCCTAATCAGGACAGTTGCAATGGCTAGAGTATCATCACATGACATATGCCTAATGAGGGACTGTCCCATGCAAAGTGGGAAAGGTGTTATTCCTACAGTCTCTCGTCGTGCAATCTAAAAGGTGGAAAACGTACAGTAGGTATGCGGTAGCATGACTTGCCAGACAGCTGCGTTAACAAAATCATATTCACATGTCAGCATTGCAGAGTATTGGTTCCCATATATCAGGCAGATCGGAGCAGATCGTATGAGGAACACGCATATAATATGATTACATCACTGGACAGGCCGCCGAGTCTGTACAGTCGAATGCCTGCCATCGCCAAATGGTTAGACATACCCGATACTGTAGTCATGTAGTCCGATGTAATACGCATCACAAGGGATCACACACACCCAGCGTGAGTGACAAATGTAAGCAGAAATTTTGGTGAGCGAGCGGCTGTAAGCGTGTTTGCCTACCAGTGTGCCAGTAGTGCACTGTCAACAAAATGTGGAGTCTAAACGGGTAAAAGGTGATGTAACCAGAGATCAGCAGTGCTTAACACTGTGCAAACCCATGCACAACTGCTCCCACCTGCTGGAATGTGCCTTACCCAGTCCGTATCCAAAGGCGTCGGTCTGTCCGCAAACAAAGAACTGCCCTATTCACGTGTTGGTAGCTGGAGGGCTTCCTATGTTGGATGCACACACTGCACCTCCTATACATGGCCGAGCACAGGTAGTGTCATGTTTGGCATCCATTGTACTGTGTGCGGGTCAGAGAGGGGACATCCGTGGGTACCTACTGTGTCAGTGCATATGCCTTGTGTTGCCTCTTTGCCAAGTGCAGGTCATACTGTGCACGGCCTTTCGCCGACTGGGCCCTGCTCAGGTAGTTCCTTCGCCAAGTCACACTGTGCCTGTACAGGCCTTGGCAGTGGTGTTGGGCCATGTGGCCCTGCCCCATGCTGTTCCTGCAGCAACTGTTACTGCAGGATCAGAATGTGTAGCATAGCAAATACCATAACAAATTGTGTGCATGTAGCTAGTGAATACTGCAGAGCTCCACCGGATGTGTCTGGATACCAGAACCGTGAACTGAGCATCCCAAACACATGCTCAATTACATGTCTTGCCTGTGCATTCACCTCATTATGATGTGAGTGTTCAGGTGTGTGTGCATTGCTGCTGGGTGTCATCAGCCATGACACCAGTGGTTACCCAGCATCCCCCACTAGGACACTGTAGGGGATGACCATATTGGCAAAGGTGTGGTACAGCTGTGTCAGAAGACATATATCGGAATCATCATAGCTTCCAGGGCAGACAGCACACACATTCAATCTAATGCCCTGGCCATTGTATATGGCCTAGCTGTTGGAGGGTATGCCCCTGTAGTGACTGTAGGCCCTACCCCACTCACCAGGTGGTGCTTTGATGTGTATGTGTGTGCAGGGTAGTCATCCATGTGGTTGAAGAGATGCATATTGCTGGTCTACTAATCACGTGTGTTGAGGACATGTACATGCTCACTAGCATGTGTTGACATGGCATCTGCGAACTGGTGCAATACTCTGGATGCAGATGCCTGTGAGATCCCCATGATATCCCCAGTTGTGCTGTGTGAGGTACCTGTGGCTAGTATACCCAGGCCAACACATAATGTGGTATCCACTTTGATGGGTTTCCCTCAGCCTGTTTGATGTGTCAGGTGTGGCAGGCACAGGTCAACAAGCTGTTGTAGGAGGTCTCTGTCCACCCCATAGTGCTCCACCATCCCCAGCTCATGTAGCCCCTGGTAAGTCTTATGTCACCCCAGTAAGGGATATTCGGTAGCATACACATCCTCACTGCCCTCAGCCTCCTGCACATGTTGGTCTATGTTGTCTGCTGCAGCCCTTCTCATTTGGTTGGACTGTGTCATGAAATGTCCCCGCAGGTATACACCGGTGGTGTAGAGTGCAGAAGAAACCTGTGTGTATGATGCTTGCTCACATTACCATACTGTTCAGGTGTGGGCTGGCCATGTCATCTGCTGATTGTGCTGATCATCACCTGTTTGTGTAGCCTGACAACCCCACCACTGCTGTTGTCCCTCCCAATGTCACCAGGCAGGTATAGACACACCCCTAGCTTAGGCGTGCTAAGGCAGGAGCACTCCCGAGGCACAGTTCTGCAATGTATGTACAGTATGCCTGACCCCCCTCCCATGCTGTCAACTATATTCGAGCCCTGCACCCGGCTAACTACACACATACACTCCAGGTATCTGCATCACACCCTGGGGATAAATGGGATACACTATTGTCAACCTCATCTGCATAGTATAGTCTTCTGATGAATAGTTATATGACCCATACCGAACCTTCAAATTAATAACCACTGCTTAGTGTCGCTCAGATCCATACACAACTGGTAACAGGTGCCTTACTATCACCATATTCGATGTCCCATGGTCTTCCCAGCAACAAAATAACCGGTGTCTATACGACTACAACCCAGCACCCTGCACACAACAGACAATGTGTATTACCACTACGCCATGGCAGATATACATACATCCCAGGTTATCACGTTCAGATCATCCGGCACAAACATTCAATAGTGCTGATGTCCCCAGACATATATGTTTATATCTATGTCTATCTCTGTATATCTACATATATCATATATATTATTTGTATACATATATACATAGATATACATACACACATATACATGTACACACATATGTAGATATTGCATTTATATCACAACAGCGGACCACATGACAGAAAAGCATTAGACAGGCATGAAAAGGAAACTACATGTGTCACCTGCATCATGTAGTGTTGTTACTATCAAGGCATGTGTGTTCTGTTGCATCACACCGGTCAGACTGTATTAAGGGTAAGAGTAGGGCTGCTGACATTTACTCACCAGACCTATTGGAGAATGTATGTGTTGACAACCCAGTGTCTTGGCAGAATATGCAGGCTGTGGACACTATAAAGGTCAGCAACAAAACACACTGAACACATCCTGCAGTTAGCCACCCACAGATACCAACACATAGGGTATAACTGCCAAACACACACACCTGCCATGCCTTGGAATCGAGCACCTACCTGTCTAGTCTACCATACTACAGCATTACGCAGTAACAGAAATGCGCTACCGAGTTTCACCATCACCACACTCCCAGAGGCATACTTCTAGGTGGATGATATCATCAGCAAAGGCAAAGACACCAATAGGGAATGTATAGAGAGGGAGCCATCTAAAAGCATTACTCTGTCCCCAGGCAGCTGGAAACACACACACACACACACACACACACACATACAGTCACACTTGGCAGGGCCGGGAGTCAAACATACACCTAACTACCTTATCACACTACAGCATTACACAGTTACAGAACACGCTACCGAGATTACTGGAACACAGCACTCCCAGAGACATACTTCTAGGTGGATAACATCATCAGCAAAGGCAAAGACGCCGATAGGGAATGTATGGAGAGTGAGCAGTCTAAAAGCATATTACTGTCCCAAGGTAGACGTAGACAAGCACACAGCAGTGGTGTGAGCGGGAAAACTGCCTATCTATGGAGCACTATTACAACACTACATGGATACGAGATGCGCCACAGACAGTACACCCTTCAAGACAGTCCCAGTGTTTTCAATGTAGGAATCCATCCTGACATGGGGTATGGACATCTGTTGTCTGGATGACCACTATTGCTATACAGGATTTCAATCGTCATGCCTATACACAGAGGCACATAACCAACACAAGGTGTCACTGGGCATACTCACACAGTTAGTAGCACACGTCCGTTTGGAATGTACTGTGTGTCCATCTACACAACGGTGTACTGGGCATGCTCACACACTTAGTAGTAGCGAAGGGCTGTCTTGTATGCACATGGATTCTAAACACGGAAGGGCACAGTTTGGAATGTACTGTGAGTCCATCTACACAATGGCATACTGGGCAAGCTCACACACTTAGGTAGTAGCAAAGGGCTGTCTTGTATGCACACGGATTCTAAACAAAGAAGGGCACAGTGTGTCGATAGAGAATATTGTTAGCACTAACGCTGCACTACACACATCTGACACCAGACGTCAGTGCTAGCTGTGTAGCGCTTGTGATCACAGCTGACAATCCAGATCCAACAATGGGGAATATGGACATCTCTGCAGTGAGGAACAACTGGCATATGGCACAGTTGTGCACAATAGCACTACCACTGTATACCTCAGGTACAGACATGTGGGCCATAAGAATGTGACGGACTGCTCCAGGTGTTACTGTCCCCATGTACATGAAGGCCACTCACATGTACTGACCAGTACACACTCAAGAGCTATCACAGATGTCTCAGGTGCAGATCACAGTGGTAAATGCCGCATTCTACTATGTAGCCCTCGGACATCACCATGTCCTTGGACGAGCAACACACATCCATACATTACTCATGACCAGTGGACTGTACATAGGTCTACAGCAACTGTGCAGATTACACATGTACTGACAGGGTTCCGTCATGTGGTATGCAATGCAATGATACCACAGTTCATAACCAGGTCGGCTCTATACATAACAGGGGCCCTGGGTCTTACACAGCTGTAACAGATGACTGTCGCTGTACACCAGAAAACAGTCATGTTTGGATATGACATACATGTAATCGCAGTGGATATGTACATGGCCCACACACACACACAATGCATATATACATAGCATAGCTTTTGCTGTCCTCTGTGCAGACATGTGGCTACAGCAATCACACACATGCACATGTTGAATGCTAACAGTACATAAGGTAGAAATGTTGACTGAGGTAACATTCCCTCTGTACTAGTTACCCATGACAACCAACATATCATACAACAGTCCATGTGTCATGTATGATTTCACACTGAGCTAATCAAAGGAAGGACACTGAGCAAACTTGGAACTATAATATATAACATTAAGTATCCTGTTTTTTGCTTATTTTGTTCTTTATTTCTTTGTTATTTATAGCACTTTGTGTACTGTGTATTTTTCTAGCTAGTTTCACCGTGTGAGGTATTAACTGGAAATTGTCCACTTTTATTAAGCATCTGTTGGGTTGTTTGTTTCTGATAACTTGTTGCAGTTAAACTCTTTTTTTCTAGAGGCTCCTTTAGCTGTTTAAAACTTTCATTTAAAGGTTCACTGCTGCTTTTCAGCTGTGAGAAACATTTCTGCAGTTTGTTTCCCACCCTCCCTCCCTGTTGGTATATTGTTATAGTTGGTGTGTTTGCAGTTGCTCACCCCTAGTGTAAATTTGATCTGGGACCCTCCTCCCAATCTAGTGTCATTACCTCATTCTACCCAGTACAGGGAGAACATTTGAGAAGGCCAATCAGCTTAGTTTCTGCTACTCCTTTCTTTCTTTCCACAAAAAAAAAAAAAAAAAAACTTTTTCTAACCTTGTTTCCTGCCTTTCCTGTAGGTAGTCTAGCCTAGATATAGATTTGCAGTGTCCAGGACTATTTGTAGGCTTCTAGGCCCCCAAGCCTTTCTGTGTTGGAGGGAAGCCTTCTAGCTTAATTTTGTTTCTTAGAACTAGCCAGTTTTTTGTTTCAGCACTTGTTCAGAACTTATTGTAAGCACTAAATAAGCTACAAATTACTACAGCACTCAACTTTCCTCAGTGTCTAGAGGAAAACAGTTTCTAGTACTTAACAAATAATCACCTATCCAGGCATGTCTAAGGGTCATCCCCCAGTGTTTTCTCCTGTCTACCTGATGAATCTGGGCATCTTGAGGCAATGCAGTAATTGCCTTATGTACACAGACAACCCTCTACTCCTACTACCCAACACTACAACCGTGAGAGATGCACTTATATAGCCAAACTGAAAGCAAAGCTCTCTTCACCCAAGACTGGACTAGACAGTCAAGATGAGAAGTTAAACACTTGCACCACACCGCACTCAGCACATAGTCCCTCAAAACCTACACCACCAAAACACACACATAGAAACACAAAACACACACCTCGCGGAGGCTCTCTGTAAAAACCTGCCCAAGCAACAGGGACCGCCAAAGCAGAAACACAAGCAACCTCCACCCCCCCAACACAACCCAAATGACACATAGCCTACAAACTCAGTGTGCCACTCAACCACAGCCCATAAGGCATAACAACGTACCCAACACTCTAGTCATAGGTGACTCTATAGTCAGGCACACTGATGTTCCACTCACCAGGCTAAACAAGGAGAAAGTTACTGTCAGTTGCCTGCCGGGTGCCAGGATCTGCCACATAACGCATGCACTTAGGTCACTCCACAACAAGTACAGATATGACTCTGTCATTATCCATGTTGCTGTGAATGACCTGAGACATACCTCCTTGGACTACATGAAAAGGGACATGGAGGAGCTGTCCGATCTTGTAGGCCAGGCAGGTATGACCCTAGCCCTGAGTAGCATCCTGCCATCACCCAGAATTATACCACAGTACAAGGACAAATAATTGACTTTAACAAGTATCTGTCTGCCTGGGATGACATGATCGACAAGCCACGATGCTTTGCCAGAGATGGCCTGCACCTGTCGCCCCTGGGATTCCGGATACTGACTAAGGCTCTAGCCATCCCTATAGTGCCTTTTTTAGGCAAGGTTCAAATGACAAATTCACCACCCTAACAGGTGCAGGCAAGAAGAATCTGAGGGTATTGCTACTCAATGCTAGAAGCCTAAACCTACAAATGCACTCTCTTGAGGCACTCCTTAAAATGGAGAACATCAACGTCTGTGCAGTGACAGAGACCTGGGTCAAGGCTCCAGAGAGTACCCCTGCATTACCAGGCTACAATTCATACCACACCTTTCGGCCACCTAACCTGGACCGAAACACTAAAGGCAGAGGCATGTCCATATTCATTAAGGATATCCACACCTCCAGGCTAGTTGCTCAGCATAATGCATCCGAGATTATCCAAGTGCAACTAACTCTGGGCAAGACCGCAATCCAAATTGTAGCTTGCTACAGACCCCCCACCATGTCCCAGGATTCCCACTCCTCATTTCGTAATACGCTGGAAAATATTAGGGTACAACGTAACACCCTAATAATGGGCGATTTCAACTACCCTACCATTAACTGGGAAAACTACTCATGTACCAACTCTTGTGCTCAACGTTTTGTGGAATTCATAAATTCCAATGCCACGTATCAACTTACCTACACCCCCACCAGGGGCAGCAATATCCTAGACCTGGTTATTACCAACATGGGCAACTGGTGCTCCACACCAGAGGTCAATTCCTCGTTGGTCAGATCTAACCATAAGCTAATCACCCTAGACATCCACATCTCTCCCCCACCCCCCATTAGGGAAACCACAGTACAAAATTTCTCCAAATCCAACTTCACGCTTCTTAAGACAGAAGTGGCAAACTTCATGACACCCATGCTGACGGACAATAGAGGTATGACTGCTGAATCCTACACAGATGCACTTTATAGGCACTTAAATGAGTGCATGGATTGTGCAATTCCTAACAGAACCAAGATGCTATCCTCCAAAAAAAGGAAGCCAATCTGGTGGTCCCCTGCCATAAACAAACTCTACAACAGAAGAAAGAAACTGTTGCAAAAAAGAGTAAAATCCCATGATTGGAGAAACTGCCTGGTCAGCTTCAGTAAGAAGCTGAGATCCCTCATAAAATCCTCCAAAGCTAGTTATGAAAACAAAATTGTCACTGACTCTAAAGACAACCACAAAGCATTCTATAGCTATGTCAAGAATCTCAATGGCAACACTCAGATCTGCTCTGAGTTACAGCACAATGGCATTAAATATACAGAACCAAAGGATGTTGCCAACATTCTGGCAGATAGGTTCAGTGCTAACTTTACCCCTCTGTCATCCCCTAAAGGGCCCATCTCTATACCAGAAGAATGCAAAGTTCCTGTAATCATGGCTGCACAGGTAAAAAACACACTATCCAAAGCCAAGAACACAGCATCCATGGGACCTGACGACATCCCAGGTTGTCTTCTACATGAACTACAGAACGAACTGGCACCCCACCTAAGTACCATGTTCAATCATAGCCTCACCTCAGGCTATGTGCCCACTGAATGGCACCCAGCTACAGTTATACCACTCCACAAAGGGGGAGCCACCACAGACCCCGGAAATTACCGCCCCATTAGCCTAATGAGCCTGGTCTGCAAGGCTATGGAGCGTATCATCATGGAACTTATAAACAATGACATTGGTAATCTCCAAACTCAGGACCCCACCCAGTTCGGGTTTGTAAAAGGCAAATCAGGTCTCCTAAACCTGATAGACTTCTTTGAAGCAGTCACCAACGCCGTAGATGAGGGTAAGGTGGTTCACACAGCCTATCTAGATCTTGCCAAGGCTTTTGACACCATCCCCCACTCAGAAATTATAGATAAACTCACTAAGATAGGTATAAATCCCTATGTCACAAGATGGGTTGCCAACTGGCTCACTGACAGAACCCACACTGTGAAAGTAGCAGACTACAAATCCAGCTTCAGATTAGTGACAAGTGGAGTACCACAGGGTTCAGTCCTGGGTCCTCTCCTGTTTGGTATCTACTTTTCTGAAGTACAGGCCAACACAGAAGGTCTTTGGCTAACGAAGTTCACAGATGACTGCAAACTAGGAGCCATAATAAAAACTCCAAAAGATGTGGACATCCTACAAAAGGGTCTTGCTGAGACAGATGCCTGGTGTCAAAGCCATGGCCTCAAGCTCAATGCCAAAAAGTGCATTGTCATTCCTTTTGGTAAAAATTCAGTACCCATGAACTACCACATAGGTGCTAGTCTACTTAACACTGAAAGTGTGATAAGAGACCTTGGGACACAGGTGGACAGTAGTCTCTCCTTTGATAATCACATCACCCCAGTAGTCAGGAAATCCTTCTATGTGGCGCACCTCATCAAAAAAGGTTTCTCATCCAGGAAAAAAGAGGTCATTGTTCCCCTCTACTCGCCACTCATTAGACCCATTATAGAGTACAATGCCGCTTTTGGTATGTACCTCACAAGACATCTATAACAACTGGAAAGGCCACAGAAATATCTCACAAAGAGGATTACCAGCCTCAAAGAGATGCCCTATGCAGAGCGTCTCAAAAAACTGCAGCTTTACTCTGTTGAATATCGCCTACTCAGAGGCGATCTCTGCCTAACACACAAAGCTATGTCAAACCCAGAGTTTTAGACATGCTCCACTTAAAGAAATCCCAATCCCTACGAGCTACACGCTCTAGGGACCTAAACATCATCACCACAATAAAGAGAACATGCTGGAGGGATAGATTCCTGTCCCACAGACTTCCCATACTCTGGAACAAACTACCTATCTATATCAAACAAAGCACCTCATTAGCACTCTTCAAGAAAAATCTTGATGATTGGATGGGAGATAGGAAATTCACCCCTGGGATCACTTCTGTGGCTCTGCTCGACAGTGGCACAGGAAAATAATTTTCTTGGGTGGCGAAAGCCAGGGTACCTTTGGCTAGGCTTATATAGGCCCTAGGGCCAATAGCCTAGTACCTACCTATGAACCTATGTCATCACACATGTCCACCAATTGCAATGCATACAAACATGGCTACATGACAGGAATGTATGACCAACACACATGTACATGTAGTGGTGTGCATGCAGCTACCATGCATGTGCAGTAGCTGATGTATGTCGTTCATTTGTGTCTAACTACAACATGCAGTTGCAATGCAGCCCCATCATTGACACCTGTATATCATGAAATACTGACAGTACGGTAGGATGTACATTAAGTATGGATGGATGTGTATACATAAAGTGGTGGTCCACCTTTGCAAATGGATGTTTGCTGAAAACAGCTCACAGGTGTGTCACAAGCTGTCCTACCATTACATGTGCAAACAGTACACTATGTTACTGTTACTTGAAGGTGAAGACATGCAACCTACACAGCGGTAAGGGTGTTACTGACTGTACATCACTTGACACCTGTAACACTTACGTCCTCCCGTGTGCATATAGCAGCACAATTGCCAAAGGTAGCATTGGTACACATAATGCGTTCAATACAGCTGCATGTCTGTCAGACATATCATCATAAAGCAGGTGCAGGATTCACAGTACTGCCATGTGTGTTTGCTTGTGTGACCATATATGTACACTGTTGTAGAGATCTGTACATACTGCAGTGTAGAAAGCAAGACATAAGCAGGGGTGGTGTGTGTATCACACACATGTGAGCTATCTGTATGTGAATAACATTTGTGGACTCCACAGTGTGTGTGTGTGTGTGTGTGTGTGTGTGTGTGTGTGTGTGTGTGTGTGTGTGTGTGTGTGTGTGTGTATGTATGGCTGTCTGGTGCATGGAGTGAGGGTGTATGCTACCATACAGAACAGACAGGATCCCTAACCCCTCATGGTGATGCAGTCTACTACCATGTCGGTGCCATCGGTCACAGCCTTACTGGCTACCTGTACATGTTTATTCTCTGTGTCGCGTCATGTGGGTGCACAGGTACTGTGAAGGTGATTACTACATAGGCAGGGGTCCTCACCTCAACACTATCAAGTGTGTGTAATAGTATTGTTGACCCTGTGAGTGTGGTCATGTTACTGTGTGTTTCTGTGTAAGTCTGTATGTGTTCTCATCCTGTAATTTGACAGTGTATTACTGCTACACAGTGAGGCCTCATGCTATCAACTGGCCTCTAACATTGACATCAGCCAGACCGCTGTGTAAACCCCCCCGCACCATATCACCATACCTGCGATGTGACCTGGTATGGATGTCACATCTCTAGCTACTGTAGCCTATTAAACAACTCACATGCTTCTGGATCAGTAGATGTGTGGACATCTGTGGAATGGTAGCCTTTCCTAACAGTGAACTTGAGGCTATGTATTGCATGCTGGTATTGCCATACATGCCTGTGAGTACTCCACATTTACACATGGGAAACTGCAAACACTGCTACTTATTGGCACATGCAAGTAGACCTTAAGGAGGGAAGTAGGGCATCATTGCCAACATGCTGTTACTGTTGTTACCAAGACACATAATGTGAACATACAACAATGCACTCTAGCTGCAACCACTGTAATGCAATGGCACATGCAATTAAACCTTAAGGAGGGAAGCAGGGCATCATTACCAACATGCTGCTACTGTTGTTACCAAGACACACACTGTGAACATAATACAATGCATTCTAAACCTGTACTACATAGTATGTCTGGTGCATGTCAACAGTACACAACAAATGTAATATACACTTCTTACTGTTCTGTTCACCCTGTGCATCAGACCATATGAGCATGTCCCTGCACCGATGGTGTGGATGACAGGGATGCGGCACAGGCATCATCATATGCACAGGGTGATAATGTTTGCCAGGGGCATAGGCTGCACCAGTGAATGACATAATGTGTGTGGGTTAGGGCCGGTGATCTGTTGGACATGTGTGGTCATTATGCATGTGGGTGTTGCGGTGCTCTACAAATGTTTCTGCTGTGTGCGTGTATGTGTGCACACAGTTCTGCCACGTGTCCAGCCTACACAGGGGTATTATTGACAGCTCCAGATTGTACAGACCAGGATGTACAGCTCACTGTGTCCGGCCACGGCCATGTGACCTGTGCCTGCCAGGGGTTGCACGGACACTACCAGGCAGAGGTACAGATTTGCTACTGTCCGATGACACATGTCCACTGGAACTGTGTCCCCGCTGGGAACGTCCAGGGCCATGTCCATGTGGCCTGCTGTGTTCTGGTGTGGACTGCGCAGCACCAGCTGCACTGCTACTGCTACCGGCACTGTGGGAGCGGGCATGTGAGGTGACTCATTCACGTTGACCTGCACCAGGTGGTGTAGCTGGCCTACGTCCACGTAGCCTATGCCTCACTCCTACCAGATGTTCCAGCACAGACAGCTCACGCTCGTGGATTGCTATGCCACAGTCAAGGATTCCAACCATGTCACCCAATCGCCTGTCCAGAACATCAGCGATCTGCTGTTGAGCATTTGCCAATGCCTGGATGTTGTTGTTTAAAGAACGGATAGCAGCCCTCTGAAGCCTCTGCCCTTCTGTGTTCTGCTGTTCAGCATGTGCCTGTGTTGCCATTACAGTCTGGAACATGTGTCTGGTGACATCAGCTGCTGCACTCTGTCCTGCAGGTGCATGTCTGCCAGAGGTCTTCCTACGAGCAGCACTGGCCACATGCCTATGTGGCATATCTGCAGTCATTACACTGACACCATGGTGTGGAGACACACCTTCTGTAGCCACCACACTTTCCTCTTCCAAGCTAACACACACTGACTGTCCTTCCTCTATGGCCACTGGTGATGGGGTATGTGTTGGCATGAGTACTGTGTGCGGGGAGGAGGGGGACATAGCTGGGATGGCAACCATTGGCACAGATTCAGCCCCTGACAACCCTGCCTGTACCTCATGCATATGTTCATCACTGCTAGTATCTGTGAGGACACTGACATCAGATGGACCGCAGGAAGGTAACACACCTACATCACCTGTGAATGCAAAGAAAGACACTACATTACAACAGACACACAGACACACAGACTCGCCATGCATGTGATTTGACAGACGGCATGCAGCATGCATGTGATACAGCAGATGGCATGCAGCTCAAACATTAATAGTGGTAGTTAGCATGCCTCCCTGGGTTGCAAACAACAGCAAGCAGGTGTCATATCAGAAGCCATGCAGTTCACACAATCATGGTAGTAAGCATGCATCCCTGTGATACACCATGTGGACCAGCGCAGGTTAACAGTACACATGGCTGATGTGACCTTGGCATTGACATGTAGTATGACATGTAATCTGCTGACGTGTGCATTGACATGCATACATCTCTGACACAATGGTGTCCTGACACATGTACAGTGGTGTAATGGGTATCACATTGCAGTGTTGTCTGTATGCCCTACAGATAGAAAGCACTTTCAGCAGATGTGCATGAGCATTGAAGGGTAGTATGAGGCATCTACATTGCTATACAGTGTGAAGTACAGACACTGTGCCATTGCATGGCATCATGTGGTGCCTATATTGCTATACAGTGTGTAATACACACACAGTGCATAGCCATGACTGCGTGTAAACACATGACAAAACTACTGTGGATTGTGACCCACATCGCTGAGGTGGATACACACTAAATCATGCTGTGTCATGCAACAGGTCACTGGAAGACCTACGGATGACACCCCTGCACAACTACTAACATGTCTTAGCTGCCTGGCAACCATGTCCACACATGTCAGACTTGTCAATACACCATGTCCCACATGACATTTATGTACCACACACACTAGGTGCACAGCTGACAGTGATGTCCAACAGCGGCAAGGGAAATGTATGGTATCTATGGCCTGATGTGGTGTCTATGTCTGTGGAAGCTGTACAGGTGACTACTGTCTTGCTATGCCATAGTCATGATGTTCAACACATCTTATATGGTTGAATTAAGTGACACCTCCACAAGCTGTGCACAGGCTTTTAGGAGGTCCATTGTTCCACATCAACTATATAACCATTCAACAAAGGCTATAGTTGGACCATGTGTGGACAATGTGCAACAGGGTGTATACACATCACATCTACTGTGTGGCTACATGTCTCTGGCCATCCTCCATGGCCATGTGTGAACATGTGTTGGCCAAATGTTTGTGATGGCCATCTATCTCACATGTCTAAGTTGTCTCATATGATATACACCCATATATGTCAGATATGTCACTGTCCACAGGGTTATGCAGACAAAGGGTTGTATGTTTGGTATGTGGGGTATGTATTATGGGATAGTGAGACAATATTGCAGCCAGAACACTACATGTCTGGGACTTGTCAGATGGCACATCACAATGTGTGCACCCATTGCAGGGGCATATTACACAATGGTGAATCCTGTGGGCTGCCCATATCCCAGCTCACTGTGTGGTACTGTTTGCGTATTACACATGTGTTGTTCCAATGTATAGTACATATGCCTACATTGAACAACACCTCCACCATTGTATGCACAGCTGTCCACACATCTAGCAATGACAGATAATGTGGTTTCATGTCGGTGTTTCATTTAGTCTGTATATATTGCACATGGATAGCCAGTGTGGTTGATGACAGATGTGACCTGTATATCATGATTGGACCATACATTATATGTACGTGTGTTAACTGGCCACATGGCGAATAGATATTTGCATTAACATGCCTGATACTGATAACTGTCTCACCTGCAATGGATTGATGTCTGTGCGGCACACCAGAAGTACCTGTATAGGGGTGACACAGCGGTTTGAACATTATCCATGACTGTATGACAGCTACAGGGTGCACTGTGCATGTTAACACATTCGCCTGTACAATAGCATATAGTATGCACATGTGTGCATACACAGGATAGCAAACTATAGTATGCGGCATGTGTGTAAACATACCTTGCATATAATGTTACATTACATATTGTAGAGTGACACATGCAACTAAATGGGATATAATAGTCATATGTGCAGTAGAGACTTACCAGGCAACTCCAGGCTCAGTGGTTGGGAGACACCCACCTCCATGATGGCAGCTAGTGTTTGTGGATGCTGTTCTGAGGGTGTCCTCAGGCTGGCCAGTAGCTCCTCAGTGTGTGTGAGTGGGGGCTGGGTTGGTGGCCCACCACCTGTTCCACATTGTTCCCTGGCGATTGCATTGGCACGCTGTTTTGCATGTCGTATCAGGTCCATGCAGTGTCTGCGCACCTGCTGGTAGGTGCAGTTATGGCCACCCACATCATTAACCCTCATGTGTAGTTTCTGCCACAGGTCATCACACTGCTGGGCATGCTGTGGCATATGGCTGAACAACACCTCATAGTTATCATGGAGGTACGGGATGAGGGCATCATCCTCCAGGTGGCTATACACTGGCAGGCATGAATGAGGCATTATCTGGAAGTCATAATGATGGAGACAGGTCACAGTATCACAGAGAAGTACAAAGATACAGCTGCACATACATTTGTATTAAATCTAGTACATATGAACAGTTATCTTTGCAAATCGTCATGACACTGACATGGCTGACATGTTTGTGTCACACACATATAACACCCGTTGTGCATTGGATATCACCACCATATATGTGTGTCACCTCTTTACATTACTCATACTCAATGTGAATGCTGTCTTGATGTGGTCATGTCAGTTTGCCTGTACTGGTGTTCTTACCTATCAGTACATGCTTGGACGTGTCCACAGTAATGCTGTTGACCTTGATGCTGTGTATATGTCACATATCAACACATACACTGCCTTAATGGACATGAACAGTGACAATGCACACATGTGCATGGAAACCTTTACATGCATGTGTTTTCCCATATACATCTACACGGCACTGTACAGCAGTTCAACATCCTGCCACGTATCGCCTGTGTTGTACATGTGAAACACATGGGACAATGGCTAGCCGGACATTATTCGCAGGGAAGGTTATCAACCATAGCATGTACGGGCAAGGTTGTCTAGCTGTATCCAACAGCCATTTTGCCACTGCCAGGTGCATCAGTGCCACATTACTGATCCAGACAGTTAATGATACATCTACCATGCGGTCATCGCACCATGTTTGACAGAGATGACATGTGCAGCCTTGATGGACAGGGTTGCATGGTATGGCAGGAGTATGTAACATGTATGGCACAGGGATCTGTCCAGCATGTGGCGATCATTGTAGTAGGACGGTGGCTGTCCATGACATATGCCTTTCAGATCAGGATATGTACGTATAGCATGCCCAACATCACTGTGTAGCACATGTCTTTATGCAAGCTAGCCAGCATGCTGCATAGTGGGGGTGAGGATTGTGAAGGCTGGTATCGCCCATCCACGCATGGCCAATACCCCTGAAAGGTGATATGTGATCCAATATTGGTCACCTGAGTGCTGAGAATGCCTCTCCAATGATCTCCATGCTCATGGATGGCACCCTGTCATGACATGGGTGCCTCGTATGATTACCTAATAGGCCTGGAGACGTCACCAGCTCAGGGAGGTGAACTGCACAGCACCATCCCTTACACACAGTGTCCATAATGTTGACTACTGCCTAGGTGGTAGATAATGGGTACAGGGTTATTCACCTAGCGGTGACAATGCTATTATCAGCTGTCAGATTGTGCACATATGTCACGCACCTCACCGACAAAGCCCATTCTGTATGTTGTCCACAACACTGAGACAGCTATACCTCCTAGGTCATGGCCATTCACATCCTTACATACGCAGATGCCTCTGATTTTGTCTGTGTGGTATGGGCTACAATGAGGGAGGAGTACAAAACATTAACCCTGTTTTACTGTAGCTGCCACTGGTGTGATATGCACATGTCACTCAGACACCTTTTGTAGTGTTGCTTCTGTCAACAGGCCACTGGTAGACCACTCCTGTGCCATACGAAGGTACATCTAGTATACTCAGTGTAGCTGGAACACAGTATGGGTGATGTCCTATGACCTGTCACAGGTATGCTATGCAGTGTGAAATCATCCATACTGTCATCTACATCTGTACTGCTAACATCTACGTTGATAAAGGTTCATAGACTTGCAGACCATACTCAGCAGGGTAATAGTGCAGTGCCTCCAATTATGACTGGCATCTCCGCTTGTGGGTTGCAGTGGGTTTATATTATCCAACACCCTATCTGTATTGCATTTTCATGCTCAGCACTTGTTCAGAACATGTAAGCACTTCATGAGCTACTAATGACTATAGCACCCATTCCAACTCATTTTTTACAGGTACACTGTCTGTCCTTACATTTCCAGCTTGCTTACAGTACAACAGCTGTTGTACACACATAACTCACATATCTTGTGAGACATGGTTGAATATACAGGCATGTCCAAGTGTCACTTACCAGTGTTATTGCCTGTCTATATAATGAATATGGCAAACATGAGGCAATAGAGCAATTCACTCATGTACACAGTCAATGCTGACCTCCCAACATACGACAATACAGCCTGTGGGAGATGCACATATGTAGCCATGCTGGGGGTAATGCCCTCACCAACCCAGACTGAACCTGACATTCATGTGAGGACATTTAACATTTGCTACACACCCCACTCATCACATAGTCTCACTAGATCTCCACCACCACAAGCCACACATAGTATGACTACAACATTTGCAGAACCTTTCCATACTCTCTGTGTAGGCAACAGAGGCAGCCCTCATCACCAAACACAGCACCAATTACTTATAGCCCTCAGACTCATGTGTGCCCATCAACTACAGCCAATAGGGTGTCATAACATACCCAACACACCAGTCATAGGTGACTCTGTAGGCGGTCACACTGATGTCCCACTCAGCAGGCTACACAAGGCAATAGTTGCTTACATCTGGCTGTCGGGTAACAGGATCCACAACATAACCTATGCACCCATGCCACACCTCACCAGGTACAATTTGACTGTCATTCTCCATGTTAGTGTGACTGCCCTGAGATGTAACTTCCTGGACTACATGTATAGGGACATGCAATAGCTCTCTGGTCTTGTAGCCCAGAAGGTATCACCCAAGCCCTGAGAAGCATTCTGCATTCATCCAGACTGATACCACTGTACAATGACTGAATGTTTCACTTCAACAGTTGCCTATGCTTCTGCTGTCATTCCACAGGCATCCAGTATCTGTCTGCTTTGAATGACATGGTCAACAAAACATGATGCTTTGGAACAGATGACCTGCACCTGTCAGCCCTGGGAGTACAGATAACATGTAAGACTCTTGGTGCTCCTATACTGCCTGTCTTGGACAGTTTCCAATAACATTCACCACCAGAACAGGAATAGGCAAGCAAATCCTGGGGTACTGTTACTCAATGCTTGACATCTTCATCTCTGACGCACTCAGGTGAGGCACTCCTTATAATGGACCACTTCGATATCTCTGCAGTGACTGGGACCTGCCTCTAGGCTCCAGAGAGCACACCTGCACTGACAAGTTACACGCAGACCACACCTTTCAGTCATGTAACCAGGACCGGAACACCCTTGTGAAATATGGACACACCCCCAGGCTGGTTCCTTAGCACAATGCATCAGAGGTGATCCACGTGCAACTTACTGTGGCCAGAACTGCTACACACATTGTAACTTGCTACAGATTCAACAACACACCCCACGGTTACCGGCCCTCATTTCTTGGTGTACTGGACAGTAGGGTTCAGACAGGTACTACTGATGTGAGACTGACACTAACCCACACTTAACTGGGATACCTACTCATGCACCGACACATTAGGCCAACGCTTTCTGGGATTCATAGCCTCCACTCAGCTGGATCAACCCATACACACCACCACCAAGACCAACAATATCCTAGACATGGACATTACCAACATGTGACTGGTGTTCCACACCTGGGGTTATCCCCTCATTGGTAGTTTCTGAACATATGCTAATCACCCTTGTTATCCACATCCCGGCACCACACCCTTCACAGAATACACAGTACAAGATTTCTACACAATGCCTACTTCAGACATCTTATGACAGCGGTAGTAAACGTCATGACATTCGTGCAAATGGACAATGCACTTACAAATGCTGAAACATACACCAGTGTACTTCATTAGCACTTACACAACTGCATGGATCATGCTGTCCCAAACAGAGTCATGATGGTACCCACCAGATAATGGACGCCACTCTGGGGGGTCCAGTTCCATACACATAATGTACAACAGAAGGTGGAGGCTGTTGCAAAGTGGAGTACAATCCCATGGGTGGGGTAGCTCACTGGTCAGCCTCAGTAGAAATCCGGGATCCCTTATCACATCCTCCAAAGCTAGCTACATAAACATTACTGCGACACATTCCAAGGACTACCACAAAGCATTATGGAGATATGCCAGTACTCAATGGCAATACCCACATCTGCTCTGACATACAACGGTTAGGCAGGAACATTACAGACTGACTGCTATTGGCAACATCCTGGCAGATAGGTTCAATGCTAACTTTACACCCTCTCACTCCCTACAGGGCCAAAATCCATACAGGAACAATGCAGAGTCTCTGCGGTCACAACTATCCAGTTTCAACCAGCACTCTTTAAGGCCTGGAACACAGACTCCATGTGACCATCCAACATCCCAGGCTGTGATTTACACAAACCTCAGAATGACATGGCTCCCCACTTGGCCACCCGATTCAGTAATAGCCTTGTATCAGACATTGTGGCCCCTGAATGGCGCACAGCAACAGTTATCACACTCCACACAGGTGGCACCATAATGAACCACAGGGACTATTGCCCTATACACTTGACTGGACTGTTCTGCAAAGCTATGGGGCACATCTTCATGGAAGTCATTCACAGAGACATTGGTGGCCTCCAGACCTTTGATGACACCCGGGTTGGATTTGTTAGGGCCAGACCATGGCTCCTACACCTGGTGGACTCCTTTGATACAGTTACCAGGGTAGTTGATGATGGTAAGGGGGTCCACACAGCCTACATTGTCCTCTCATTGGCTTTCAGCACTGTTCTCCATTCTGGTATTGACAACATACAAATCCACCTGCACATTGACCCCTACGTCTCGGGATGTTATGCAAAGTGGCTCACGGACAGGACCCACACAATGAGGGTAGCATACCATGGTACCTGCTGTAATTCAGTTACACTTGGTGTACCACAGTCCTTGGTCATAGGGCCCCTCATGTTTGGTATATGCTTCCCTGAGGTACAGGCTAGCACAGAGGGACTTTCCCCTGAATTGGTTTCCAGACGACTGCAAACAAGGAGCCATGATTGATCCACCAGCTGATACAGACACCCTCCATATGGGTGTCACTGTGACGGATACCTGATGTCAATAGCATGGCCTCAAGCTGCATAACACAAGGTGCATAGATATCCCCTTTGGATTACACCAATCACCCACTGACTATCACATAGGTGGCAATCCCCTACATACATGGGACATTATACGGGATCCTAGTACACACGTATATAGCACCCACTCCTTTGATAACCATATTGCCAATGTGGCGTGGATATCCTTCTACGTGGCCACCCTTATCTGTAATGGGTTTGTAGCTGGAACAAAGGCACCCATTGTACCTCTATACTCCTGACGTATGACACACATTCAAGGGTACAAAACCCCTTTTGGGGTGTACCTTACGGAACAGCAATGGCTTTACATACCACAACATTAACACACCATGAGGATTATTGACCTCCGAAGGATGATGTATGCGGCACAACTATGGACACCACGTCTGTACACATTTGCATACTGCATACTCAGGGGTGACCTCTGCTGAAAATACAGGGCCCATGTCCACAACAATATTTATGGATATACTCCACATAAGCAACATAAGCAAAGGCCACTGAGAGCAACATGCTCATGGATATGTGCACAAATGCAACGATGAGTGGGAAGTGCTTGAGGGATACATTCCTGAACCAGACACTCACCATGCTTTGGAACATGATTCCTATGTACATCAAGCAGGGACACTCACTAGCACTCTTCATGAGATACCTCAATGGGTGGATGGGAGACACACATGTATGCCAGGGATCACTGCAGTGGCTGTACTGTACACAGGTGCAGGTAACACATGGATCTGCTGTTCACAGACAGGACACTACCCTAGGGAGGTGCCACCGGTGAAAACACTGTCATTGGGCTTACACATGGACTTGGTCAGACAGCATAGTACCTCACTATGAACCTGTGAAGCTATTACATGTCCTTTGTGTATGAATAATTGAGTAGCTCTTCCATTTCAGTTAGCTATCATGCTGTTCCAGTGTCCCATGACTACAAGCCATATGTATCCTGTTATTGTGTATTGTACATGCCAATTGATGATACCCTTTGTTTGCATGATATAACAGTTATTCTGTGTAAAATATCTGACATATCTACCTACAATACTGTACATTACACATATTTTAAACATTATCCCATAATGCAAAGCATACTTTCACAGCAAGACCAACTTAGGCATGTTATTCTCGTTATATGCCCATACACATGCCTACTGTGACAGTATATCAACATATACTATCCCCTGCTATGGCACATACTTGTTGGACAAACCCTACCACTGACGGCGGGTGGTGTGGAATTGTTGTGTTTAAAGCCCTCATGTAGCATCCCTTGTGGTGTATGAGATGTTTACCTTGTGGCCCACAGCAGGACACACAATTTCTACAAGCGTTACTATGCTCAACAAGACATCACTACATAATACCTTTTCCCACTTTATGCATTGCGTACACTTTAATTAATACAAAACAAGCTCTACATACACTGACATACTGAGTGTTCTACATACCTTGTTTCTGAGTCTTCGTAAATATCTCTCTTACACCTTTACTGTTTAAACGGTTCTATGGTATGAGCTTACGGTTTGAATGTATGGCAAGGCATCCTTATATACATCGATACCTGTAACATGTGGTATCCTGCCGTCAATTGGTGTTCCTGAGTAAATTATTACATGCACATCAGCTGTGCAGCTACTTCATTCGCCAATTACACGGCAACAGTGGGGTATAATTGAATTCTCCACTTGGGCGTTGCCCTTTTGCCCTACCATCGGGGAGACGGCCTGTATGTGTTTTGTTGAGAGGAATTCTAACTGCTATTTGGAGAGACACGGATATTTTGAAATTATGTCCCCCATGGATTGTGTGTGACGGCTAGAGTATGTAGTTCTACATGTGAGTGTACCTGTCATCTCAACTGTCTGACAAGGGACTACTGCAAACAAAACCTGTAACATTGCCATCTGTTCCATTATACAACAGCTACGATTTCACATGGCGCCATTACAAATGTGTCTCTCACAAGGTATGTTAACGGTTCTGCAGATGTAATTGAGTGAGTGGATGTTTGTGATGTTATTACAGTCTGTATTGCAATTGTTTCAGGTGTGGGGAAGATGTAGGTGGGTGTACATAGCATATACAGGTTTGTGGGGACTGCATTTCTACATATTCCATATATGTGTGTGGGCTCCTTCCCTAATTGAAGACCTATCATTTAGTAGTCTGAGAAACTATGGTTGTTACGGGCTTATACATTGAGCCATTGTTAATTGGTTTCTATATAGCATCCAGGTGAGGTTGATACTTGAATACCTCCAGAAATACATCGATATGTAAGCGAATGTTACTAAATGACAGCTGTCTCATGTATTTCTGTCACAGATATTTGCACTCATTGCAGTTGTGTTGGTGACTGAACCTCTTTGGCATAGGTTGCCACCTTTTAAAATGGCCATAGTGGGACATTTGCAGGACACACATCGGTGTTTACAGGCCGACACATACCCAAGGTCAGTACACAGGATAGAACATACTTTTATCCTGAATACATACTTATTCTTGAAGCACTTTAGCTACTTATCATGTTTCATGTAACATTTACGTATTTTAGATACAGGCATAACTTTTTAATGCAACTATTACATAATATATGGGACATAATTATGTCCTACAATCTCAGACATTTGCCCTTTTTAATATTTTTTGTCAGGACACAACTGCCTTTGGAGGGGCTGTCCCGCTTAAAGTAGGACAGGTGGTAACCATATGCCTACGGCCAGCTATGACCACACCTAGAGTAATGATCTACCTCCGAGTTTGCACTAACAGACACACGATGCAAACACACACACACACACACACACACACACACACACACATTACAGTCCCACAGAAACACACACGGCAGCCTCAACACACACATACATAGACTACAGCAATCACAAACACAGTTGAACACAGTACCTACCTGGACCGCAGCACTGGCAGCGATAACTAAATGTCCCTTAACATCGTGATAATATTACTTTTGGTTCTAGTGTTCCGGTACTGTGGTCTTTCGGTCTTTCAGCCTGGTGAATACACGTGTCGGTATGTCACACATTCGATAGTTGGCAGTATCCTATTTATTTGTACCTCCATGGTTGTGTACATGTCATTGACCTATCTATATATTTGCAGATATAGGTGAATACGTATATATCAACTTATATCTCTTTATCACCCTTTCTATCTTATATATATATATATATATATAGAGAGAGAGAGAGAGAGAGAGAGAGAGACTGGGAGAACACACCTTTCATTGTGTACATGTCAGTGTATACTGTTTCCTGGACTCCGCACGTTTGTGTTTTAACCTGTCACAATACACACCTGCCGTTGGTACATCTCGGGTAGCTTAGTGTTAGGTGATTGTGTACATGATTGCATGTTCTACTCCTGGCATTGGTCGCTTTACCCTTCAGAGCAGGCACTATTAGCAAAGGGGTGAATAATGCTAGTTTCACCTGTTCTGGACATCATTGACCGTGATCTGCGCGATATTCAGAAAAGCTTAGCCCTGTTTCACGCATATCCATATAGTCATATTTAAACGACGCTTACCAGCACTTGCCAATGCATAATCCCACTGACATGTGCTAAACCTGATCTGATGACCTGCATCCAACATCCATTATTCGTGCCTTCAGGATTACGTAACGTCCCTTGCAGGACGTGGGACCGGGAACATGCACTACAGTCAGTGCATTTACCACTTGGGAATCTGGGATTTGTACACGTGTTATGGTGTTTTGTATGTGGACTGTACTACAGCTGTTACTCCAGACTGCAATCAAATGTGTAACTCAGTTAGTTTACAAATGGATGAGACCTATTAATGGTATGTCCAAGTGATGTTTAATGGATATGCTCCAGCATTGGTAATGTATGTCACAGTGAGCCACACAATATAATGTGCTACACCTTCACACAACCATAGGTGGAGCATGCTGGGGTGACAGATACCTGTCATGGATACTCCCCATGCTTTGCCACTACATCCCTGATTACATTATATGGAGACCCTCATTAACACACCAGGTAAGCCATGCAGAGTGTGTGGGGAACAGTGATTACACACATGGATCCCGCAATTGGCTCTGCTCCACTGAGGGACAGTTGGTTAATCGATGTGGTGGCAACAGCAGACACTGTTTGCCTTGGTTGATGAATGGCCTCTGACAATCGGGCATGTACCTACCGTTGTACCTATGAACCTATGCATACAGTATCAACATATGCTGTTAGGTACGTGTACTGTTCAGGTGTTGACATTCCTTGTTCCAATAGCTGTTGTGTGTGCAATGGTTGAGGGCTGCCTATGTAGGATTCACATCGTAGGCCACCTATACATTACAATTTACAGGTGGTCGTGTGTGTGTGCCATCCAGTTTACTGTGTGTGCAGATGGAGAGGTGTGTCAGTCTGTAGGTGCCTACATTGTAAGTGTATGTGCTATATGTTCCCTCTTTGCCAAGGTGTGGGTATATTGGGCATGCCTCCATCTGCCTACTGGGGCTAGCACAGGGTGTTCGTGGTCTGAATCCCTCTGTGCCTGTAATGGCCTTGGCAATTGCGGTGGGCTGTGAGGCCTTCACCATTATGTCCCTGCTGCAACTGTTTCTGCAGGATTATATTATGTAGCATGGCACATACTATGAAGATGTGGGCACACGTGCCTGGAGAGTACTGCAAGGCTCCACCAGATATGTCCAAGCAATGGGACCGTGATTTCAGCATCCAAAACACACGCTCTATGATGATTCTGGTTTGTGCGTGTGCCTCATTATGGCGTTCTTGCATGGGTGTGTGTGCATTTCTGATGGGAGTCATCATCCATGGCTCCAGTGCATAGCCAGCACCCCCCACAAGGTGGCCATGTGGGATGTCCCCCCTGACAAATACCTGATACAGCTGTGAGGCATGCCAGATGTGGGAGTCATGATAGCTTCCAGGGCTGCCAGCACACACATCCATTGTACACGACCTGGCAGTTGATGGAGTGTTATCCCTTGTGGTTTATGTAGCGCCTACCATGCTCACCGGGTGGTGACTTGATATGTATGTGCATGCAGTCTATTGCACCCAGTACCTCCGGGTAGTGTGCCACCTGGTGGAAGAGACGCATATTGCTGGCCAACTCCTCCTGAGTTCGGGGGAAGTATATATGCTCATTGGCATGTGGTAACATAACATCCAAAAACTGGTGTGATACCCTGGATGCTGATACCTGTGAGATCCCCATTATATCTCCAGTTGGCCTTTGAAAGGTACCTGTGGCTAGTATTCGCAAGCTTACACATACCTTCGTGTCCACTGGGATGGGTTCCCCTCTGTTGTTTCTGGATCTCAGGTGTGGCCGGTACAGCTCAATTATTTGCTGTAAGATATCCCTGTCCACCCTGTAACACTCTACTATCTCCAGATCATGTAGCCCCTGGTAGGTTATCCTTGGTCTGTGCACTTTTCTCCTCCTCCGGAGCCTGCGGTGGTTGTCAGCATCATCCTTAACAACACCTTCAGTCTCTAACACATGGTGATGAATCACAGCTATGGCAGCTCCCAACATGTACATTGTAAAAGTTCCCCATCTGTTTACACCGATGGTGCAGTGTTTGGGAATACACAGGTGTGAGTGAGGTGCCTTCACACTTTATACTATTGTGTTGTGAACACTGATGATGTCATAGGGTGTGCATGTACCATCGGAGCTACAGGGTATCTTATGTGTTTTACCACGGGTACTGCTATTGTGGTGCCTTTGGTGTTGAATTACATTTGGCTGCCATGGATTACCTCTTGCCCTTCCCTTAACATTTCTTAACATTTCCCCTCCCATTTTCTGGCATGCATCCAGCAGCCTGCTTTCATTTGTACTTTCCAAAACCTGGCTTATCTTACGACATGTGTTCTATGGCCGATCTACTGCAGGTTTGCTTTGCTCTGCTATGACAGTTCTCTTTTCTTTGCAATCCGGCACCTCCCCTATCCTGTTCTGCAGGTTGCTGTGAGCAGACTTGTTAGCTGCCGTCGATTGCCCACTGTGAGTTAATAGGTGTTAATTGCTCAGTTGTACTCCAATTACCCTACTGTGGCATTTCCTTATTTTCTTCCCCTAACCTTCCTGTTTGAGCTATGGTGCATGGCGCGTGCGTCCACTTACCAGGTTTCGGGCACATTTTCATCCACATACACATGCGCTTTCGGGCACCATATGTGCTCTCAGCTAAACGATGCTATACCTACATCCACGCCTATCCTGCGGCTTTGCTTAGCAATGGGTAGGCCGGATTTGCATTGCTCCAATGTGCTTACAGCTAGGGTGGCACACCCCACTGCTGATGTCATCTATACCTCCAAATCACTACTTGGTGTTGTAGCGCTGCGCCGTATGGTGCATCCTTAGTCTGGCGGGATGTTTGCGATTCACTATTACTTGCCTCATTTGCATTGCATTGACTACTAATTCATAGTTACCGCGCCGAACACTGTCACAGACCCTTAGCAACCCTTGCGGCTTGGTTGTGGTGTACCATGCATACTATTGAGTATTATGGTGAAATCATGATTTGTATTACATTGTGATTTTATGACATTTGTGTATATTTTCCTTGTGTTCCCATTTGCACACACATGCCTTGTGGTTGTACTTTGCGTTACTGTGGACATGACATTAAATGTTGTTTTTTAGGTGTTGTGCATCATTTCTTATGCCATTGGCTGTATATTTAGCCATTGGCATATGTTAACTTTGTAATACATGAGTCTGGTCTGCTTTCATACCTCCAATGTTCTGTTTGGAAAAATGTAAACCGTTTTTTTTTTTTGGTTTACATTTCTGTGGGCTTAAGCTATGCCTGCAAAACTTCATGAATCACTATGTGCCTTAATTTGCATGGTGCAGTACTGCGCATGGGGTGATTAGCATACCTGTGCTGAGGGCTGCACAGATCTGGTGTATGCTGGTAGTGCACATGGAATTGTTTCGTACCTTAATCACTCAGCGTCCATATTTGGCATTATACCACCTACGCTACGCCTGCGCCTGGCGCAAGCTTCATGAATCCCGGGGAATTATTTTGAGCATGTTATATTACTTGTGTATGCCACTACTGTCAGCACATTGTGCAGCACATTTATTGTTAAATAATTATATAAACATTAAGTAAGCAAAAATACTCACGGGTAATTGGGTAATACATTAACTACAACTGCAAATGTTATTTTCCAAGTTCCTATATAACTACATTTTACCTGCATGACAAAGCCAATCATAATATTTTGTGAGAAGGGGTAATATAGCTTCTGGCGTTGTTGACCATGCGAGTATATTGTTACAGTTTCACAATCCATCACAGTTTTAGCATGTATAAACCACTGCAGACTTGCTGTTGTACATTGCTTTTCATGATACTCTATTCAGTACTGTACACAAGTGTGCCATACCTCTCAACATCTTAAAGCAAGAAATCTGGACAAAAACATAAATAACAGAGGGGATGAAGGCCCAGAAATAGGAGCAATTTTTAAAAATTGCTCTTACAAACTTAGAAATTTGATAGAATAACAATTTTATGAGAAACAGACTAAAAATATGATGCAAAAATCTGGGCATTCTGCAAAAATCTGTACAGATGAGATGTATGAGTGCTCATACTGCTTAGGCTATAGCACATTAACCCATAACAGCTTTATGTGTATCTAGGTGTAACCATATCCCATGATACTCTATAGTCCATGGTACTCTAATCTGTGATATTCTAAACATAACTGCTAAGTCCAGGTTTCTGCAATTACACTCACTCTAGTGGCAGTTCCTATGTCATATCTGTATTCCTTTCCAGGACTGTTTTTTTTTTCTTTTCTATAAATCCATGGAGGCTATGTGGTTTGTGATAAGTGTGTGTGTGTGTGTGTGTGTGTGTGTGTGTGTGTGTGTGTGTGTGTGTGTGTGTGTGTGTGTGTGTGTGTGTGTGTATGTGTGTGTGTCTCCTCTACCTCATAGCATGTTTTAAATATAACTCATGTGATTAATACTTGTGTTGTGGTCACTAGTTTGGTGCAACAGGAGAGTGAGCCTTGAAGCTATCTCTGACTCTTATATAGGAAGCAATGCTGGGAGGCCCTATCCCTATGCACTGACATTATTCAGCAGGCAATTATGAGCTGATAGGTGTGGCCACTCTTTAGGGTGTCTCTTCTGCACGCAAAGTTAAAATGTACCCTCATGGCCTTCACAGTCATGTAGAACAGATGCAATTCATGGTTTCTGTCTTGATGATGGCCCAAGGCCATAAGGACCATCTATCTCCAGTGTATTGTCATTAACCCTCTCATCAAATAAATATAAGTAGGCATAGTCTCATAATTCCTTTTCCCTGTCAGGTCCTATAACTGCCTGTGCTGCATAAATAACCCAGGAATGGGTCATTGTCAAGGCTTCATCCCACCACATCAATGTAGCTAACTTGTTCTGCAAGACTTGCAGTCTTTGGTACATAATATTTGAGCAGCAAGTGTTCATGATTATTGGCACTGTGTTTTGTCAGTACTAGGCAAAGTACACATTTTTCATAGAATAACATTCTAAAACAGTGCTTGCTAATGAGGCCTAAATGAGCACATATGGGATTATCAAGTATACACAATTTCCCGATGCCAAGGTATGGCCCCTTATCTATTATATCACATCTGCTGGGCATTATCATATTTTACGTCTGTGTTGTATATGTATATGACCATATAGTTCCTGCCATGTACTGATGTCAAGTAACCCTTTTGCATGGAAGATACAACCTGTATATTTTGATACTGCCTACTTTTGTAAGGCTTCCTTTAGAAGCTGTTTAATATAGATGTCAGAAACGTCATTGTATTGCTAGTTGTGGGCACCTGTTGTAGATATTGATACAAATTCTACACATACGTGATAGAAGTTTTCCACATACATGTGTAGTCTATAAATATGTTGTTTTTACCATAGAAAGTTGCTTGCTATTGGAAAAATCATCACTTCTGATTCGTGAGGACATTTGGAAAAATGAAAGGTGCGCACAACAGGAAGTATATTTGTCGTACACTTATCATCAGATCCACATTAGCACTATAGAATGGTTAATGCTCCTCATATGCATTCTACTGCTATGCAAAAGAATGCATGCCCATAATATGTGTACTGCCATCATGTACAGATAAGCATAGTAAACATACATGACATGTAGCACATGCTAATTATGCCGTTAAATGTAAAGTGCATATGTACCCAAGATTAGAAGCTAATGCATCGAGAAGTGAGCTTATAACCCAGGTCCACGGGAATGCTAGTCATTATAAATCATGCCCCTAACCACTGCAGTACCATTTCAGCAGCAGCATCTGTGGGTTATTCACAACTACACTCTTATGCAGAGCCAACTATCCCTGCCATGACACCTAAAACTACTGAGAATATCAAACAGGCATCAATACAGTAATTCACATAGAACTGTAGAATTGTGTAATGTACCAAAATGTGACCATCATATGTAGCTATCTTGTTAAACAACACTTCAGAACATTAAAATTAAGTTGTTTACTATCCACTGTGCCTAATGGTGATAACATCTTTCTTCATATAATACATTGGGCCTTTAGCACAATGTATCTGCCATGCATTCTGTATTGAGCACTCCATGAGTTCAAATAATCACCTGGTACAGTAGTTTTTGCTGTAACTCTGTAGTCACAGCTGCAACATGTTTGACTCACAGTAACTTACTCTCCTATACTGTAGGGTAATTCACTACACAGGTAGAGTACTGCACTCTGGTGTGGAAGTAGGTAACTATTGTAGGTTTGAATCTAGCTTCCTTTAGGTCAAAGTCAGTTATTCTAATATGCAAGATAAGTATGCATTAAGAAGTATCAATCCATAAATAAAGAAACGGCACCCAACCTTGTTTCAAATTGCTTTATGTGAAGCATGTTTTATGACAATGTTACGCAATGATGTAAAGTGTGTATTATGACAATATTATGAAATGATGTATTTTACCATTAATTCCTACATAACACATTACTGTGTAATATTTACATTTATATTTTTACAACATTAAAAGCATATGAACTTATACATATTAGCTGTGATAGCTCAATATGAATACCGAAAGAAAGTAACAGGCTTAACCATTTGGATGTACTATGACTCCCATCGAATGGTATAGGAACTTACAATGTAAGACTCTGCATCAGTAGGTTTTCACAAACCATACTTATACATCTGATTTGTTGAAAGTCTCATAACCAGTCATTATCCACAAACACTACCATGGACTAACAGGTAGGAGTGCATTCTCGATAGATATAGCAAGAATCTGTCCATATCTGCAGGTCACTAGCGATAATGGAAATGTATCTATACAGCTGCATATGAAAGAAACCTCACTGGCAGTGATGGACGTGTCTATCATCACATCAAACAACCTATATACCCTATAAACTAACTTCTACAATAACCATACTTACACAAGCTCTCTCCAGCTACTCCTCAGTGGGCTATACTCTATATGCTACAGACTTAATTTTACAAATCAAACTAAAAATCCTTTCCCTTCAAAACTATTGTTACACTAACTCTGCTCTAAACTGCCATCAAAACATTAAAAAGAAGCTGCAATCTGTAAATCTTCCAACCTACTGTAACCTAATTTGGTGTGGAGACATACATCCAAACCCTGGCCTCTCCCCAGCCTCCTATAACCCCCTCCAAACTTCTTAAATTCCCTAAACTTCACCACCATTAATCTTTAAAGCATTAAAAACAAAACTCCACACATATTTGTCTGGTTAAACCAAAATAAACTCGACTTCACTGCCATTACAGAGACTTGGTTAAAACATATATCAAAGATATTGAATTCCTACCCCCTGACTGCAATTGCCTTAGAACAGACAGACTACAGAAAAAAGGCAGTGGCATCACTTTAATATACCCAGATACCTTCACTGTAGTTCAATACACAACATCTGTCCCCCAATTCTCCACTGCAGGGATACTAGTAGCCTTTCTAAAACTGAATAACTGTAAAAACCTTTGTATCATGATCATATAGATCCCCCCAGTCAAGAACATTCTTACACTTGAAGATATTCTTGCCTGGACAACTAATAATATTACAAACAAGACTATCATCTTAGGGGATATTAACATTAACTGGCTTGATATTTCAAATGAGACCCCTTCCACCAGCATTAACCTATGCTATTATGCACAGCTAATTTCCAATATAACCAGACCCAACGATAACAATGACAGAGACTCAGTCCTGGATTGGATACTGGTTTCTGGACCTAACAAAATCTCCTCCTCTAGCACACTACCTAACAGTATTAGTGACCACTTACCAGCCTTTATAATATGTAAGACCACCCCATTCCTAAGTAAACACCAGTGTAAGCAAACTAGAGATTTATCTAATTTCTCCCCTAACGCCTTTGATGAAATCTTACAAAGTATCAACTGGACAGCAATAAACTATCTCCCTCTCAATGATGCTGTTGAATTTTCAATTCAGCATTTCCTAGGATCTTAAATAGCTTATCCCCACTTCACCTAAAAAGAGTAAAGGCTAAACATGCCAGTTGGCTTAGCAAATACACAAAGCAAATTATGTCCACAAGGGAAAAGCCTGGAAAGCCTGGCAAAAAATAAAAATCCTTCCGACCTTATTCAATATAAACAGCTACACAATCAGGAAAAATGACTAGTGATTAAAAATAAAAAAGAACACTTTCAAAGTTTTCAAACCAACAGAAATAGAACCCAAAGAAATTTTGGGGTGCAATCAATTCTTACTTCATCCAGGCAGAAATAATAATCCTTGCCCAAAATCCAGACAAAACTCTTACTGAGATAGCCTCACTCTTTAATTCATACTTTATTGACACCATAACTAAGCTCACTACCACCTTCTCACCAGTAATCCTCAACCCACCTGAACTTCCTTCATCACATTCCTCAACTACTTCTCTATCTACTTTCTCAATGACACCTACACCAACGTCCACTATAAAAAAAATTAAAAAAAAACTCCTTCAAAAACTCAAACCTTGCACTGATAAACCAGACTATTTACCTGCAAAATTTCTGCAACTGTCTGCAGGCTCCATTACTTACCCCATCAGCATACTCTTTAGTAGATCAATTCAGGAATCCCTTGTACCACACATCTGGAAAAAAGCATTTGTTCTTCCACTTCATAAAGGTAGCAACAACTCTGACATCTCTAATTTCTGACCCATCGCTATCCTCTCTCCTATCTCCAAAATATTAGAAAAATGCATTCACACTCAGCTTCTTAATCATCTCATTAAAGATCAAAGTCTTCCTTCCACTCAGCATGGCTTCAGGCCAGGTCATAGGACCTGCTTCGCTCTCATTTCCTTTATGGACACACTAAACAGGGCTCATGATGCCAGCTACACAGTCTCCTCACTCTTCCTTGACCTCTCAAAGGCCTTCAATACAGTTTCCCATTCATTTCTGCTCACCATACTCTCCAACTTAGGTATCTCACCCCCACCTTAAACCGATTCTCAGACTATCTCACCGACAGGCAAGAATCCACCAAATGGCAACATTCCTTCTCACCTTTTCTCAACACAACTACAGGTGTACCCCAATGATCTATACTGGGTCCCCTCCTATTTAGTATATTCATTAACAGCTTTAATACCACTTTTACCCATGGCACTGTTGTTATCCAATATGCAGATGATTCTATAATCATCTGCACTGCCAAATCTATTTCTGAGTTACAACGTCTTACCCAAGATGCCTTTACACCGAAACTTGGATGTCAAACAACCATCTGGCTCTAAACCCCAATAAAACTAAACTTCTAATGTTCACCCCCAAAAAAACTACCCACTTACCAAAAATGAATTCACTGTCCAATCCCAAAATAATACTATCATAGAAGTCATTCCAAGTACTAAACTGCTAGGTATCATTACTGATGAAAATCTAACATTCGACCTCCATATCCACAGTAACATCAACAAAACACTTAAAAAACTAGGTACCCTCTATAGACACAATTATTTCCTTAACTTCACTGTAAAAAAAACTCAAGCCTCTTCTTTTCTGCTTCCATCTCTGTTATATGGTGCCCCAATCATCATCAATATCCAGTCCTCTCTGAAAACCAAATTTAACTCATGCTACAATAAGATTGCTAAATTTGTAACAAATTTGAAATTTTCAGCCCACCACTGCCTATCTCTACATCAACTAAACTGGCTCAGACTTACACACTACCTGCTTATTTGCAATTAACTACTGCACATAAATTTATATACAAACCATCAATTTGCCCTTCTTTCTCCTCCTTATTGACTATTGCCCTAACAGGCCTCTTAGATCTGAAAACAAACTGTTGCTGAAAGTTGAAAAAACAAATCTTTCAGGTGGTCAAATGTTGTACTCTTTCACTGTCTCAGATCTATGGGATGTCCTCCCACCTTCAATCAGAATGATCAGTGATCCAGCTCTGCTTAAGAAGTCCCTCAGAAAACATGTATCTTCTCTCTGGCACTGTACATGCGCCAAAATAAAACTTCCTAAAATCTGAATCCTTCCACTATAAACCTTATATTATTCCATTTCAGTACTTGTTTAACTTTTCCATTCTCTCACATATCATAATTAAGTGCATGAGCTCTCACTCTGTCTTGTTAAATTTTAGCTGCTCATGCCTAAAATCTCAAATAATTGACAATCAAAACTGCTACTCTATCTATCTAGCTATATATATATATATATATATACATACATATATGGGTCTACTTCAAAACATCTAAAACCCATAACATCTAATTTCATAACATTGAGACCAGAACATCTAAAACCCAAAACATCTAATACCCATAACATCGAATTTCATAACATCTAACACTACAAATCATATGAAAATAACATCCCCTCCACATATAACAACACCAAAGTACCAAACACACTTTTTACTACGTTTATGCATGTGGGCAAGCCCCCTGCACCCCCCACACCCCCGTAAATTAAATATACCAACTCCAAGATCGCACTACAGTGGGAAAAAAGTTAATTTTCTAACCCCACTGTATTAAGCTCCCATGCAGAACCGGCATCTCTGTACAGTGCGGAATGGAACGATTTCCATTCCTTCACTGTAGTGCAATCTCAGAGTTGGTATATTTAAGTTACAGGGGGTGCAGTGTTTAGGTAAGTGTTTTTTGTTTTTTACTTTTCTATTTCATATGTTCAACATTTCAAATGTCGATCATATGGTCACGGCCATATGAAATTTGAAATTTTGAAGTGTCGAACATATGAAATAGATCCGTATATATATATATATATATATATATATATATATATATATATATATATATATATATATATATAGGTCTATATCACATTGTCAAACTGTAGTAAGTTCGACTACGTAAATATCGAACCTGGAAGTTCAAAATGCATTAACTTCGAACACTCAGAACAACGGTACAAAACCAAAAAAACACACATACACTTCAAAATGATCCTAATGTGGGGGGATTCACCCCCCACACACCCCCTACTTAAATATACCAACTCCAAGATCACACCACAGTGGAAGAAATAGCAAAGCCGTGGAAACGGCCCACCAAATTTTTTCCCTGGGAAAGAATTCAGTGTTCTGTGGCTTCGCTATTTTCACATTTTGAACTTCCTAATTCGATGTTTCGGCATTCGGACAATTGTGCGTTTGAACTACTAATATAGACCCTATATATACATACATATATAGATATATATATATGTATATACAGAGAGAGAGAGAGAGAGAGAGAGGGATCCCTATCAGATGATCAAATTTTCAAAAATACAAAATTCATATGGTTGAGATCATATGACTGCATTTCTGAAAACTCGGACATCACAAAAAAAAAAAAACACACAAAAATCTACCTTTTTTAAGTTTTTGCAGGGGGCAAATCCACTGCTCCCCCCATCCCTTTCAATATATCTATATATATATATATATATATATATATATATATATATATATATATATATACATATATATATATATATATGTATATATATATATATATATATATATATATATATATATATATATATATATATATACTAACTCCAAGATCGTACTGCATTGAGGAAATGGGTAAATTTCCCAATCCTTACTCTGAGTTTTCAAAAACTCGATCATATGGTCTCAAACCTATGAATTTTGAGTTTCTGAAAACTCGATCATCTTCTACGGATCCAGAGACATATCACTATATCTCCATATATATATATATATATATATATATATATATATATATATATATATATATATATATATATATATATATATGTGTGTGTGTGTGTGTGTGTGTGTGTGTGTGTGTGTCTCTGTGTGTATGTGTAAGGGTCTACTTCTAAATTTCAGACTTTCAGAATGTCAAATTGCTTATGGCTGAGACCACAAAAGATCAAAGTTTTAAAAGTTTGAACCATCTAAATGGAAATTACCGTACAGCACAGAATGGTATATTTACCATTTTCCTCACTGTAGTGCGATCTCTGAGTTGGTATATTTAATTAACATAGGGTGTGAGGGGGTTGGTCTTTATTTATTTTTATTAACTTTCAAACTTTTGAAATGCCAATCTTATGGTCTGAGCAATAAGCAATTCGACATTCTGAAAGTTCGAAATTTAGAAGTAGACCCATATATATATATATATATATATATATATATATATATATATATATAAAGAGAGAAAGAGATAGATAGACAGATAGATACATAAATAGATATAGATAGATAGATAGATAGATAGATAGATAGATAGATAGATAGATAGATAGATAGATAGATAGATAGATATAGATGTATAGATATATAGATACACACATAAAATATATCTATCTATATATATATATATATGTGTGTGTGTGTGTGTGTGTGTGTGTGTGTGTGTGTGTGTGTGTGTGTTTTAGATATGGTGGCATATTTATAAATATATATATATATATATATATATATATATAGCGAGAGAGAGAGATATCTGCAGATGCAGACATATATATCTACATGCGCATCCATATGTCTACAGGTTTATAAAAGTGTCTGCATATCTGTAGTACCTATAAACATGTGCTGTTACTTTTGTGGCAGTCTTTATACTTCTTACATGTTACTGTGAGGCACATGTTCTCATAGTTAATGCAGTCCCTTACTTCTTGCTGTCCATGGACCATAAACGTTGTTTTGTTGTACTGTCCATTGTGCCTATTAGTGTTTCATTCTTCATGTAATACAGTGGGTCTTTAGCACATTGTGTCCTGACAATGTTATAAAATTATGTATTTTACCATTAATTGCTGCAGAACACAGAGTCTTTGCTGTGTAATAGTTATAGTTATATTCTTACAGGTATCAAGGAGTGAGGACAAAATCATAATATGTGCATTGAGCGGATGCAAAGACGACAGGAGAAGGATGGGAGAGAGGTACATTTGCTATGTGTTCCACATGTTTCATTTTTGCTACTTTAGATGTACCTTTTCACTAATGGCCTTTCACTACCTCCATTTAGCACTGTTTATGCAGATGGAATCATTGAATTCAAATGTATATACAAACTTAAAATAATGCAACTCCTAAGTGTTAATTCTGTACATATCTCATTTGCTGAGCCCACCATTTAGTGTAACCCTGCATTTTCTACTGTGTTGAAGCATTTGTTAGTGTGTATATTGAGGTAAAATAAAGTTTGCAGAGACAACCTAAATGATAGCAATAGCAATCTGTGGTGTTATACCTGGAGTTTAAATGTGAGCATGTGCATGTAACTCTTCTGACTTTGTCACATTGGCACTTGCTGCTGAGCGAATACACCACAGACTCTGCTGTCTTATCAACATACCATGAGCAACTTATGTGTACGTTAGGGGTGCTCATCTACTTTTATTGCATGTACACCTTACCTGTTCATCTTTTGGATGGGTATCTGCCATCTCACATTGTCAGTGCTGTTGGCAGAGTTGTGGCACTGTGCATTGGCTAGGGTTTCATCTTCTCGCACATAAATGTAGGTGCACCAGTATGTGTGTTAGGATCTTTAGCAGAATTATATGTTTTTGCACATTACTGTACCAAGATGCACTTTTGATGCATGATGTATTAATGGAGGTCATTCAGTGATGTCAAACATGAGAATATGTTGTTTCATGATGACACTTACATACCTATATATGTAACCTGTTTGGATTGAATGATGGGAGGGTGGCCTAATGGTTAAGGTGTTTGACTTACAAACACAAGGTGCAGGGTTTGAGTCTCACAAGAGATAATTGGCTAGGCTTGAAATGGCTCGCAAGGGCAGTTAGCTTAGTACTAATCTATTTACTAAATAATTATGTATAAATATGATCTAGCAACAATATGAATGCACATTTGTTATGTACATACATCATAACATGGTCATGCTGTATATTTGTAGGGACAATCTGTAAAGATATGGCTCATACATTCCACTCACAATATAATTTAAAGATGCCATCAGGATATCTGTTACTCACACTGCTCTGGTTAACAACTTTGCATGAACATCACAACAGTCCCATGCAATGTTTACATGTGGGGATTTGCTTTATAGCACATATCCCATGTGGGTACATCAATGTTTTGCAAGTTGTACATTTTACACTTTCATAATTTCACAGTAGTGTATTATTGACCCCTCAACTTATATGGGGGTAGGGTTTCTAATACCAGTACAAGTCTATGTATGTGTCAGTTGTAGCTTTCCTGCTGTGTAATGCACAACTTGCACAGACTGGATATGCATATAATTTATGGTTTTGTTTGTTACACATATGCAGAATTCCTGTGTGTGTGTGTGTGTGTGTGTGTGTGTGTGTGTGTGTGTGTGTGTGTGTTGTTCATATATACAGCATGCTATCATTGCAAACATGCACATGCTACAACAGATTACATCCTGCTTTCCCACATATATTCTGCAAAATGATGTCACTGTATAAGATGATTTAACATTTTGAGGGGTACACTCAGTCACTTCTCTAAATCATCCTAGATTAAAGCCACATATGGCTAGTATGGATGCCAGTGCTGCACATGTCCTTGTTTCAGGCCTGTGATGTGTACAACTTGACAGCTCCTCTTATAGGTTCATAGATTCTTAGGAGGTTACTAGGCTAATGGCCCTAGGGCCCTTACAAACCTAGCCAAGTTCAACCCTCATTCCCTTAAGGATCTAGAGATATGGTCTATGTTATAAGCAGATCTAAATCAGCATCTACTGTCCCTATCAAAGAGGGACACAGGTGAAAGTCCTGGGGTGAATTTGCAGTTACCCATCTAATCATCCAAGTTACGCTTAAAAAAGATTAACAAGGGGCTCTGTTTAACCTGTATTGGAAGTTTATTCCAGAGGACAGGCTATATCTGTGAGACATATCGGTTTCAACAGGAAGTTCTGTTGATGTCACATGCTAGGGAAAGGCCTCTAGAGTGAATAAATCATGTACCATTTGACTTATGAATGAGCACCATTTCCATTAAGGCAGGATTAGAGGTTTCGCTGTATGAAAGGCTCAGGTCACCTATGAGTAGTCTATATGATACAGAGTATAGTGACAGTGATTTCAGTTTGTCCACGTAAGACATGTGCTGAAGGCCCTGAATTTTCTTTGTGAGAACCTTTGAGGTCTCTCCAGTTGCTGCAAGTGCCTATTTAGGTACATATCAAAGGCAGCATTGTACTCTATTATTGACCTATTAAGGGAATAGTACAGGGGGGCTATAATCTCTTTTGTTCTACAAGCTATGCCCTGAGCAGCATAGAAGGCCTTCCTTACCACTGTGGAGACATGGTGATCAGAAATAAGGTTTCTATCAACCTGTGTACCCTAATCTCTCACTACTGATTTAGAGTTTAGGGTGCTGTTATTAATATGGTAATCTGTAAGGACATCACCTTTGCCAAACAATAATAATTTAATTAAATGTATAATAATGCATTTTTTTTCACTGAGCTTAAGACCATGACTTTGGCACCAATCATTGGATTGCGTAATCTTTGTAGAATGTTGACATCATCTGGGACTCAATGACTGCTCCTAGTTTGCAGTCAGCAGCAAACATTGCCAGCCATAGACCTTTTGTTTTTGCTTGCACTTCTGAAAAGTAGATTTCAAACAATAGGGGTCCCAGCACTGATCCCTGTGGAACATCACTGGTAACAGGTCTGCTGATGGAAGTTGAGTCCCCTGTTTTGGCTGTGTGTGTGTTCTCTCAGTGAGCCAGTTTCTAACTCACCTGATAGTATATGGGTTGACCCCCAGCTGGGTGAGTTTTTCAATGATGTCTGAGTGAGGGATTATGTCAAAGGCCTTGGCCAGGTCTAGGTAGACCATATGCACAGATGTGTCTTTGTCCAGGGCTTTGTTGACAATCTTAAAGAAGTCCACCAGGTTCACAGGCAGGATCCCCCTTTAACAAAACCACACTGGGTTGAGTCAAGTGTTTGAAGGTCTCCTATCACTTTGTTGATAAGGTCCATGCTGATTCTTTCCATGGGCTTGCAGATAAGGCTGGTTATACTAATGGGTATATAGTTCCCAGAGTCGGTGGGTGCACCTCCCTTGTGCAAGGGGATGGTGGTAGCTGTTTTCCATTCAGCAGGGACAAAACCAGTGCTTAGCCTGTGGTTGAAAAGAGTACCCAATGGTGTTGATAACTCCTGTTTTAAACCATTGAGAACACAGCCTGGGATGTTATCAAGTACCACAGAGGCTGTGTTTTTTGGCTTTGAAGAGAACAGTTAAGACCCTGCTGTTTAAAGATACTAGGTGGAGAACAGGTGGTAGGAATGTTTTGAGGTATATGTGGTGGAGACGGGGGGAGAGATTTTCACTGAACCTGTCTGTTAGCATGTTAGCTATTTCCACTGTTTCAGTATATGTGGTACCATTCACTACCAGTTCAGTGCAAATCTAGGCTTTTCCTTTAAGGTTTTAGATGTATCCAAAGAATGCCTTATCGTTATTCTTAGCTACGGATGCTAATCTAAATTCATCGTTAGCTTTAGAGGACTTTACAATATGTCTTATTTCTTTATTCAAGCTGAGAAGGGTGTGCTTCAATTTTGAGATAATTTCTTCTTGCTCTTAGACAGCAATTTTTTCCTCTTATTATATAACCTGTTTATGGCAGATGTGCACCAGGCAGGCTTGTGTTTTCTTGAGGATCTTGCCTTGGTCTTATCAGGAATGGCTGAATCAATACAATTGTATAGATGTTTATACAATGCATTGGTGTATATCCCAGTATAGGTGTCCTTGTCATCAGTGGGGACAGGAGCTTTGAAGTTATTAATGCCCTCTTGCAAGAGGCTGTAGTTGGCTTTGGAGGAGTTTTTAGTCTAATTTCTCCTGTGTGAGGGGTTGATGTTATTGTTCCTTCTGAAACATACCTTTTGCAAATTTGTTGTCCTTATCAATTTGACTGAAATAACAGCGAAATGTGTACTGCATTAGGGTTAGATATATTGCACATTATGACAGCACCACTAAAGATGGATAATGCTCAGCATGCTGACAAGTCCCATTAACAGTTATTTATGTACTGTACACACACACACACACACACACACACACACACACACACACACACACACACACACACACACACATGCCTAGGGTAGCCACAGTGGTGCAACATTTAGCATTGCCGCCTCACAGCAAGAGGTTCTCCCGTTCAATCCTCGGCCGGGGTTTCCTCTGGGTGCCCTGGTTTCCTCCCACATCCCAAAGACATGCTGTAGGTGGATTGGATACTCTAAATTGGCCCTAGGCATAAGTGCATGCATGTGTGTGTGCCTTCTGTGAAAGGTTGGGCACTGGGCTGACAACTCGACACAGTAAAACTCCACTGCCAGTCATCAGCGGACAGGTGATCCACTGTGGCAACCCCCTAACTGGGAAAAGCCGAAAGAAGACGACACATTTTGGAAATGTTGCATTGTTATACATATTGATGTTATCTGTTACTGTGTTTGGCTTGCTGATAGGTTTACTGTAATGTTACAGAGTCCAGGACCCATGCCAGCTCCAAACATCCATAGGAGATGATGTAGATGTGCTTGATTTCTGTTGATGGATTCTGACTCCATAGACCATGGAGGATATCAGAACAATGACAACAATGAGGAACTAGGACCACCAGGGGCCATCCCTCTACTAGAGAAATAATAACAGCCTCCAACATCTCAGTCAAATGACTTGAGGGACCAAATCCAAGGTGTGGTCACAGATCTCTTCTGGACTGGATTGCAGGAACTCATGGGAACATTTTTCCAGAACATGCCAAAGACCATCCATGACTCCTTCTGCAGGATCATACATGAGATGATTAGTGACATTTGACCAATCAGGGCGTGCCCTCTGGACTGTTAGTATTGTCTGTGTGTTCCACTCATGTCATATTGCCACCCATACCTCAACTTCTTAGCTCAAGAAATATGAACAAAGCCAAAAATAATGGATGGACAAAGACCCAAAAATAGGGACAGATTTTAAATACTGCCCTCATAAACTTAAAATGTTGTTAGAACAATAGTCCTTGCAATAACAAGCATTTTCTGCAGGATAGGAAGTCAGAAAGTTAAGTATCTGTCATTATTTCATGAATTCATTCCTCACTAATCTGCCAGAAAAACATGAATTTTATAGGGGACAGACCAAATATATAAGGCAAAAATCTGGGCAATCTGTGAAAATTTGGACAGTTGAGAGGTATGCTGCCACCATAGTGTATTCCTACTTAGGTATTCTTTCATCAGCTATTTGCACATATTTGTGCACACTTCACATACTGTGGTCATGCTTATACTATCTATGCCCATTGTCAAGCACACTTCACATGCCTCATCTACATATTGTGGCCCGATCCATTGTCATTTATGATCTCATATGACCTTGTATGTGATAGCTAGGTCTGGTGCAGGTTGCAGCTTGCCAGTGAACACAGTTATTGTTTTGCAGTGGTCATGTGACGACATTAAAAGGTGATGACAGATGTCACATGTGGGACATTATACCTACTACCGTTAATGACATTCCATGCACATACCACTATGATGCCATTCTCCTGAAACATTATGTACAATTAGCACACATATTTTTTTGTAATACTGGTGTATTTGTTTTTGATATACTTACTACATTTGTGACACTGGTGTGTCAGTGATGTCTATGTACAATGTGTCCCTGTGTGCAATGTTCCTTGAGCAACTGTGTATCTGATGTTATCCAGTTCAATTATATTCCTGTCATTTATGCTTATGTTGTACACCTATGTGTAGCCTGCCAAAGTGCTATATGACATTAATGGCATCAATTGATGTTCAGAATGTTTATTTTGTAATATTATTACACAGTTGACACCGTTACATTGTCATTGTAGTGTTTGGCCTCATTTTTATGGCACAAGACCACAGTAGTGTGCCTATACTTTGTTTTCTGAAATGTGTACCCTTCTGTGCCTGTTACGCATGTTTACATCCATCAGCAGTGTTATTAGTTATTTGCCTCTTGTATCAGGGTTAGAGGTTCTAATTTGATCTCTGCTTTATTGCTCCTGCATTTCCCTTCTGGATGTGCTCAATCTTACTGTTGCTTGGTTTATATCTGCACTGCTGACAGCCAAATGGGTAATAATGTTTGTTGTTCATTGTGGTATATGCAATGCTGGCAGTCCCCAGTTAATTGTCTCTGTCGTATGCCTACCATCAGTTATACTCCTCTATTTATTTATTTTATTTTTCATTTGTTTACTGGGAAAGAATGACTTGGAATGAAGCCAATGTTCAGCGGAGGCCTGAGGAGAAACACTCCAGACACATGTCTTTGTAACGTGGGAGGAAAACAAAGCACCTAGAGGAAACCCACACGAGCACAGGCAGGACATGCAGACTCCACAAAGAAGGCTCTCCAGCCGAGAATCAAACTGCAGAACCTTTTGCTGTGAGGCAACAATGCTACCACTGCATCACTGTGGCGCCCTTTTGGTATGACTGTCACTCACCTTGCAACATCTCATCACGCACCGGTATGTAATGTATTGCTGTAGTGCACCATAGCTGGTATGCATCCCTACCCTGTTCATCATCTTTCCTTAACCCATGCTGTGCAGTCCATATGTGTGTTGTCTGTGTACCTCAACTAGTCTGTCTACCTCAACTATCCTTAATGCATATCACTGAACTTTGTCCTTCCTGTACTGTGTTACATGTTATATGATTTTCCTCACCCTTTTCCCAGCTCCTTTTCAAATGGCTTTTCCATATCTTTTAATTTCAAAAAAAATAAAAAGGGGCCTATTCTTACCAAAAAAAGAATCACCTGTGCCCATCTGAATCTCCTCTGACCATCCTTTTCGGTGATCTTTCTTATAAAGCCACCCTTCTTTACAATTATCCTGCATCTGCTTTCCTAGCACATATGACTAAAGCTCCAACGTGTTTTTGAGCTTTTTCCTGTGGCAAGCGTGTAGGGCTTGAGTCTTTATTGGGGATTGACATAATGATTAAGGTGTTTACCTTGCATACCTTGCATACACAAGACACAGGGTTTGGATCTTGTGCTTAGGAAGCTTGGCTAGGCTTAAAAAGACACCAGGGGTCATTAGCCTTGTAATCACTCATGGACCTATTTCCTTCACTGTCTATATTACTTGTATTCCCACACTAGTCCCACACCCATTGTTAGCTAAACAACAGTGACAGTGTTACCATGAATCCACTTCATTGTTATTAATGCTGGTTTATTTATTTGTTTTGAGTATTACAATGGATTCTGAAAAAAAAAAAAAAAAAATATATATATATATATATATATAGTAAATAACATAGATAGATATACATGTAGATATAGATAGATATAGTATTACATAATTTCTCCACTATGTTTTATGATGGGATTCACAATATTTTGCAGATATTGGTAAATTAATGGGAATATATTCTGTCATTGCTTTGGGCAGCTGGAGTGGTTCAGCGGTTAGCGTTGCTGCCTCACAGCAAGAGGTTCTGGAGTGGAGTCTGCATGTCCTCCCTGTGGTCACATGTATTTGTTGTGGTTTCCTCCCAAAGACCTGATGTAGGTGGATTGGACACTCTAAATTAGCCCTAGGTGTATGTGTGCCTCCTGTGGAAGATTGGGCGCGGGGTTAAAAAACTCCACTTCTACTGTGGTGACCCCTAACTGGGAAAAGGCCAAAAAAAAAGAATATTCTGTCATTGTTTTCCTCATATTACAGACATGTTCATTTGGTTTTGTGCACCTATCAACACGTGCCTTTCTAGTAGGACCACATGTACATGAACATTTTTCATTGGCATGACATTCCAAGTTATGAATGACATTGTGCTAACATTACTGCTTAAATGTTCTGACTTCATTATGCTGAGATGCACTTTTTAGAATGAGATGCATTTGCATATTACTGCGTTTCCACAGATCTTGCATAGAACTTGGCGCAAGTTTCCTAGTTCCACAAATCATTTCAAATCTTCCCATAAATGCTAGCAGTTTCAAAGGAAAAAAGCATCTTACTGAGTTTCTCATGACAGTGATTAGTCTGTGCAGCTCTTCCAGGATAAAGGCCATCTTGTGACACAAGAAATAAATCTATGGCTTCCGGCTTCTCCAGGACCCAACTTTCAGCTCCAGAAGTTAGGCATTTCCACATGTTATACTCCACAGGTTACACTCTACAGTGCTCTTGCATTTCACACTGCAGTAGCCCCCCACCATCACCACTGCAGCCATTCCAGGATCCCGTTACTTGGCTATTTCTCCCCAGTTACCACAAATACTGTCCAAACCCCTCAGTGTACATACTATTTTCTTCACTTCTACATTGATCACAGATATTTGGATTTAATTTAAAACTATTATTTCAAAATTTGTAGGACAAACACTGATAGCCATTTGGTAAACAAAACTATACAGACTCAGAATGAAAGCAGACTTAGCATGAGTGGTAAACTTCTCTGTCCTTGAAATGGTGTTAAAACCCACATTCAAAGAAAATGTACCTGGCCAGTGGTGGATTAAGCTTACCTTTGGGCTTTTTAAAAACATAGACTCCTACCACACATGTTTAGGACAATGCATACATGCATGTGTTTTTTGGTTCACCTTCCTGACTGTTTTAAATTATATTTCTTGTATAATACATCACCACTTGTTAGAATGTGTTTTAAACTTGCAGTTTTGTACATTTTTTCAAGTATACAATGAAACAAATGTATGAACCAACAATGACAAAACTACCCATGTCAGAACATTTCAACCATAAAATGCCACTCAAACTTCATTACAATCCACCAATATTAACCAACAAGCACAATCTCTGCAGAAGTAAAAGCCATCTGAATGATGCCATATCAAAAAGGTCTGCAACTAATGTAGAGGTCGTTTCTGGCAAACAACTTTACATTTTCATGTTTCATCTATAAATTCAGTGTATGCTGCCATTGAAAAATAAATTGGCTACATCACATTAAAAAAAATGTAGGGAAAGGCTGATAAACCAATAGATACTAAGCATACAGTCCCTTGCTGTGTGCTCCACGAACTCAATGAGGAATTAAACCCGCAGTTAGGACAGCTGTTTAATCTTAGCCTCACCTCAGGATACGTACCCAAGGAGTGGCGCACGGTGACTGTGGTCCCACTTCACAAGGGCGGTGCCTCCACCGACCCTGGTAATTACCATCCCATTAGCTTGACAAGCCTTATCTGCAAAGCCATGGAGAGGATCATAATGGAACTCATAAATAAAGACATAGGGAACTTGCAGACTTTGGATCCAACCCAGTTTGGCTTTGTCAAAGGCAGATCATGCCTTTTAAACTTGGTTGACTTTTTCGAGACAGTCACCAAGGCCATTGATGAGGGAAAGGCAGTCCATACAACCTACCTCGACCTGGCAAAGGCCTTCGACACAATAC